>NW_026652283.1:125051609-125137351 GCF_009828535.3 Hylobates moloch
GAAGGGGTAGTTTTATCACCAAACTACCCCCATAATTACACAGCTGGTGAAGTATGCGTCTATTACATCACGGTACCAAAGGAATTCGGTAAGGATGTCCTTTTATTTTTAATTCATTGTCATATTTCCTTTCAGGGTTAATTTTTCTGTCATTTGATAAACAAGTATTCTAGAGATTAGTGAAATAGTTCATATAAAAGCAAATGAGTTGCATTTAAGTAGCAGGCCTTCCAAACATATCCCACTCAACGTCCATTACAATCCTTTTACCAACGTGATATTAATGCTTACAGTCCCCTCTAGGGTTATGATCCAGAATGATCAGAGAGTATTAATTTGGCTTTCTTCTTAGGTTTCCCAAACATTGTTCTTTCAATTAGTTGTTTTTATGAGCAAGGGAGGATTTCTCATAAAGTAGAGGGTGGGTCAGAACACTGTGTGCGTGTCTGTGCACGAACGGCACGTAAGCAGATCATGATGGAAATCACTGCATCCTTGAGTCAACCTGTAAGTGCTCAGGGATGGAGAAGCAGGCAGAGTCCTGACTATTTCACCTGCTGAACCCTGACTTTCTATCTCCCTCCTAAACATTGCTTCCAATTCCAGCTGATTTTCCAAAATGACTTCATTTCCAGAAGGCCCTTCCCTAGTCGCTCTGCACTTCATTTATCCAATGCTCACTCTCACTCTTGGCCAGGACAATTTATCTGGGATCGGATTCTTTTCTGGAGTAAACCAGATAGTAGCTGTCATCATTTTGAAGACTACTTCCCTCTTTCCAACAGGAAAATCAAAAACGCTACATAGTCAAGGTTTTTATTTATGTCTGAGACAGCAATCACTCACTCTGCATATAAAGCAGGTAAAAATTCTAATGTTAGACGTATTTGAGGTAAAGCATTTTTAACATATGACAAGAAAGTTGTTTGATGGGTAAGAAACTTGTGTGTAGGACACATTATTTTTGTAAACTTCTATTGTGTTATGATTCCCAGGCCTCTTACGAATTTAATGCACACCCTCCCCAGGTCTTGCTGTTCCCTTTGTTAAGATAAATGGACAATAATACTTAAAATGGGTTCTGGATTCCAATTTTTTAAGTTGGACCAAATTCTTTAAAGTCCCTCATTTAACTTCAGCCTTAATTCTGAATTTGAATGAAATAAATTTATTTTTTTACCTAAATGCTCAGCAGTATTCCCCTGATCTTCACAAAAAAGTCTTCTGATCATGGATATGTGAGAAAATATATTTATTACAATGGAATTTAGCAGCCATATTCTATGATTCTAGTTAAATACAAAATATTGTTGTCATCATTACACAATTAAAATTTTTCAGCTAAAAAAGTCGTACTCACATCCTAAATATTGATTATAATTTCCCAATCTGAAAAGTCTAATCACACAAACGATCACATCCTATCTGGCAGAAAGCTTCAGTGTGGAATAACATAGTTATAGTGAATCTTTAATGAATATGCATTCTGTCTCATCCTTTGCTTTCATCCCCCATTCCTTACTCTTTCCTGAGAAATAAACTAATTAAATAATTAATCTCACAGTATTTGTAAGTTCAGGGATGCAAAGATGAAAGGAATCTGGCCCATGTCCCAGGCAGGCTTATGGTGGGGGGTGAGGCAGACGTGCAATCCAGATACTACGGGGTAATGTGATCCTTACCAGGTAGGAAGAGGCTGCTCCCTGTCTGTCAACACAGGCTGAAAATGGGAAGCGATATTATTAATAAGCCAGGTCTTCAGATAACCCAGTTTCCTCTATCTCATCCAAAAGCATAGCCAAGAATTCTTTCTAAAACACAAATCTAAGCAGGTTAGTATCGTGATAAACATTCTTAGTCACTCCTGTTACTTATGGAGCAAAGTGTTTGTTTTCAGGGTGGCCTTTGAGATCCTTGCCACAGGCCTTTGCATTCCAATCTCCCTGTTTGTTTTTTATCCACGGAGTGTTAGCTGAAGTTGACTATTTGCTGCATTTGTCCCCTCCACCATTTTGCTTTTTGTCTTCCATTTGCTGATATAATTTCTTATGTTCCATTCTTCCACGAATCCTTCTTGAAGAACTAGTGACAGTGCCATCCCCACGCCGTGAAGCATTGACGGTTCCCGCGGCTGAAGCCCCATAACCCTTTGTTTGTTCTTCTCATCACATTCTCATGATTTCCGGCAGCAGCGTAGATAGCACTGAACAGCTTTTCTGTCTTGGCAATTGAGTTTGCTCACTGGGGCTGAGTGTGAGTGACGGGTTAGAACCCAGGTGAAGGAGGCTCCTCAAGGAAGACGTTGGGGCCATGTCCAGGATGAGCTGGACATTCTGGCTTCTGACATCTTGTACTCAAAATCCATGTTTGTATTGGACATTACCAAACACGGTCGAGCGTGATAGTCCTGGGACCATGTCAATATCGCCTTCCCTCCTTTTTCCTTAGTTTCTGGTATGAGGTGAATGGCAGCTAAATATTTCTTGAAAAAGAGTAGAAATTATCTATGGATGATTCACTTCTGTGACCCAAGTTTTTGGCCTCCAATATGATAAAAATATAATGAACTTGGGGAGGTGGTGGGTGGATTAGGATCGTATGAGCAAGATCTGTAGAGAAATCATTCAGTCCTCTCCCTCTCTAATTTCTGAAAAAAAGTTTTTAGAGCGTTTCATCTGTTGGGAAAATTCACCTAGCCTACATGCCTTCTTTGTGTTTTTCTCTAGGAAATTATAAAATCTTAAAAGACAAGTTATATTAGATATGTGTGTATGGATTCGGTTACATAAATGTGTGTGTGTGTGTGTGTGTCTATACACACATGGGCACACACACTGTTAGAGTTAGATTCCTTCCGTGATACTAACAAATGATAACAGTAATTCTTTCCATTGGAATTCTGACACACACAACTAGTGCACACACCTCCATTTCTTATTCATAATGGGTTAGAATGATTGTAGTGCAAATCTTACAATAAATAAGAAAAGGATTAGTTGTTCATTGCTTGTAAATATATACCAAATCACAGGTTTTCCTGCATATATAAAGGCCCTCTGTATCATCAATCTGAATACACAGCATCAGTTAAATTTGAAGTCACAAAGTATGTAGTTACGTTTTACTTGGAGGTTGTGTGTTCACACAACTTTCATAACCTGTAGGATAAATGAAATTGTAGAGTGGAAAACAGCAAGGGATTCCTATTATATGCCACAGAATCACGTGTATAAGTCAGTTTGTATGAATACGGCAATGTATTAATGTGAATTTGGCATTATAATAATCTTTTGTGAGGAATTTTAAATTCCTCATCAAATCATCATGGGGTTTGATCCTTTGCTTATTTTTCATTGAATAAAATGTTGCTAAATATTTGAAAATATAGGGAAGCCTTTACAGATATTCTTTTTTTTTTTTTACTGAGACAGAGCCTCACTCTGTTGCCCAGGCTGGAGTGCAGTGGCACAATCTCAGCTCATTACAACATCTGCCTTCCAGGTTCAAGTGATTCTCCTGCCTCACCCTCCGGAGTACCTGGGATTATAGGCACCCACCACCAAGCCCTGCTGATTTTTGTATTTTTAGTGGAAACAGGGTTTCACCATGTTGGCCAGGCTGGTCGCGAACTCCTGACCTGAAGGTGATCCACCTGCCTCAGCTTCCCAAAGTGTTGGGATTACAGGCGTGAGCCACCACATCCAGCCCAGATATTCTTAACGTTGTGTTTATTAAAACAAAAACATTCCTCACTTAATGTTCAAATTTGAAATAAAACAGTATTTTTTCTTTTATTAAACGCCAAAAGTGAAGAAGCAAAGTAAAATAGTTTCGTCAACTGAAAACTTAGAAAGTAGAGAAAATAAGTTAATATTTATTTTTTACCGGATTCTTAGGATAATGATCCTTTGGGGCAATTAATAGATATTCAGTAAAATCAAAAATCTCCATTTTGTTTTCTTAGAGCATCTTGTGCCAACATCCCATCTCTTATTTTTTAGTTGTCTTTGGACAGTTTGCCTATTTCCAGACGGCCCTGAATGATTTGGCAGAATTGTTTGATGGAACCCATGCACAGGCCAGACTTCTCAGCTCGCTCTCGGGGTCTCACTCAGGTAAGTCTTAAAGAATTTTGCCCTTAATTTAGTTTAGAAAGCTAGGAGGATTAATTTTTAGCTTGTGTATTTCTTTTGCTTTGTTTTAATGAATGAGAAATGTAATCATTTTTGAATGTGCGTGTGTGCTTAGAAAAATCTTATTTTAGATGCAAGATCTCAAAAGTGTTCTTATCTCATACATAAAATCACCTGCTTTTATCATCTTACTAAGATTGCAGAAAATATAATATTTATCTCAGTAAAAGGGGCAAAGATCCGAAAAAGAGGGTAGGATAATCAACTATCATCCGTGTTTTTGTATCCCATGTGTCTTAACCTCCCTTCTGGAGCTCAAAACGATTAACATTTCGGTCTAAATCATTCTAAGCCTGTAAATCCTACATAGAGAGACCCATTAATAGCCACACATGTACACATGTTCACATATATACATGCATACATGTATCCACACATGCACACAAACACGCATGAGCCCCATAAAATATGGAATGTTATTTCACAGCTTATTTTTATCCCATTCTTACCGTTAAAATCACATATAGAAATCTGTCTCTAACAAACACTGTATGCACCCAATGCCCTTACTCTAAGTTCTGAATGGTATTCTATCGGTTTAATATAGCACAATTTAACCCCACTTTTAACTGATGACCTACCCTTATTTGTACTGATACATTTTCATCATTTACTAAATCAATTTGGTACCGAGTATATTTACTAATTTGCCTAGTAAATGATATGCATCACAAGCTTTGACCAATTAAGGTTAAGATTTGATTATATTTCCAGGTTTTCACTATTTTATTTTTAACTAAAAGTCTTAAGACCTATGTTTTGTTATTTTCTACCAAGCTTCAATGGTGTAATCTAAGAATGCATCAGAGGATACATGTTAAATATGTTGGTTATTAGTAACACATTGTACTCTGAAAAGCTTATGCCAATTCACACACCTTCCACCACTGCTTGAGACAGACTCTTCCACATTTTATATGTACCTTTATATATTTTTATTTTTATTATTATTATTATTTTGTGAGACAAAGCCTCACTCACTCTGTTGCCCAGGCTAGAGTGCAGTGGCACCATCTTGGCTCACTGCAACCTCCATCTCCCAGATTCAAGCGATTCTCCTGCCTCAGCCTCCTGAATGTCTGGGATTACAGGCACGCACCACCACGCCTGGCTAATTTTTGTATTTTTAGTAGAGACGTGATTTCCCCATGTTGGCCAGGCTGGTCTCAAACTCCTGGCATCAAGTGATCCACCAGCTTCAGCCTCCCAAAGTGCTAGGATTACAGGTGTGAGCCACCGCACCTGGCCTATATGTGCTTTTAAAGGTTAAAAATATACTTCAGAAGGCCTTTTCTGAATCTTTTAATTTTTAAAAAATCATCTTTGGATTCAGTTACTTTTTTAAAAATTTTAAGTAAAATTCTTTTAATTTTAACTAAAATCAAATTAAGGTGATTCTGAGCAAATGATTCACCCTTTACTTCTGTCTCCTCTATTATATGGGCCTACCATTGGTGCTTTCTTCAAAAGAAATCATAAGCGAAATAATGATTATGGTATATTTTAATCAAATGCACTGCCTATTCTTGCCTAGGACAGAGTTTTTAAATCTTTATAAAAACAACATATTTGAGTTTTAAACCACAAAGTGAAAATGTTTTAAAAGTTCAAAAAATAAATGTGAAATTTCAAGTTTATCACCATTTTCCAAAATACTACTGTCCTCCACGGTGCTGTGTGTCTTCTGGATCCCATGTATTGTCTGTGTTTTCATTTCCAGGAGAAACATTGCCTTTGGCTACGTCAAATCAGATTCTGCTCCGATTCAGTGCAAAGAGCGGTGCCTCTGCCAGGGGCTTCCACTTCGTGTATCAAGGTAAAGTCACTCCACATGTCTCCACATGTCACTGTGGTCTTTGCTGATGCTGCTAGTCTCAGACAAAACACTCAAACCATCTCAGTTGCATTTTTGTAATATTTAAGGAGCTGAATGTGTTCGTATGTTTATAATAAAATTATTTAATAAAAATATTACAATTTTTTGACAGTTGAAACTCATATTTCTACTACAAAAACAATAATATCTAATCTATCGGGCACTAGAATGGAATAAATATTGATCATATTACCTTTCTGTAGCTCTTCACATCTCATAAGATGATTTCAAATACAGTATTTTATCTAATTACATATTTTGTAATAGTTTAGATCTTAGTAACAACATAGGAAATATATTTAAAATGCATTATACAGTTTCACATTTTATTATAAAAACTAAGCTTAAATGGAAATTTAACAAAACAAAAAACAAAATATCACGCATGCATCTCTTATCCTAACTAAATACCTATTTTGTGTATGTTTTATTTACTTTTGGTACTTTTACACCTTTATACTTATTTTTTAATTTAAACCTTTTAAAAAATATTTGAGATTGCTCAAAGATTCTGAAAAGTAAATAATTTTCTCCTAATATGTTTCACTTTTGTTTTGCCTTGAAAAAAATGACCACATAAACTGTTCATACATTTTCAGAAGCTTGGAGTCAGTCTTTGGATGGAGCTTGTCATGACTGTAAAGGTTGAGATCTGGAAGAAGTGATCATGTTCAGAGATAAACTGTGTGTTCAAAAAATAAGAAGCAATACTTAGTTTTTCTAGGTCTCGATTTTGTGGGAGGCTGCAGATACTAATGGCCACTATTAAGTATTTTCTTCAGATCTGGAGAAAAATTTTTTCTTAGCAATGGTTTCTTTCCTTTAATAAAGATTCCTCCGGAAAACATTACTGATAATTATTATGTATTTTTTAAAAAGATGGGGTATAACAATGTTATATTATTTATCAATAATTTCTAATCATCTCAAATTGGGAAATTCATGACCTCAAAACAGTTCAGTGTAAAAATCCTTCAGTATTCAGCAGTTAGATAATTTAAAGAGTAATGGGAAGAGAATGAGGATGATGCTTAACAGTTAATCAGGAGACAAAGATCTCTCTGATCCTGTGTAAGTAGCCATTGGATGAATGGAGATGCTAATGCATTAAAAGGAGTTAAGTGGTTATAAGTTACACCTTTTGTTAAAATATAAATAATTACCCAGTAGTTTTTAAAAATGGACTTTATTAGAGAGTGGCCTGTTGAAACAACCCGTCTCTTACTACTTCTAATTTTTTCAAATAAATTCTGGCTTTGCAAAAGCAGAGTCGTGTTTAGACCAAAGTTTGTGAGATGTGTAAAGAAACTGGGCTGCCTGAACATTTTTTCTCCTGGAAACACTCAAGTAACTGACCTTGTCTGCCTTTTTAAGGGGCTTTCTTTGGTTTTTGATAAAGATTATAAAGTCTATCCGATCATCAGACAATATATTGCATGCAAATATCCTGGTGTCTTATATTCAAATGTTGTCCTTGGAAGGCATGTATTTTAAAAATTATGCTTATTTAAAGTAATATGTTTTCATCAAAATGTCAAAGATACGGAAAAGTAGAAAGAAAAGAACATCATTTATAGAGGAAATTTATTTTTCTTGTCCCCAAGAGTATATAATCACTCTAACATCGTCAATATTTTATAAATTTCTAATATACCTCCTTCTCTTGCTTTCCTCCTACTAGTGTATTTTTGCAAAAAATTGAGGTCTTTTTATCAAAACTAAGTTTTTTTTGGAAGTAAAGAACTAGAATCATAGATGCAACTTATAAATTACTCAGTGGGAGTGGTAAAAGTTTTGCATACACATGAAAAGTTAAATTGAACATTGCTTCTTGAAAGACAGTAGTTCCACTGAAGCCTAAAAATTATTTGAACTATATTATATAAAAATATTCTAAACAGTGCTTTCATACACCACTACAGCTTCATTCATTAACAAATTCAGCTTCAAATTGCACAAGACTTTATGATTTCCATGGTTGTAGGATACCTAACCCTTGTTAACAGACGTAGTTCTGTTATAAAGAGCTGGTGGGGACTGCACTGAAAAATGTTTGCAACAGCGTCAGTGTGCAAAAAAACGTGTGTGTGACTCCAGACATGCACAGATCATGGTCTTTAGCCCTCTGCTTCCCACCCCTTATGTAATCATGGTTAGTAATGTGAAGACAGAATTAACGATGATGTTACCATCTTTCTGAACTTGTGAAGCAATGTAAGTCTAGAGGGCTTTTAATGCAGTATTCTAGTTAATCTATGCAAATGCTGGGTTTTTGTGTGTTTTCCACACTGCCGGAGAGCAGAAGGGTTCATTTGGAAAGCATGAGAGAAGAAGGTGTGAGTGAGATCATGGGGTGCCCCAGAGAAGGCTGTTCTGAGTGACCGTTCAGAATGAAACACGGGATAACCCTTCAGCATGGATGTATCCATGGTGAGCCAGCACTTGCCAGGAGCTTCCCTTATCTTTAGTTTGGTGCCGTTGAATGAACGGACATGGTCATTATCTGCTCTCCCAGGAATGCAGTGCTCACAACTCGCTGGTCTCCAGTGATTGAAGGAGCGGTATGGAGACTGAGATGAGTGACCTGCATTACCAACACATTTCAGTGATAATCGAGCACTGTTTGCAGCTGTGGCTCAGGCATGAGTCCTGCCCGCCCAACCTTTCACCCCCCTCTGAATCAGCAACCACTTCCTCACCTGTGATATAATCAAATAGAATTGAGAAGCTAAAGCTATGGTGAGAAGCTGGCATGAAAAGAAATCTAATTATTCCCCTCCTGAAGTATAAGAGTATCTGTAATGGTTTTGTTACAGGAAAGGGGTCCGGATCCAGACCCCAAGGGAGGTTCTTGGGAGTTACGCAAGAAAGAATTTGGGGCGAGTCCACAGAGTAAAGTGAGAGCAAGTTAATTAGGAAAGTTAAGGAATGAAGAATGGCTACTCCATAGAGCAGCGGCGTGGGCCACTCAGCTGCTTATACTTGCTATTATTTCTTGATTGTATGCTAAATGAGGGGTGGTTTATTAGTGAGTTTTCTGGGAAAGCGGTAGACAATTCCTTCAACTAGGGTTTCTCTCCTTTTTAGACCCTTTAGGGTAACTTCTGGCATTGCCATGGCATTTGTAAACTGTCACGGTGCCGGTGGGAGTGTCTTTTAGCATGCTAATACATTATAATTAGTATATAATGAGCAGTGGGGATGACCAGAGGTCACTTTAGTCACCATCTTGGTTTTGGTGGATTTAGGCCGGCTTCTTTAAGGCGTCTTTTTATCAGCAAGGTCTTTGTGACCTATACTTTGTGCCGACCTCCTATCTCATCCTGTGACTTAGAACACCTGACCTCCTGTGAATTTAGCCTAGCACGTCTCAACCTCCTTTTACACAGCCCCTATTGAAGATGGAGTCACTCTGGATCAAACACCTCTGACAGTTTAAATATTCCAAGTCTGAACCATGACTACATTTTTTCCCTGCATTAGCAAGCTTTCTTGAAGACAGGGGAGATACACAATTCTTGCTTTTAAATGTTGAACATGTTCAGCTTTGTACATTTGCTTTTTGGCATCAAGCAGAAAGTGTTTTATACCAGTTTCTTAGCTCCCAGGAATTCCTTGAGTGTTCACAGTGGAGGAGACTCCTGTAGCTTCCCTTCTACTCCCTAAGTTCCCTGGCCTTGTACCGTCAAGCAGGGACTGGCAGGACCTGCATGATTGGCTGTGGTTATACAGGTTTAGGGATTTTGTCATTTCACAGAAAATATATTACACCTAAAATCAACATATTCTTAGACACAATGCAAAAGCTGAACATCACACAAACCGTTTCTTAGTAACTCCAGCACAGTCTGCTTCTTCCAGGATTAAAAGAGGCCATTGATTCTATGCCATTAAGTAATTACATTGCATTTAGAGACTTTGCTTTGGCCCGTAATTCATGTCTTTCAACATTAGAATCGATCTGCCTGAAAACAGAGGCCAAGGGAGGCAGAGCCCACATCCTTCTCTTTCCTGCCTGCTCCAAGGCTCCTGTGGATTTGAGGCAGGGTGGTCACAGCTGCCCATCCTGCCCTGTCTTCTCCCGCATCCCTCTGATGTGCGTGACTGACTGTGACTCAGTAAACCTTCATGTTGGACAGTACCTCATCAATGCTACTTTTTTCAATTGTCTCATATTTATGCCTGGCTGTTTTCATAAAAAGCCTATTTCTGTAATTTGTTTCAACGTAGAATTCAATGCTGCTTTCAGTTCCTTCCAAATCACACACTCACACCAAAATGAGTAAACTGCAAGGATTTACTGTACATTTTAAGGGGAAAAGGAAACCATGTTTCTATATTGAACCCCTTCTGCAGTGTCCAGCTTATAAATGTCTATTGGCCAGGACTTTTTCAAGTCATGTTTCCCGGGTCACCATCTCTAACCTGGGCTCTCCTCTGCCAGGCTCCTCACCTGAAGTAGCACCTGCGCCCCAGGTTCAGGAGCTCAAGGCTTCTTCTTCCAGGGTCTTCTGCTGGAAAGACTCGGTCTCTTTAGCATTCATGGAAATATAGTTAATTAGGCCAGTCGTGGTGGCTCATGCCTGTAATCCTAGCACTTCCGGAGGCCAAGGCAGGCGGATTGTCTGAGCTCCGGAGGTCGAGACCAGCCTGGTTAACATGGCGAAATCCCATCTCTACTAAAAGTACAAAAAAAAAAACATTATTAGCCAAGTGTGGTGGCGTGTGCCTGTAGTCTCAGCTTTTTGAGATGCTGAGGCAGGAGAATTGCTTGAACCTGGGAGATGGAGATTGTAGCAAGCCTAGATCACACCACTGTACTCCACCTTGGGTGACAGAAAGAGACTCCACCTCAAAAATAAAGTAAAATAAAATAAAATAAAATAGTTAATCGAATGGTCTCCTGAAAACATAAACAGAAATATTTTTTTCTCAGTTTGGGTAGGAAAGATGTACATTAAGTGTTTCTTTACTTGAGGTTATTTTTGGGCAGGCAAATACATGTTTTGATTGATTTTCCCTTGGTTTCTTCTTTTTAGATGGCATGAATTATATGGCTTCGTTGGTTTTCCACATCTAAAAACTCACATTTGTATCAAGAGCTTATAAAATGCATATTCTTTGCAAAGAAGAATAAATGTAAAATTTTGCTTGCAATTCAGTGATATATGTTTTAATTCGTTGACTAGTAATGGCTTGTCCAACCTGATTTTTCAACGATGAGAGGGGAGTGATTTTGAGATAGAAAATGTCCCTCAGTCACTACATCAAAAAGAAAACTGCTTCATTTAGGTATTGCAAGTGAGTCCTACGTGCATTCAGATTTATTTTATTATTGTTGTTGTGGTTTTCACATCGACCGTAACAGAGGTGCAGTAAAGGGGCAGCATGTATCTGTAGCTTAGAGCATTTCTGGTTTTGAAGGGTGATCATCATCAAACCTGTCACAATACGCTTCCGGCTTTTCCCGACAGATGTGCACACATTCGCGCTGTTTCCCACTTTCAGCACCTCAAAGCCTCAGAGGAGGACATTCTGCCTCTGAAGAAACATGGTTGTCCGGCCTGAGAAGTCAATCACTTTGCTGATCACCCTCTATTCCAGGCTGGCCTCATTCCTGCTCACTTTTCCACTGGGCTGATTTCAATTTGGCTTCACAGCAGTGTGAAATCTTTACTAAAGGGTAGAGAATGATGACGACAGACAATAGAATTTTTCTCTTGGATGCCGTCTGAAATGTCCAGGTGAAGGGCCAGAGCCAGAGGACTGGCAGGGAGGATGAAGTTACAGAGCACGGTCTGATTTCCACCCACCACCTTCCCAGACATTCCATGGAGCTGTGATGTCTCAATGCCACAGCTTCTCCCTGTCCTACTGTCTCAAATACTTAAAATCGGTCTCCTCACTTTCCAAACTTCTTCCTCTAAAAAACATTCTTCATCAAGTTATCCAGATGCAGGTGTTATTCATTTATTGTCATTTTCCTTGAAAATAGACCACTATGAAGTTCATGAAGAAAGTTAATCGTGACTTGTGTACAAATGACCCTTGGTGCTGTATCTCTCCTCATTTTGGGAACTTGGAAAGATATACCCTGTATCTCTCAAAGATACAAATATGTTTGCATAGCTCTCAAATATATTTGTATAGCTCCCAAATATACAAGAGAGAGATGCAATACCTGAAGCCTCTTAGATAAGTGGAACCTTTGCCATAATAGCAGGTATTTTGTAAGCAATCCAGCATTAAGTAGAAAAACTGGCAATAGTTCTTCATTTTGTGGAAGATCCTTGAGATGATTGTGGAAGCCTCTATGGGATATCTTTTTTTTTCTTCACACCATTTTTCAACTCTAACAAAATACTCAAGCATACAAATATGACACAAATAATTTCAAGAAATATTTTGTTATATGGATTGATCATCCCTAAT
Source organism: Hylobates moloch (assembly GCF_009828535.3). NCBI lineage: Eukaryota > Metazoa > Chordata > Mammalia > Primates > Hylobatidae > Hylobates > Hylobates moloch. Next base: position 125,064,111 of record NW_026652283.1, read on the forward strand.
CTGAATATCCAAAATCCAAAATGCTCCAAAATCTGATATGTTTTCAGCACCAACATGACTCCACAAAGGAAAAATTTCACACCTGACCTCATGTGATGGACGAATCACAATAGAAAATGCAGTCAACCCTTTGTCTCATGCACAAAATTATTTAAAATATTGTATTTGTATTTTAAAATATAAAATATTGTATAAAATGGCTTCCCACCAGAACTTCTCCGTGGTGCCAAAGCACTGCTTCTCGTGCCTCTCTCCAGGCTACATAAATCCATCTGACTCATGACCCATTTAAAGGGCAACTTGTTTTATGGGAAACAATTGAGTAGTAGCCAAACCATAACAAATTACTGTGTTCCATAAACCAGGTCATCATCTTAACAAGGATAAAGCACGTGTAGAAGGTGTATCCGGCTATGTGTATAAGGCATGTATTAGACATAAATGAATTTCATGTTTACACTTGGGTCCCATCCCTAAGATATCTCATTATGTTTCTGCAAATATTCCAAAATCTCTAAGAATTCGAAACCTGAAACACCAAACATTTCAGATAAAGGATACTCGACCTGTAATAGAATATTATAGTTTTCCTGTATTTCGTTTCTAGCTTGGAAAAGAATGATTCTGATAAATCATTAATTATTTTCCACCTCAGTGCTGTTAGAAAGGTAGACACTTTTATTAATTTTGCCTTCTGATAGAAAATATCTCAACACCAAATTGAAACGTCATTTAATCCAAATAAAGTGCCAATTTCCATTTTCATGGAACTGCTTCCCCAGCAGCAGTTACCCAAATCATGTCTGTCGTTGGTTTGATTCAATGGAAAATAAATAAAACAGATTCCAGTGTGTTAGAAAAAGCTTTGGGAAGATAGAAGGGTTATTTTAAGAGAAAATGAGTACACGAGCACATTCAGTTAAAGTGCTGTGCATTTAGGATGAAGAAACACGAGGAATGAGGAGGATAGAATCCCAGAGACAGGACCTAAATACTGTCTTTTCCATTGCAGAGGACAAAAACAAAATACGCAAATTTCAAAGCGCATTACTATTTTCAGAGTTTGCCAATTGAAGTATTTTTTAATCTTAACCCCACACTCCTTTTGACAAACAGGAATGTCTCCTGTAGGTGGTAATTTCTGCCATACAACCTGAATAGTTATCTCACCCACACATTGCACTGATACTCACCTGTCAGTACCCACTATCCAAAGACAAGGAGATACACAGGCGTCATTCCATATACCTGGGTTTTCGCTTGCTGCAAAAATGAAGGCCACCCATTTTGCAGAACCTAGGAAAGTCTCTTCAAGAGAGAAGTGGAGGGGCTTGCTATTTTTTCATTTTTTATTTTATTTATTTTTTTTGGAGACAGAGTCTCATTCTGTCGCCCAGGCTGGAGTGCAGTGGTGCGATCTTGGCTCACTGCAACTTATGCCTCCCAGGTAGAAGCGATTCTCCTGCCTCAGACTCCCGAGCAGCTGGGATTACAGACATGTGGCACCATGCCCAGCTAATTTTTGTATTTTTAGTAGAGATGGGGTTTCACCCTTTTGGCCAGGCTGGCCTCGAACTCTCAACCTCAAGTGATCCACCCTCCTTGGCCTCCCAAAGTGCTGGGATTACAGGTGTGAGCCACTGCACCCCGTCGAGGCTTGTTAAGATTTGAGCTCATCCTAGGTGACTTTAGGGAGGACTAAATGCAACATGATGGCACGTGGAGCAGGTGTTCTCATTAGAAAATCTACCCTCCCAACTATAAACACAGTGCTGTAGAGGAGATCTCCAGGGCGTACTCATTTTATGAAAATGAACCTTTATACCCGCTCAACACTTACTTCCCGTTTTCCTGTTCCCCAGCCCGCAGTAACTACCATTGTAAAGCTGTGTGGTTCTATGAGTGCCACTACTTTAGATCTCCCCATAGAAGTAGAATCATAAGGCTAAATGATGAGTTAATGGGTGCAGGAAATCAACATGGCACATGGATACATATGTAACAAACCTGCACATTGTGCACATGTACCCTAAAACCCTAAAGTATAATAAAAAAAAAATTATGGAAAAAAAAAAAAAAGAAGTAGAATCATAAGGTATTCGTCCTTCTGTGTCTGCTTATTTGCTTATTTCATTTAGCACGATGTCCTCAAGGTTCATCCGTGTTATCACAAATAGCAGAATTTCTTCTTTTATCTGCTCCACGTTTTCTTTTTTTTTTTTTTTTTTGGGGGACGGGGTTCGGTCTGTCGCCCGGAGGCTGGGGCCGGTGGCGGGGGTTCGGCTCACTGCAAGCTCCGCCTCCCGGGTTCACGCCATTCTCCTGCCTCAGCCTCACCGAGTAGCTGGGACTACAGGCGCCCGCCACCACGCCCGGCTAATTTTTTGTATTTTTAGTAGAGACGGGGTTTCACCGTGGTCTCGATCTCCTGACCTCGTGATCCGCCCGCCTCGGCCTCCCAAAGTGCTGGGATTACAAGCGTGAGCCACCGCGCCCGGCCTCCACGTTTTCTTTATCTGTTCATCTGATGATGGACATTTAGGTTGTTTGCACATCTAGACTATTTTGAAGAATGCTACAATGAATGTGAGAGTACCGATATTTCTTTGGGATCCCAATTTGAATTCCTTTAGATAAGCATACACAAGTGGGATTGCTGGATCTGATGGTAGTTTAAGATTTTTATTACATCACAATGGCCATATTGTAACAAATCCTTCATATGGTAGCTTTTCTCATTAGACTCTGAGGCCTGTGAGGACAAGTACACATGGTTAGTCATCTCATTATCACTAGCAGGACGATTAAATGTAATTGTCTGAATATCAATCAGTCCTCATAAGGCACTGAGTCTTTTTACGCCGTTTTCGTCATCTGAAGTGAGGACACTGAGATGGTCCTGAGGACGAAGTACACTTGGGAACGTGCTCCTCAAATCATTCTCTATAGCGATTGATGGAGGTGTTATTAAAGTCTCTGTCTGCATCAGCTCTCCTTGGTCCCATCTTAAACCCACCTTCCACACAACGTCTTGGCTTGCTGATGGAGATACAGATGACTGTGTTCTGTACTTTGCTTCTAGCTGTTCCTCGTACCAGTGACACCCAATGCAGCTCTGTCCCCGAGCCCAGATACGGAAGGAGAATTGGTTCTGAGTTTTCGGCAGGCTCCATCGTCCGATTCGAGTGCAACCCAGGATACCTGCTTCAGGGTTCCACGGCGCTCCACTGCCAGTCCGTGCCCAATGCCTTGGCACAGTGGAATGACACGATTCCCAGTTGTGTGGGTAAGTAGTGTTCTTAAGCGGCAATCGCGGGCATGGGGCTGCCCACCAGAACTGTGTGGTGGTGCCAAAGAGTTACTTCTCGTGTTTCTATCCAGGCTACGTAAATCCATCTGGCTCATGACCCATTTAAAGGGCAATTTGTTTCATGGGAAATAATTGAGTTAGTAGCCAAACCCCCAAAATTATTGTGTTTCATAAAACAACTCATCATCTTAACAAGGATAAAGCATGTTTCCCTTCTCCATATTTATGAAGTAGGCCATCAACTCTAAAGTCATGGGTATAGAACATAATCTCGTTTTGGGAAAAAATCATTATCATGTTGATTTGGTATACTACTTGTGTAACGTCCTTTTAATAAATTGGTGCTGATCAATGTTTGAAAAGTAATAGGGAAATGCAGGCTGAATAACAATGACCTTGTTAATTATAGTTTACCTGCTTCATTTTGTGTGGAAAACTCTACCGCGATCATGATTAGCACTTGAATCATTTGTACATTTTAAGCACCTCTTCTCTTGAATTTGCTCATAAATCCCATTAATATCATTTGGAGATGCATGTCTGCATGGAGAAGAGAAGACTCTGCCAAGGTCCTTCAATTATAGTAGGTAAATTATTCTAAACAGAATTCACTTTAGAGATGCCATCATTAGACACTGTCCCTTCTTAGAGAACTTGGATAGATTTATTTATAGACTCAAGATCTATAACTGAGTAGCATAACAGGTAATAATCAATTATATTGCTAATTTAAAAGAGAATATACTAAATTTTACCTTGGCTAAAAAGGCCATTTAACGTATCATTGTTCATGCACATTTTCTCTTGCTGTCTAGTCACACGGTAAAAGAAAACTGCATGCCAAGTTAACACTGTCCCACAGCCCTTTATTTCATCACATATGGTTCTGTCTTTTAGTACCCTGCAGTGGCAATTTCACTCAACGAAGAGGTACAATCCTGTCCCCTGGCTACCCTGAGCCATACGGAAACAACTTGAACTGTATATGGAAGATCATAGTTACGGAGGGCTCGGGAATTCAGGTTAGTCCTTGAAGTCCACGGTCTACAGCAGGGCTCAGCTGGGGTCCATGGGCTCCCTTCTTTCATTCTTTTGTTCTGTCTTTCTTTCCATCTCTCTCTCTTTCCCGCTCTGTTTTTTTCCTTTTATATTGGTTATTTTAAATACATAGACTATACTCTGTTTCCCTTTTCTTAGTATTTCTACAAAATATTTCTAACCATGTTTCTATATTTTGAATAAATATAATCAATTTTTTAGAATAAAAACCATCAAAAGTACCATTTGTAGAAATTGTTCTTTCAGCCGGGCACAGTGGCTCATACCTGTAATCCCAGCACTTTCGGAGGCCAAGACAGGCGGATCACTTGAGGTCAGGAGTTCAAAACTAGCCTGGCCAAGATGGTGAAACCCTGTCTCTACTAAAAATACAAAAACTAGCGAAGTGTGGTAGTATATGCCTGTAATCCTAGTTGCTAGGGATACTGAGGCAGGGGAATTGCTTGAACCGGGGAGGCAGAGGTTGCAGGGAACCAAGATCGCACCATTGCACTCAAGCCTGGGTGACAGAGCAAGACTCCATCTCAAAAAAAAAAAAAAAAAAAGAAAAAAATTGTTCTTTCATGGTTTGTTTTTTTAAATTTTGCCATATAGATAGATAGATAGATAGATAGGTAGATAGATAGACAGATAGATAGACAGACAGATAGATGATTTTCCTGACTAAGGTATATGTTTATAAAATATTATGGCATTGGAGGCATTATTAAGGGGATATATATATATATATATGTATATATATGTGTGTGTATATATATATACATATATATATGTATATATATATATACCTTGATCATGAAAAACCCCAATACCCCATCTAATCAGACTAATTGTGTTAAGCCAAAAATAAATATTAACTTAATGTCATGGTTTGGTAGATCCAAGTGATCAGTTTTGCCACGGAGCAGAACTGGGACTCCCTTGAGATCCACGATGGTGGAGATGTGACTGCACCCAGACTGGGAAGCTTCTCAGGTAAGATGGAGTCAATTTCCTCACCTTTGTGACTCAAAATCTGCAAACACCAAGAAAACAACATAAATAACAACAAACACTCCACATAGACATTTTCCTACACAATTCTTCTGTCTCCATAATGGTTGCTCTAGTGCTGAAAGTCTTAGAGTAAGACCATCAAGAAACAGGTGAGAAAAAAGAAAGCTGTGTTCTCCACGAGCAGGAGACCAATCTAAAAGTGTCAGATAGCACAGCTTTGACATGTGGCAGGTCTCAGGCTGGCAGCAGAAGCCAGGAATATTAATGTGAGGTAGCGAAGAGGCAGAGGTTAGGAAACTGTTCTCAACTCTTAAAGTACGCTGCCTGACATTAAGCAATCTGAGAAAATTACACTGAGCATGTGGGCTCAGCTAGTCCTGAGATTCTACGCTACTCATATGTAGCCAGACACGAAATTGTAGTGCCCTGCAAGTCCACCCTCTCTTACTCTTCCTTGCACCTCCGACTCTCACGAACGCACCCGCCTTGAAGATTCTGCTTTCCAAATGCCCTGCAAGTCTTCCCTTCCCATTGCCCTGCAACATCATTCAGATCTCAGTTTGGCTTTTGTTTAACAGGATATCCTGCCTCCAGATGCATGACACCGCTCTCTTTCACTTTGCTTTGTAATAGCATTACATTGGAACAGCATGAGGACTCACACTTCATGAGCAGTGACGATGATCAATATTGCCATTATCACCCTGGTCATCACTGTCCTCACAGTCGCCCACACTTCCTGAGCCTTTACTTTGCCGGGTTATGAATGTGTGTTAACATGAATGCTTAATTTTATCTTGAACATGGCCAGGCGCAGTGGCTCATGCCTGTAATGCCGGCACTTTGGGAGGCCGAGGTGGGTGGATCACCTGAGGTCAGGAGTTCGAGACCAGCCTGGCCAACATGGTGAAACCCCGTCACTACTAAAATTATAAAAACTAGGCAATATGACAGCACCAACTAAGTTCTAAGGGATTATTGTTATCTCTGTTTTACCAATGAAAAACAAAGATTAGGTACTAGAGAATTGTCGAAGATGACACAGAAAAAGTACTATGTTCCATGAGTCGCTTCTTGCTTGCAGTAGCTGACTCCTTCTATCCCATTGGTCTGATTTCTGTCAGCTGTTTATCTCTACTGCAAAGGGAGGCTGGAATACATATTTTTTCTTAACTGTGAATATTTCTTCCCTAAACATTTCCATTCTACTTTTACTCAATAGGTTAAAAAAAATAAAGAAAATAGTGCACAGGGCATTCACAGTGTCTGAAACAACTTCCATTTTACCACTTCAAATGGTTCAAAGATCTTATCTCTGGTTCTCAGCAAATAAAGCCATATTTTTATTTGGGCATGGCCATTTAAGGTGTTGGGAATAAAATGCCAATCTATCATCTTATAGTTATTTGTCACTCACAATCCATGTTTGTCTGCTTGTGTACTATTTATTCTTTTAGGAACTTTTATTTCAAATAGCCCATTACTGTCCTTAAAAGCTAGAACTCAAGGCCCATCTCCACTAGGAAATCCCTCTTTCTTCCCCTGACCACATAGCGTTCGCAATAGTTTAGTTTAGCATGTGATTTCTTAAAGTACCTGCTAGATATCAGACACTGTGTTTGTTGTTAGGAATAAAAGATAAGGCCTCTTTCATTAAAAACATCAACAACAGCAACAACATAAGTTAAAATCTACACAGTTGCCAACATTTAATGTAATTATATAAATAACATTTCGTAAATAGACAACATTACAGGTAGGTGATGGGTGTTACAGGAGGGAAAAAAGTCACACTTTTTTTTAAGATGTAAGAGAAAAAAAAGCTACCTGGGAAAAATTTAAATGTCTTAACAGTTTAGTAAAATATAGCTAGACAAATCAGAGAAAGAGAGACAGGAAATCCTTCAAGTCACAGGAGCCACTCAGTCTGTGTCTGTCTGTCTACACTCAGATATTCAATTGTGTTGGTCATTTTTAAGTAAAGTGTTCTTTTAGTTTCTAGAGATTTAAGTTTCTTCAGAATCTATATTAATCTCTGAGTGTCATGCACAATTCCTAGCACCTACCGCACAGTTTATGAATTCAGCTGGTAAAACCTACTTACAAAGTATGTGTTTTGCCACTTTTTGTCTGAGGATCAAATCTTATCATTCACATATATTTGGATTTATCAGCTGCTGTACAGCAACCTCATATTAAGCCTTCCCTTGAGTAACACAAGTGAACTTAGCTTCAGATGTGTAATAATTTCATATATGCTAATTAATATTAGAAATAGGTCAATTTTTCAAAAGATAGTATTTAATATTGAATTAAGTTTTTAAACTAATGTTCTCAGTCATGATCTGTGACAGAACACATTTTACACACAAATGCAGGCATTATGAGCAGAAAGCAGGAGACTGCAAAATTAAGGCAGCTGCATGATGGATTAGCCAAAGTTAGCAGGGAAATGCCTTACTAATAATAATGAAAAAAAGAAGTGACCACATTGCCTCTGTATGCATGAAAAATAACAACAATCTCCTTTTTATTAATTTCAGTTTTTGGAGTTAGCCAGGAGAAAATTTGAAAAAATATGTTTGACATAAATACCACTGCAATGCAATTCTGAGGCTAATTTCCTGGAGTTAGCACGGAGTTCGTGCGCTTCGTGCTTCTCCACAGGACTCCCCTCTGACGTCAGCTGCAAGCCCTTGGGCCTCCCCAGGCCATCTGCACTCTGACCACCTGGCTACAAATTTAGGGGGTCCATGGTCCCTTCAGTTCTTGATAGTTCCCTAGGGTGCCTCACAGAACTTGAGAAAGCAATGGACTTACACATATGATTAAGACTATATTATAAAGGAGACAAACCAGGACCGGCCAAATGAAGAGACTCATACGGTGACATCTGGGAAGGTACTAAACAGAAAGCTTCTGTGTCCTCCGGAACTTCCAGCACATCGAAGTGCATCATCACCTGAGCTTTGGTGCCAGAGTTTTTACAGGGTTTTGCTTACACAGGCAAGATTAATTGAATTATTGGCTACAGGGTTGAACTTAACCTCCAGCTCCCTTCCCTGCCCAGAGGTTGGGAGGTTGGGCTGATATCACATGGCTCAGAGCATCAACCCTCTAATCCTATTATTGATCTTTCCAGCATGCCCAGCCCCCTCCCTGAGTTACCATAATCGTAATTATCATCACAATCACCATAAACAGTGTGGTGTGATAAGCTCCTCCATGGACCACAAAGGCACTCCTGCCACCTGGGAAATTCCAAAGGCTTAGCGTTTACCTCCTGGATATCAAGGATAAGGACCAGAAAAATTCTTTGTTACACAACAACTATATATCAATTATGTGAGCAGAAATTTTACATTTTTTTTGTTTTTTTCTCATATTTCTGAGATGTAACATATACAAGGAATAAAAATACTTATCAGAAAATACAGGTTAAAATACAGGTGTTAGCCTTATAACCTTTTAATCTTTTCTCATAATATTTGATTTTCATCACAATATTTTAGGATACATGTTGGCTTAAGCAATTGTGGTGGCTCATGTCTGTAATCCCAGCACTTTAGGAGGCCAAGATGGGAGAATTGCTTGAGCCCAAGAGTTTGAGATCAGCCTGGGCAACATAACAAAACACCATCTCTATAAAAGACTTTTTTTTTAAGTTGGCCAAGCCCGCACCTGTAGTCCCAGCTACTCTGGAGGCTGAGGTGGGAGAATTGCTTGTACCCAGGAGGCAGAGGCTGCAGTGAGCCAAGATCGCACCACTGCACTCCAGCCTGGGCAACAGAGTGAGACTTTATCTTAAAAAAAAAAAAGTTGTCTCATACAAATAGTTACGAAATACTTAGTTTGTTGCTTTCAATTTCCTTAGTAAAAAGAATTCAAAGATGCAAATGTTTTAGAAAGCTAAGTTAAATAAAATATGAATGAACAAATAACACTACTATCAAATAAAAAAATTTAGTAACTATTATATGAAGATGTATATCCAGTTTAAAATAATGTGATTAGGTCTAACAACATAAAATACCATTGTTTCTATAATAAATCTATAAGAGAGTCAGACTGATAAAATGTTTTCATATTCATTTATATTGAATTTTTTATATCTAAAACCAATTCTATTAAAGAGTATACATATAGGTACTATATTGCAAGTGTATATGTTCTGAGTTAAACAGACCACTCACTTTTCACAGTTTAACATTTAAGCATTCATATATTTTTGAGAGGCCTTGGAGATGTCTGATATATGAGTGATTTATAGTTGTTCTAAGATGTTTTCACATTTTAAGACAATGGTGTTCTTGTGAATGAGCCTCATCAACCGTCCATCATCCTCGTCTCAGCTGCTTTCTGTCCTTGTCCCCTATGCATATTGTGGGGAAAATATGAGAAGAACCATGTTCACAAATTAGGAATGTTTTTCTTTAGGGTTGTGGCCACTGTGAATATCAAGTCCATTTGTATATTCACTCGGAAAGAATAATCAACAAGACTTCCTAATTTAACTCTGATATAATGGTCGATATTCTGAAGTGGCAGTAGAGAAAGGAACACTCATGCTCTGTATCTCTCCTGGACAGTTTAGTCTAGAAACATCTGGCCCCTCTGGCTTTCACTTGCTCCTCTCCAGGTGAAGAGGAATGAGTGCTCTGGCTGGTGAGGGCCAACCAGAATGAAGGGATGATACATTCATCTAGTTGTGTGTCTAAAGATTGCCTTTAGTCAGTCACTGAGGAAATCTTTATAATCACATATATATTATATATATAAAATCATATGTACATGACACATATAATATATGATGTATAATATATTATATAGATGATATATAATATGTGACCTATATAACATATGATATAGATGATATATGATCATATGTCATGCACGATATATATGATATATATTTTTCATATATATTTATATATTATATATCATGTAATACATAACTATATCATATGTCATATAATTTATATGACATGTGTTATGTATTCATATATATTATATATTATATTATTGTGTATTAATATATAATATGTATTATATTTATATATTATTTATTATATATATATATATTTTTTTAAATGAGACAGAATTCCTCTCTTGTTGCCCAAGTTGGAGTGCAATGGCATGATCTCGGCTCACTGCAACCTCCGCCTTCTGGGTTCAAGCGATTCTCCTGCTTCAGCCTCCCTAGTAGCTGGTATTTCAGGCATGTGCCACCACACCCAGCTAATTTTGTGTTTTTAGTAGAGACAAGGTTTCTCCATGTTGGTAAGGCTGGTCTTGAGCTCCTGACCTCAGGTGATCCAGTTGCCTCTGCCTCCCAAAGTGCTGGGATTACAGGCATGAACCACTGTGCTTGGCCTAAAATCATTATTTCTAGTCTCTCTTTTGCCTCTATTCTCCTAATAACAGCCCAAGCAGACCCCATTTTTCTCTTTCCTTATGTTTCAGCTGAGACCAGGTATCTAAGAGGGCCTTCCTTCCTTCTTTGCCTCTGCAACCTTTCGGGTCGCAATTTTTGGAGGTCGAATTTTAGTTCTCCTGTTCTCTCTCAATACCTCACTCCCTTCCTGTGTACCACAAGTCGTAAGGCCTAAAGTCTAATGAAGACAACAGGAAAGCATACACCGGCCTCAGGCTTCGTTTGTTTACCCCACACAAGTTTTCCAAAGCCCAGCCTCCTTTTCTTTTGAGGGCTACATGGCATTTGTCCCAATTTAAAACGCAGAGCTTCCTTTTCCTTCTGGTTGTGCATCTTTTCTTTATTCATTTTGGGTCAGGCATCTGGAAGTGTGAAGAAGAACTGGCTCTTTGGGCACAAAGAGGATTTGCTCACAGTTCGTGTTAATGTTGCCAGGGGTAGAAAGAATGTGAAGATGGAAATGACGAAGGTTAACATGGGCCTGTTTGTACTGGATTTGAATTAGGGATATTGGGGTGAGCACATGGTTTGAATTAGGGATATTGGGGTGAATGCATGGTTTTAGTATATATACAGCTATAGACATAAATATAGTGTGTATGTACATATTTTATTTTCTACCTCTGTCTTTTGAGAGGTATAAAACAACAGCCCAGTAGCACCCAAATTCTGCTTTCTGACTACCCCTCGAAACACCATTATCCCATTGAAGGAGCCAGCATTTCTTGGGGAAATATTGACTACAAAGCTGTGGTAGGAATAAATTGAGATAAGCCATTTTGTATGAAATAGACCTTTATGGTCTGGCATGGCAGCTCACGCATATCCCAGCACCCTGGGAAGCCAAGGAGGAAGGATGACTTGAGGCCAGGGGTTTGAGACCAGTCTCGGCAACATAGCAAGACCTCGTCGCTACAAAAAAAACAGAAAAAATGAGCCAGGCCTGGTGGGGTGCATCTGTAGTCCCAGCTACTCAGGAGGCTGAGGTGGGAGGATGGCTTGAGCCCAAGAGTTCGAGGCTGTAGTGAGCTGTGAACGCACCACTGCACTCCAGCCTGGGTGACCGAGTGAGACCTGTCTCTAAAAAACAACAACGACAACAAAAATAGAAATTTATAACTTTATACTGACAGAATTAGATTAGTGAATTAATAAAATGAATGAAAATTAAAGCTTTCCGTGGCTGAAGAATACCAGCTCGTAAGCGGAGAAGGGTGAATGTCATCGTCAGGCAGTCCTTCTCATGATGGGCTCAGGCTGGAATGTCAGGGCTCATCAAGCTAGTGGATGAAGTGTTGATGAGAAACAGGACTCTCCCATCATCCCTGTGCCTCTCCCCCATGAATCCTAAGTCATGACAAGGAGTAAAAAGTTACCTTCAACGTGGAGGGGTCTGACAGACACCTCTTTCACCAAGTGATACAAGATCATCAAGAATGGGCTGTTGTATGCATTGGTATACTGAGAAACTAACCCTCAAAAAGAAGAAGAAGGAGAAGGGGGAAGGGGGAAGGAGGAAGGAGGAAGAAGGAAGAAGGAAGAAGGAGGAAGGAAGAAGGAGCAGCAGCAGCAGTTTGAATTATTGTGTCACGTTGCAATTGCTGTGGCGTAAATACTCCCACTACAGCTGATGGCAAGCGGCTGATGTGAATTCACAGTCGCGCTGTGCGGCGTCGGGAAGTGATGATGGAATCAGCATCTGTGAACCCGCATGGGGCTGGCCACCTCCACAGGGAGCTCAGCAGTAAGAAGCCCTCAGAAGAAAGCAGCACCCCACTTTCTATTCTCGCCCCAAATGCATGGCCTCATATAATCACACAGAGCATCAGACAAACGCAAATTAAAAAAAAAAACCCCCCAAAAGAACTTGCTTTTTTTTTTTTTTTTTCCAAAAGTGTTAAGTTCATGAAGGACAGGGAAAGACCAGAGAACTCTTCCAGGCTAAGGAAAATGGAGGATTTAACCCAGAATGCCCTGAGCGATTCCAGTAGAGTCCTGTCCTCTCCAAGCCCTGAAGGCAGGTGGATGGAATTTAAAGGGGGTCAGCAGATGACATGTCATATCTATGTTACATTTCTGATTTAGAGAACTGCTTTGTTTTTAAAAAGTGGACACTGGTTTTTTATGAGAAATGAGTCATCATGCTTGTAACTTGCTCATAAATCATTTAGAATAAAATAATTTTACACATACACACATATAGGCATAACAATTCTATCTATAGAGAGATAGTGGATGTTTCAGTTTTATTATACTCCACTTGCAACTTTTCTTTAAGTTAGAAATTATTTCTAAAGTTTTAGAATGAATTTTTAAAAAAATATTTTATATGGAGAAATGACAAGTCAGCCATAAAGTTTGTGTTAAAGCATTATCAATATTTAAACTTTTTTGTAATTATACTTTAAAAAGTTTACAAATGAGATGTTAAACCATCTAAAAATTTCGTTATTGAATAAAAACAAGAGTGAGTAGTCATGAGAGGTACATATTTCAGAGGAAATGATTGACTAATGTCAATCACTCAGTGTTTTAGTATTTTATTTCCATTAGGACAAGCATATGTATGTGGGTCTTGCAAGCCACTTAACATCATTTTTTGGAAACAGGTTATAAATTATAAATGAATAAAATAGAACAAAACACATACAATTTTGTGGCTGACAATATTGAAGACAGGTAAATATCACCATGCCGAGACGAGAACCTCCAGGGACTATCATTCGACTGCTTTTCCCTTTGTTATGTAGTGTTCTATCTAGGCCACAGTAAAACTATATGATCAAAAACATTCTGCCTATGGCACCATTTAAAAAAATCACTCCATTGAATTTTCTGCAGGGGCATAAGCTCCTTCTGATAGGCCGTTCTGAGAAGATCCCAGTGTGGAAGCCACTGCAGAAAAGTGCCCTCTGCAGCCGTGCCTGGGTGCCCAGCCCAGCATCGTGATCCCAGCCTCCCCTGGCTGGTGGGTTCCCGCTTCTCCTGTGTGCCACCAGGGCACCAAAATCCCACATTATTCATAGGATAGCAAATGATTCTCTTTCATAACAGGAGTGCAAACAGGGCTGTCATTCATGGACCAGATTGCTGAATTAACAATCACTGTTAGAGGGGCCTGATGATTCACAAAGCACATTCGAATGCCCAGCTCACTTGTTACTCACACACAAGAAACTTGTGATCATCTTTCCTTTATAGAACTGGAACATGCCACAGCATTTTCAGTGACTTGGAGTGACAGAAGTAAATGGCATCAGAAGTAGGTTTTCCTCCAAACATCGTATGTTCTCACAGATATGTGGGAGCTAAGCTACGAAGACACAAAGGCATAAGAATGATAAAATGGACTTTTGAGACGGGGGGAAGAGTGGGAGGGGGGCGAGGGATAAAAGACAACAAATATGGTGCAGCGTATACTGCTCGGGTGTTGGGTGCACCAACATCTCACAAATCACCACTAAAGAGCTTATTCATGTAACCATATACCACCTGTACCCCAATAACTTATGGAAAAATTTTTAAAACAAGAAGGAGGTTTTTCTGATGCCACCGTAATATGTCCAGAGAAGATGAACAAAAAAGTCAGGCTGGGCACGGTGGCTCATGCCTGTAATCCCAGCATTTTGGGAAGCTGAGGCCAGCAGATCAGGAGGTCAGGAGATCGAGAGCATCCTGGCCAACATTGTGAAACCCCATCTCTACTAAAAATACAATAATTAGCCGGGGGTGGTGGCACATGACTGTCATCCCAGCTACTCAGGAGGCTGAGGCAGGAGAATCACTTGAACCAGGGAGTCAGAGGTTGCAGTGAGTGGAGATCACAAGACTGCACTCCAGCCTGGTGACAGAGTGAGACTCCATCTCAAAAAAATATATATATATCAAACAATGTGTATGGAATACCTGTATGAGAGACGACTATGCTGGGTGCTGGAGGACATTAAATAAATTTTAAAATGTAAAAGCTGGAGTCTCATATCCCAATGAGGGTGCAATTGAAAGAACTGTACCAAGCATGACATATTGTATGAGAAGTGAAACTGAGCTGATGCTCCTGTCATTGGTAGGTGGAAAGTGGAGAGGAAACATATTTTTAAAAGGATTTATAGTTAGTTAAATTGATTTAATGGAGTGGAAAAAGTAACTGATTATACATGTAAAACAGTCAAAAAGTAGTGTAGATGATATAATGAAACTTTATTTGGATAAATTAGTTAGATATATAGTAATATATTGTTCTTTCTACAAATATTATCCACAAATACAAAAGTAATGCAATAGTGAGAGGACAACAAACATCATGGAAATTGAATAAAACAGGTAAAAAATCAGCGTTTTAGTGGATGTCCCTTTTCTTCATCATAAAAAGGGCTTTGAGTCGGGCCAATGAGCAGGTGCAGCTGAGACTCCTTCCACTTCTTGCTTCCTTCCTCCTCCCTCACTGGTCTCTCTCCAAGGCTTTGGGTGTGCCCTGTTTTCAGCTGCACAACCAGCACTTCGCTTCTTGTAGAGGCTGTGGAAAGGAGAGAAGGTATACTGTAGACAGATGAATTTTCTCTTTGGAGACACACCAGGTTATCCGCTTTGCAACCACCCCTCGTCTTTCCTCCATTACCTGTTACGTAGTGTACAGTAACACCTCTTCATCTTGTTTGTGCTGATCAGCAAGGAGAGGTTTATAGTTTGTTACCCCATGAATTTTTAGTCAAAAATGTTATGTATATATCTATGTATTATCTATCTACTTAACTGTCTGCCTGTCTATCAAATCAAGGTCAAAAAGCAAAAGAGTTATATCAGCAAACACTTCGTAAGTGTTTATCATTCAAAACACACAGTGCTCTTACAGTGAATTACGCACTAAGGATTCAGGTTTAAAATGACCCCACCTCCCAGAGAAAATACCCACCTTTGCAGCCAGGGAAAACAGATGGAGGAATAGACCCCAAATCTCAAGCAGGATCTCTACCTTCAAAAGGCTCTAAGACTGTGCACACACACAAACACACATGCCGTTAGTCAGGACAGCATATGGAGTTCTCTTTTCTCTCCTTTCTCACTGTTTTTCTTCCAACATATTGCAGTAGCAGCTTCGGTACTGATTGGCCAAAGTTTACTCCTTAAGGCACATGTTTATACTATGGTGAACCTTTGTAAGCCCAACAGAAGCTTGTTAGCCCAAGACCAAGAAGTCCTTACCGTGTCTTCAGATTATACCTGACAAAAACTGCCTTTGCATTTATAGCAGTGTATTTTACTGGGACGTTATTTAATCTCATTCCACTGGTATTTTTCCCAGCCTCATTCCAGGAGAGAGCCAGGTGTTCATACCTTGGGTCTAAAAGCAACAGGTGTTCATACCTGTGGGTGGACGCCCTTCTGGATTTAGTCTTTCAAAAGGCTCAGCTTTGGAAAGCAGAGATGACAGTGGTGAAGGCGGATGTTGAAGGAGTTGAAGTGACTGACAAGAGGAAAGTGATGGCACTTCCCAGGCCTGGGTGTCCTCTAGGAAATTAAGATATAATTGAATTCCTTGCAGGACCACAGGGATGTGACTGGACCTTGAAAACAAACTGGTAGCCTGGTGCACTTAGGCTAGATTTTGGACCAGGGACTTGTCAAAGAGCATTCTATCAAAGGGGTTCACAAAAACATGAAACTGCTAAAATTCAAGGGTCCAGATGAGGTTGGAGAATGAGCTTATGTGAAGTAAGGAGTCAAGGACCCAAAAGTCTGAGACTGTTGGCTATCCTGAGGCAGGAAAGGAATCCCCAGCCATGGTAAAGATTAAATTTCCCCATCTCCATAGGATGAGTTCTCAAAGCACAGTTTAGATCAAGAAGTTGACCTAAAATTTTATTAAAAGACACATCGTATGCCTATGTATAGAAATAAAATGTGCAAGCATTATTTAATTGTAAGCAGATTATTTTGAGTGCAGAACAAATGCGTAAGAAGAAGGTAAATATCCATTCTGAAGCTCAATTGATGGCTGTTTCATTAGCCCAGGCAGGAGATGAATGTGGTAAGAGCAGAACGGAAGACAGATTAAAGTTGTAACAGTCATATTTTGCATGGCACCGTTGGTCTGCTCATTGCCTTTAAGGATTTGATGAGGTTCAAGTCTTTGAGGCTCTGTCCTAATCAGGGAAGGTTATGCTTTGCACGAAATCAGAGAATAACTAGTATTTTGGAAAATGAGTTAGTAGTTTATCTGGCTGATAAACCCATGTTTCTTCAATGAGTGAGTGGCTCAGTTTGGGAAAAAAGTGGTTATATTTGAATGAATAGAAATAGGAAAGTCAAAGTGAATCAAAGGAGAAGGAATGAACATCCCAGGCCTATGATACGGAGCCTCTTGAAGCAAGAAAAAATGATTCTGAAAACCAAATAAGAACACGCCTGCACTGGGGTGATTGTTGTGAAGATAATATGAAGTAAGTGAAATAATTTGGGAAAATATTTAGAAAGCACGCCAGTTAGGGCCTGATGACTGATTAGAGGGCAGTCTGGCGTCATGGAGGAGGAAGCTTTGAATGTGATGACGTGGATGGATGCCGATGGTATTGTTAAGAAACAGTAGAGACCTACTCGATGTTTCAGGGATAGATAGAGTAGGCGTTAGAGACCTTCTCGATGTTTCAGGGATAGATAGATTAGGCGTTCAGTTCGTGAAGTGAATGGATGCCGATGGTATTGTTAAGAAACAGTAGAGACCTACTCGATGTTTCAGGGATAGATAGATTAGGCGTTAGAGGCCTACTCGATGTTTCAGGGATAGATAGATTAGGCATTCAGTTCGACACCCATCGTGTTTAAAAAGCCTCTTACAGGCCGGGCGCGGTGGTTCATGCCTGTAATTCCAGCACTTTGGGAGGCTGAGGCGGGCGAATCACGAGGTCAGTAGATGGAGACCATCCTGGCTAACACGGTGAAACCCCTTCTCTGCTAACAATACGCTCACACACGCACACACACACACAGCTTCTTATAAAGAGACAGCCGGAGTCTGCCTGGGATCTTTGGTCTGATCAAATCTCTTGGGGGCCGGGTGCAGTGGCTCACACCTGTAATCCCAGCACTTTGGGAGGCTGAGGCAAGCAGAGCACTTGAGGTCAGGAGTTCGAGACCAGCCTGGCCAACATGGTGAAACCCCATCTCTACTAAAAGTACAAAACTTAGCAGGACATGGTGGAGCGTGCCTGTAATCTCAGCTCCTTGGGAAGCTGAGGCAGGAGAATCACTTGAACCTGGGAGGTGGAGGTTGCAGTGAGCCAAGATTACGCCACTACACTCCAGCCTGGGTGACAGAGCGAGACTCCCCGTAAAAAAAATAAAATAAAATCTGTTAGGAGATATTGGATCATTTAAGTGGTGAGCTAAGGATGATAGACAATCTTATCTTTTCAATAATGTTCATCTGTTTTGAATAATTATCAACTTATTTCTTTGCTTTGTTATTTAAATTATCATTTCTCCCTTTATACACCAGTGCTTGAATAATTTGTCTACACTGTGGTGATTTTTACACAATGGATATTCCTTTGACATCGAGTATGTATACACTTCTAATTTAGAGAATGATTTTACTAGAGTATTGAACATACATACATCAGGGAAAAAGTGACTTAAACTTGTCTATTATTTTTCCATATTATGATACATTCCACCAAAATGTCTCAAACTTCTGAGTGATGAACGATTTTCTTTTCCTCAGCGCCTGCCAGCATCATTACTTCTTTCTTACCCTGGTCCTCGGTACCTGTATTACCCTTTCCAATCGGTTAGTTACTGTGATGCAGGCTAGAACACTTTAATTAAGAAATCACTGTGTCAGAATAGCCCTATATATTCCTTTTCATGCATCTTTAGTTGAAATCATCAACAGATCCAGGGGGAACATTACTCAGCATGAGTCACAAAGGGATCAGGAAGAGCACATATACATGGTCAAAAGCAGCGTCTTCTGAAGGATAGCTCAGATCAGTATCCACCTGATCCGACTGCTCCCTCAGCCGTCATTACACTTGGCTGTTGAACTTTTCTTTCCTCTCTGTTCATGTCAAGTAAAACAATAAGTTTAAGAAGCAGAAGATTGCATGGATAAAACAATGAAAAAAAACCTCATGGGACAACAGGAGTTTTTGTACAATAGAAAGCACAAGAGAAAGGTGTCACATCGACTTGAGCAGGTCCGCGCAGCCAGTGGGTAACTTTTTATTATACCTAGAAGAATAGAATGGCTGAATACATAATAAAACCAATACTCAGATCAAATATGTGGCAATCAGACAAACTGTAGGGATTTGTAAGCCTAATAAGTATCCTCATGTCTTATATTTAGAAAAGTGAATGTATTTGTAGTGTTAAAATTCTATCTGCATTGTTTCTTACAGGCACCACAGTACCAGCACTGCTGAACAGTACTTCCAACCAACTCTACCTGCATTTCCAATCTGACATTAGTGTGGCAGCTGCTGGTTTCCACCTGGAATACAAAAGTAAGGTCAACTCTTTCTGCATACAGCTTCTACTGTTATATTGAGTCGTTTTTTTGAAGAAAAAATAAATCATGCTCTTATTAAACAGTGAAATATTGTTGTTCTAAAACTGTGTAAGACTTGCATAAATTTAGTCTTATGAAATCTGCCTCTATGAAGTACATAAGCCAGTTGCGGTGACTCATGCCTATAATCTCAGCACATTGGGAGGAAGAGGTGGGCGGATCACCAGAGATCAGGTGTTCAAGACCAGCCTGGCCAACATGGAGAAACCACGTCTCCACTAAAAAATGATAATAATACAAAAAAAAATTAGCCGGGCATGGTGACAGGCGCCTGTAATCCCAGCTACCTAAGAGGCTGAGGCAGGAGAATCACCTGGGAGGCAGAGGTTGCCATAAGCCAAGATTGCATCACTGCACTCCAGCCTGGGTGACATAGTGAGATGCCATTTCAAAAACAAACAAACAAAAGAAATATATATTATGAGAGACAAATTAATGGGTAAATGTGTAAGTTCAAATCTCGAGTAATTAGATATAACTGCTATAATTTCAGGTTGTTTGTATTAAAAAGCACAAAAATGAACCGCTTGTAATATTACTAGCTTTTTATCAGTAATTAAAAAATACTCATATTAGCATCCCCCAGAAGGTGGACAATCCTAGCTTCTGCCTAGATTATGGTCATAAGCCTCTTCTATCTTGTCTCCAAGGCAGTTAAAATAAGAATGAGCAGAGAGTTGTTGCTCCGGTGCCTGCATCTGTATATTATTCATTTTGAGGAAGGCATCGCACAGTAGACTCTCACCTTTTAAAGATGGATGTGAGACTGAGTTAATAGTCTCATAAATGGAATGACAAAGGTCAAACTCACAAATCTTTTTTGGCGTTTGATTATGCAGGTAAAATTGTAAAAGCGAAAGAAGAATTTCCAATGAGAGTAAGGTTTATTTTAGGACCTGTTTTCAAGCACTAAAAATGTTTAACATTGATATTCATCTCCTTTAATAAGCAGTTGCAAATAAGCAAATACATGGATAAGCTTTAATAAGTGATCTTTTGAATTGAGATAAACAGTTTGCTAGGATGTAAATGCATGCATATTTTTGAAAGTCCAGATTTCCAGCTGAGGATAAATATTCTAAGCCAGGCACAAACCACAGGGTTGTTTCACATTCTGGTTAAATTTTCCTGCTTTTTATGGGCATTTGTCTGCAAGTTTATTTCAATTTATATGAACAGGACTACTTCAGTGACAGTGTAAAATGATTCTGTGGATGTTACTTAACATGGGATGTGTCTGGAAAATCTGCTACTTTGATATACTTTGTGAATCTCTGTAGACAGAAAAACATAAGCCTTATTTATGATAGTATTTAAAAATTCACTAATAGTTTTGGGGGAGTTAGTATTGATGAATGCTCCTATCATTCTCAAAGTTATCCTGTTACATTTGGGTTTTTATTCATTTGTCTTGGAAAGAGGTGCTAGTGAAATAATTTGTCTATGCTTATTATTATATACAGTGAGATATGCACTTACCTGGGCTTCAGCCCCGTCAATATAATTATCTACATTTCTGTTTATTCCTAGACAATATCATTCATTAAAAAAGAAAGACTAACATATTTCTCATTCAAATGAACTTTGAGAATCCAAGCTTTCGTTTAAATATTTAATGTATTTTTTAATTGGGCTAAACATAATGCTACATTTTTATTTGTTATTTTCTTTTTCAAGTGGTTGTTTTTTATGCTAACACCATTCTGATAGTTTATGCCATTCTAGTATTAAGAGGAACTCATTTCTCTGTTCTTATTCTTCATGCCAGAATTCGAAATATAGATTATAGGCTGGTCGCGGTGGCTCAAGCCTGTAATCCCAGCACTTTGGGAGGCCAAGGCGGGCAGATCACGAGGTCAGGAGATCGAGACCATCCTGGCTAACATGGTGAAACCCCGTCTCTACTAAAAATACAAAAAGTTAGCTAGGCGTGGTGGCAGGCGCCTGTAGTCCCAGCTACTCGGGAGGCTGAGGCAGGAGAATGGCATGAACCCGGGAGGCGGAGCTTGCAGTGAGCCGAGATCGCGCCAGTGCCCTCCAGCCTGGGTGATAGAGTGAGACTCCGTCTCAAAAAAAAAAAAAAAAGAAAGAAAGAAATATAGATTATAAACAGTATTTGTAGAATTAACCTTACTACAGTTAGCGTCAAATGGTACAAGGACTGTTGATGTAAATCACCAAAAGATTTTCTGATATCTTAAATTTGTTGACATATTTTTGCATTTATTTTAAGATATAGACTGCCAATCTACAAATCTCTAAATTCAGATTTTTCAGCAAAGTTTATGTCCGTGAAATAAAAATGGAAAAAAAAAAGTAGGCGCTTACTCTATGCCAGGTCTTGCTCTAAACTTGTTACTGCTTTTTACTTATTTGTCCTTAAACAGCCCTGTATTTTTGAAGTCTGCTCAGTTTTTCCAAATGAAGAAACATAGCATAGAGCATTTTCAGCCTTCCTGGGTCCTAGCCCCAATGTTAATAACAGATGGCATGCAGAGGCAGGCATGAGAAGTGCATTTTATTACGAATACCATTTACTGAGCACCTTGCGAGGTATCCAGACTACCCTACCAGGAAGGTGACATACAGATGGCTGTTTTACAAACAATGACACCAAAGGTCAGTGCTCTCTGAAAAATGTCTGGAGAATCAAGGAGCTTGTGAGTCCATACTGAGGATCAAGTTTGCCTGGTTCTAAAACCTGTGCCATTAAGGCTTATCTACATCTACTTCCATCTCAGGAGTTCTTTTCTCATGTAGAGATGAAAACTAGGCCCCCTTAACCATAGCACATCCAAATGGACACTGGTGGAAATTTCTCAAACAAAAATCAAACACTTACATTTGAAAGATGGGCTGTAAAATAGTAATGATAGCAAAAGCAGTTCCAAGAAGGTCTGGTTTAATGTATGTGATCTAGATTCTCTGTGATCTTACAGAATCCTCTGGTTTAATGTATGTGATCTAGATTCTCTGTGATCTTACAGGATTCTCTGGTTTAATGTTTATGATGTAGATTCTCTGTGTTCTTACAGAATCCTCTGGTTTAATGTTTATGATCTAGATTCTCTATGATCTTACAGAATCCTCTGGTTTAATGTATATGATCTAGATTTTCAGTGACAAAACACATATCCAGATATCTTAGAGTGCAACTGTGTGAACAGTGATAATATTGGTTTATCCTGGAACTTACAAAGCCTAACTTCAAGGTGTACAGGATGGATCTTACTGCTGGGCAACAAGGTGGCAGTGACTGTTGTTGAACTCAGTATTGATCTGGTGGAAGCTAGTGGGAGGAACAACGAGATTGAACACATGGGCCCCGAGATTGGAGTGTTTCTATTTACCCCATCTGATTTTTTATTATTTCTTCCCACATTCTCTGGCAGATTTTGGTGTAATTAACTATTTTTATTGTCTCAGTTATCCCTACTATGGGCTTATTAGGTAAGACTGTTTAATATTGTAATGGTCTCCTAGAGGTTGAAATACACCTTTTACAGAGCACAGCTTACCTTCAAATAATCTTATGTCACTTTATGTATAATATGAGAAGCTGAAATGACAGGTTTGGCTGCTCACTTGCAGTGGTTTAAGGTTTGTGTTTCCTAAGAGCAAAGCTTCAGGGACATGCATGGCATTTCACGCCATTCTCATCACAGATCCTCTGCACTGGGGGCTGGGAGAGCTCTTCCTGGGCTCCAGCTCTGCCCCTAGCCTTTCTTATAGCCCCCTGATAGAGGCCTGTGGATGGAAGGGCCCAGGCTCCACTCGCGGCAGTTGGCATATATTAAGCTGATGGTTCTTTTCTGGTCACCTTTCCCCAGTGTTTTGCTGCACACATAGCATGTGGGTCTCGTCTCTTCGGGGGGAGTTTGTCCTTTAGAAATGAGGTCACCAAGCCAGGCATGGTTGCTCACGCTTGTAATCCAAGCACTTTGGGAGGCTGTGGTAAGTGGATCGCTTGAACCCAGAAGCTCAAGACCAGCCTGGGCAATGTGGCAAAACCTCATCTCTATAAAAACTACAAAAATTAGCCAGGCCTGGTGGCCTCACCTGTAGTCCCAGCTAGTCAGGAGGCTGACGTGGGATTATCAGTTGAGTGTAGGAGGCCGAGGGTACAGACAGCCATGACTGCACCGCCGCTCTGTAGCCTGCGAGACAGAGCAAGACCCTGTCTTAAAAAAAAAAAAAAAGAAAAAGAAAAGAAAAGAAAAAGAAAGAAAAGGAAATGAGGTCACCAGGGTACCTGCCATGCAGCTCCCTGAATGAGTTCAAGAAAAGCTATCAGTTTATAGTTTAGTATTTTTACGTTGTTAAAGTGGGAGGGATGTTTTATTTTGCAGATTTCCACATCCCAAGTGGATGGGATTTTTACGTTGTTCTAGTTCATGGGGTTTTCCAATTTAAGGATTTGAAAATTTCTCTAGTAGGTTTTAAAATTACTCTAGAGATTTTAAGGGTCTTAGGGGTTTGAAAATTGACCTAGTTCAAGGATAGTTGTACGAATACTAAAATATTTTTTAGGTTAACTGTGGAGAAGCTTTTCTTGAATGCTCATTTTTAAATGAAATCTTTCTATCTGTCCCCCACATAACTTTTAACATAGTGATGGATTTCATCATAACTGAAAACATTCAGAGATGTGCACAGGTGAATTACAGAATTAAATTTAATGTATATTCTCATTAAAGATTAATTATTAGCCAGATGGTTCCCTCTAATTAAGAATTGCTTTCCATTTAGAGATTGCTTACAATAGAAACTATTTTGATTTTAATATATAATAATACTTGTTTAATAATCATGTTTTTCACTTTCAGGCCTTCTTCACTAAATTTGACTATTATTATGATTCAGCTTATAGGTATTTCTGTGTTTCCAAATTATTTCTAATTTAGCTTACTTCTAACAAGACAGTGAAACATTCAATACCTCATCTAATGACATCTATCCAAAATTAATATCCTAAGCTAATAGGTATGTTTGAACTCAAGCAAAAGACTGCTGCACTTATCCTAGCTTCTTTAGTGTTAATGTATGCTACTGAGTCAAAATAGCTCCAAAGGAATTCTGTCAGCTTTTTATTTCACTGCCTTTCTTAAAAGGTTGCTTTTTCTCCTAAATCACATTCACTACTAGGAAACCCAGTGAAGTTAACAAAATATGTTTAGAGTCCGTAAGATATAATACTAAGATATTCTGCAAAGCAAATTTAAGTTACTCTTTCTTAAATAGTAGCCCAGTAGTAGACATGGTCCAATGTGGAAGTCACGCTCCGACATCTGAAGCTCTGCTCGTAGATACAGAAGCCTGTGCAGGGGGAATGAGGCCTCAAACATGAAACCCATGGCAAAGGCAACCTCAGGAAGGGAGGGAGGGAGGGAGGAAAAAAATGAAGGGAGGGAGAGAGGGAGGAAAAAAAGGAAGGGAGGGAGGGAGGAAGGAAAAAAAGGGAGGGAGGGAGGGAGGAAAAAAAGGAAGGAAGGAAGAAAGGAAGGAAGGAAGGAAGGAAGGGAGAGAGGGAGGGAAGAAGGAAGGAAGGAAGGAAGGAAGGAAGGAAGGAAGGGAGAGAGGGAGGGAGGGAAGAAGGAAGGAAGAAAGGAAGGAAGGAAGGGAGAGAGGGAGGGAGGGAAGAAGGAAGGAAGAAAGGAAGGAAGGAAGGGAAAAAGAGAAGGAAGGAAGGAAAGAAGGAAGGGAGGGAGGAAAGGAGGGATGAAAGAAAGGAAAGAAGGAAGTAGAAGTAGAAAATCCTGATAGAAAAATCGCAGTATCACATTTAGAATATATTCTGAATAAGGTAGGAGTTTGAATCAGTGATTTGTGATTATGAGGAAAAAAGAGGTAATTGGAAGAAAACAAATATAACAACTCTTTCATTTTTGAATTGATGCTATTTCTTTACCAGGTAGGAGTAAAATTGAGACATTGTTTCTACATTTTTAGTATAGTTGAAAGTTCAAAGTATTCCTTTTCTTTAGTCAAATGATTTTTATCATTATAAGCTAAACATAAATATTTTAGTATTGTACCTGATTTGATTCACACTTTTATATTTTGCAATTACTAACATATGTAGATAATTTTGTGGTATAGTACTACTATTTCAAAGGCACTGAGTTCAAAACTTATACATGATTAAGTCATTCTTCTATGTATTTATATAATTGGTAATTAGGTATATAGTGAAAAAATATGTCAGGAATAAATAAGATCTCACTCAGAAAATACAGTCAAGCATGTAAAAAATAAGAATATCTAGATTTTTTAAAGTGATAAACTGCCTTCTCTTTAAGTATTTGATGCAACATAAAAAAAAGTGTGTACAGTAAAAAAAATTAATGGAAAAAATTTTAAAGGCAGCCAAACCAAAGAGAAAGATATAAATATATCAGCCACCTAGATTTTTAAAATAGCTATTATTAGGCTTTACATTTAGCTTTAAATCTTCTGACAATAAAATCATAAAAGGAAATGGTATTTACTTACATAATTACCTTTTTGAAAAGAAAACATAGTAATTAAGAGAGATGAGCTCTTTCTTAGTTCTATATTCTAAAAGGTACTTGTTTGTGAGAATATAGTCTTTTAAAAATTTTTCTAGAAAATATAGAAGTGATCTTTATGTCTCCATTTTTATTGTTTGTTTATTGTTTGTTTTTTGAGACAGAATCTCACTCTGTGGCCCAGGCTGGAGTGCAGTGGCATGATCTCAGCTCACTGCAGTCTCAACCTCTTGGGTTCAAGCAATCTTCCCACTTCAGCCTTTGGAGTAGCTGGGACTGAAGGCAAATGCCACCACGCCCAGCTAATTTTTTGTATTCTTAATAGAGACAGGGTTTCACCGTGTTGCCCAGGCTAGTCTGAAACTCCTGAGCTTAAGCCATCTTCCCACCTCAGCCTCCCAAAGTGCTGGGATTACAGGCTTGAGCCACTGTGCCTGGACTCTGTCTCAATTTTTGATAAAATATTGGGAACATAATATAATTAACTGAATTAATTTCTGCAGGTGGCTATCCTGATGATTACATTGGTCAATGGAATATTACTGTGAAGTCACGTTTCTTATGAATGTGCCGTTAAAATACTTCCTTAATTCTTGTTTTCACTGATGTATGAGCTACATTTCATTTCCCCATCTCAAAACAGGTACTTAGAAGGAAGTATCTAAATGAGGATTAAAATTCTGGAAAATGCCTTATGTCGTTTGAAATAAAACATACTAAACATTTTTAGCAGGACATTGCCATAATTGAATATAGATAACTTGGATTAGCCCCCATAATTGTAATAATCCTTATACACATTCAAATTATTAATACATGCTTTAATGGCACTTTAATATTACATTAACACTACTGAGGAGAGTTCTTAATTTGAATTTTGGTGGACATGAGGAACATCACAGGAAATGTGAAATATAGAGAAAGCAGAACTCCAATATAGCGGGTGTGTTTACAGGGATTTCATTCTATGCACTGAGACGAGAGCTTGCTACCTCCAGCACAGGAAGCACCATATAAACCAGCATTCATCCAATAGTGTAACAAGTAACCTTAACTGCGTCATGTTAAGACACTTACTGCATTTGTTTCTATATTAATCACTGCATAAGATCTTTTTCCACATATTCATTTCAAAAAATTTTCCTAAGACCCACCTTCAACTTCACAGTTTGGCCACAAAGAATGCATTCCGATGTCCTATTAAAATTGCTTTCATTAATATCAATCAATTATTATTCATGTCTCTCTTATCCTTGCTCTTCTAAGTGCACCAGGGATCATGGAAGTATCTAAAACCATGTAAGTTCTGGCTTCTGTCTTACATCATAGAGAATTCCAGAGCCTCTTCTAGGAATGTGAAGTCACTTCTTTTTTTTTTTTTTTTTTTTTTTTTTGAGACGGAGTCTCGCTCTGTCACCCAGGCTGGAGTGCAGTGGCGCAATCTTGGCTCACTGCAAGCTCCGCCTCCCGGGTTCACGCCATTCTCCTGCCTCAGCCTCTCCGAGTAGCTGGGACTACAGGCGCCCGCCACCTCGCCCGGCTAATTTTTTGTATTTTTTTTAGTAGAGACGGGGTTTCACCGTGGTCTCGATCTCCTGACCTCGTGATCCGCCCGCCTCGGCCTCCCAAAGTGCTGGGATTACAAGCGTGAGCCACCGCGCCCGGCCCGTCACTTCTACAATATTATTTTAGGCATTCAATATTTATTTGTGTGTTGAGGGTAACACAAAAAACTAATAACAGATTAAAATTTTACTTCTACTGGTGATATTTTGGCGTTTTAACGATTACTCAGTGTAAGGGACAGGTGCAAAATAAATTACCTAATCACGTGGTGCTTCAGTTGACTTCCTTCCTAAATAAAGTGATTGAAATCGAGTTGTCCTCCGCAAGTCCTTGGAGTTTCAAGTTCTAATGTATTTGACAACAGGCAGGGGTGGACCTGTCCTACAATCACTTCTGGGGACAGCCACTTACGATTACCTCAGTTATTTGAGTGGTAGGTCCTATCAGTAACCTCATGTCCTTACAAGCTGACCTCCTGCTTATTGCTTCAGAAAATCATCAGTCATGAAACAAATTTTGCCACTTCTCATTCCGCTGTTGTTTAGAATGTTGCCCATATGGGACAGGGTTTCACTGGAAACTGACAATTGCCATTGGGTTCATCTGCCCTTGTGCCTCCTGGGAGACGATATTTGGTTTGTTTTTCATTAGGAATGACCTTCACAGAGTGCATGTGGGCCTTCCTCCCATCTCCCCTGAGGGTGATCCTTTCTCCATTCCCCTTCCCTGCCCCCCTTAAGTGTCCTGTAGGTTCCCTACGTGCACCACCAATTATGCACACTCCACTCACATGCCCGCCCTACCCTCTTGACTCTGTAAGTGGTCACAACCAGACAACAAGACCAAGGTGGTGTCTGCGGATGTCAAATTTAAATTCTTGAGGTGGGGGCACAATTAGAAAGAAAACACCTAAATCTGGTTATAGGTTATGATAAGCACCTTGAAGCAAATTGGCGGGGTTCTGAGGTGCAGATGACAGCAGTACCTCAGATTAAAAGTATCCCTAGAAAAAAAATGAGCAGTAGTCAGCCATAAAAACACTTAGGAAAAAAACGCTGTAGTCAAAGTAAAACATCAATACAGAGACCCCAGGTGGAAAACAACCTAGCACATTTGTGAAACAAAACAAACAAAAATGTAGAACAAGGAAGGGATGTGAGCAGTCAGAAGAGGAAGAAAAAGAAGAAAAGGAAAGAAGGTCAAAAAAGGGGGCGAAAGCCAGAGTGCATAGTACGTTGTAGCCCAGGATTTATTCTAAGAATACTTGGAAGTCATTGGTTCTACATAGTTCTTAGAAAGGCAAGGAGCTCGATTTATTGCATAAGGGAACTCTTAGGATTTTGTAGATTCCTTAGTTTTTGAGTGAGTTTACTTTCATGAACTATAATATCATTTAGGTAAGTCTAGGCTTTGAAAACAGAAGCATGCTACAGAAAGGGAAAACTGTTGAGTCACAGTGGGTTTCTGAGCCCAAATATAGAGACACAGGATGCAAAATATTTAACAAGTATCAAACTGGCATTATCTGAGCACACATATATCCTCTATTCCCAAATAATGGATATATCTAAAGGATGATACTACAGAGAATGTATTTCAATAGAGACATAGATACAGAAGTATATTGTCTCATTGACAAGTTGTGCTCACTTGAAAATTATGATTATTCTATTTTTCTAAATCATTCCTTCGGTTTCAGAATATTGTTACTAGCTTTAGAATTCATGATGTTTTTCTACCAAATTTATCTCTTGGATGTTAAAACTTGAAAGAGTTCTCTATTCTACAGTAGGTCTTGCAAATGTTTCACGGTAAGTAACTAGGGAATAAAGATTCTAGACATGGAATAAGTAATGACTAGTGGCTCTGTGACTTAGCCAACCACCAACTAATCATTTATGAAAACCTCAGTCCTGTCATACTTTTGATCAAGGCTCTAGACACAGGGGAGTGGACTTAAACACGAAAGTGGGATTGAGATGGGTAGTGAGTAAAGTTTTGAGTGTTAAAAAGTGAAATAGTATTTGAAGTGGAAATCAGGCTGGGCTGCTTGGAGTCCCCCCACTTTCATTCACAGGTTGTCTATTCTTTACATCCTGTTGAATAAGTAAAAATGGGGTAAAAACTTTCTTTCCCAGAGGGCTTCTATCGCAGTTCACCAGGAAGTCATGCGGTAGTTTATGAGGGATCTGTAATTGGCATTCAAGCCTTTTTAACACTATCTGGTTAGGGCACTTGTTTATTTGTGATTTTAAAATATCTGTTCCCCCAAATCTTGTCACTCTCATGAACTATAATCATAAATTTCAAGTGGTCTTTCTGTCCTTGACTTTTTTCAACACAACACCATGTTCAGATTTATTCCAAAATGTCACTTTGATCAGATCATTAATTATATCCTGCTAAGAATCCTTCAGTGGTTCAACATTGTGTGCCCGCTTTATTACGGCATTTCTAAATCATGTGGCAACTAGTTCATCACCGAAGTGTGTTGACTCGTTTGTTTTCATGTGATGTAATTATTAGGTAATAATGTCCAATCAGTGGGAAAATGCTTTAAAGAAATGAGGGATAGATTCTGTGATCATATCTTGTTTTTGATAGTCCATTTTAAAGAAAAACTTACATAATTCGCTATTTTAATGCGTGAACAATTTTTGATGTTCACATATTTATAAACTGCTGTGTATTTCTTACAGTTGTGCATGATCCATGGATTAATTGAAAATTAAATTCACAATGGCCATTCAAGATCTTGGAGATAGTCATCAATCTTTAGGAGGTCATGCTAAAGAATGAGAGAGCTGTAAACAAAAGAGTTAAAATGCAGTATAGTCTGTGCTATGGGAGGGTAAAGCACAAATTAGAGGTACTGTTAGAAATAAAGCTCGAGCCGGGCGCGGTGGCTGACGCCTGTAATCCCAGCACTTTGGGAGGTTGAGGCGGGCGGATCACGAGGTCAGGAGATCGAGACCATCCTGGCTAACACGGTGAAACCCCGTGTCTACTAAACATACACAAAAATTAGCCGGGCGTGGTGGCGGGCGCCTGTAGTCCCAGCTACTCGGGAGGCTGAGGCAGGAGAATGGCGTGAACCCGGGAGGCGGAGCTTGCAGTGAGCCGAGATCGCGCCACTGCACTCCAGCCTGGGAGACAGAGCCAGACTCCGTCTCAAAAAAAAAAAAAAAAAAAAAGAAATAAAACTCGGAGTCATAAAGAAAAACGAACACTCAAACAAAGGATTTCTCAGCAAAGCAAATGTACTTTTGCACAGAAGGGTGCTTCTAGCAGGGCTGGCTGCCACGACAGCACCCCAAACAAAGGAGAGTAGAAGCTTTTATTCCTAACTGCTGCACCTGTGTCCTTTCCCCGTTGGCCGGGGTCGGACCGCACAATTTAGACTCAATTGGCTAAACATTTAAACTTTCTTAGATGAGGTGGGCCTGTGATGGGGGAGAGGGCGGAGGAGGAAGGGGTCATCCACAGAGAACTAGAGAGTCAGCCCATTCTTAAATAAGGAAAGGAATGTTAGCTGGGGCTGCGGCGTGTCTGGGCATGTAGCGAAACCAGAAGGAAGAAAAGGCGAAGAAAGTGGGGGGTACTTGGAATTAGAGAATAAGAAGCTGAGCAGGCTGTTTGAAAAGAAACTGTGCCGTATCTCACGGGTGCCTTGTTCAAACTTGTGCTATATTTCTAGCTCTAGACTCAGTGGGCTCTCCAGTCCTTTTTATTGTGACAAAAATATAAATAACATGACATCATGTTAACTATTGTTAAGTGTACAGTTCAGTGGCATTAAGTATATACACATTGTTTTGTACCCAATCTCTACAATGTTCACATCTTGCAAAACTCTACGCTCATTAAACACTAATTCTGTCTATCTGCTACTGCTAGCCCTAGGCAATCACATTTCCAGTTTTTTTTCCTATGATTTCGACACTAGAGATACTTTATGTGAGTGGAATCACACAATATTTGTCTTTTTTGTGACTGGCTTATTTCACTTAGCAGCAGAATGTAGACTTTTCACTCCATTGTTTTCTTTTTCATGTTTGATATAGTCGCGTATTTTTGCTTTTATTGCCTGTGACTGTGGTCTCATATAAAAAAATCATTGCCAAATCCAAAGTCCTGAAACTTTTCTCCTGTAGTTTCTCCTACCATGTCAACAGGGCTGTACTGTTTGGGGTGGAGTCTGTAATTCACTGAGATTCATGATTCCTACCCATGTGTAATAGAGAGGCTATGTCATTTCCTGGTTTATGACCTTGAATATGTTACTTACCATCTGCCAATGTATGAGGATAGTGGTCCAGGTTGTTGGTGGATGGTAAACAGACCAAAATAGTCCTGTGACCAGAGAAATTTTGGAAACCATGTATTAAACTTGATGAGAGTTCATCACTGCAGAGTTTCTCTGCCCCAGTAAAATGCTAATATAATTTGTAAGCCCCTGAGAGAGGGAGAACATTTTTCTTCCCCCAAAGGTATTTTGTCACTTCCCTCGTCACCAGACATGCACTCCTTTATGCTTTGAAGAGACTGCAGGATGTAACAAGTGGAAATAATAGAAATAGCATTTATGATATGTGTCAAAGCTGCCAACAGTTTACAGATGAGACAAAATCTTTTTACCTCTACAAACAATCTAAACTTCCCAGATGATAAATAAAGCAGTAGTTTCTTTTCTTTTCGTAAGGTACTATGTTATTGATGGCGTTTTCCATATATATATATATATATATATAGTGTGTGTGTGTGTGTGTGTGTGTGTGTGTGATGAAGACTTACTGACTCCATACACACTGTGGAATAGAAGTCTGGGTCCAGAGGTGCACATTTATAGTTGTCTGTAAGCATGGCATTTGATATTTACTTCATCCATGGTCAGGCTCACATGATGTCTCCTTGGGTGACTTGATTTCTTTCTTCACCCATGTTCCAGCACATTATCTCAACTTTAATGCGATTTTTCGAATTAAGAGTTTACAAAAATAATCAGCAGCACCTCTGTGTTAGGGTGTACCATACCTATGTGCATCTAGAAAAAGAGGAATTTTCCTCTGCGTGTTGTGTGCCAAAGAATAATTATTTAGTTAATTACAATAAACACTATAGCCAACAAGTTGTTTTGTTTTCAGAATTAGAGAATGACCACTTATGTTCCACATAGTGTTCGTGGTCTACCTGGGTGTTGAATACTCAGGTGTCTGTATGTGCCTGTATTTTCATTTCTTGACCCTGTTTCATGCTACTCATCTATTAATCTCTTCACTTGGGTTTGTTTCACTCACTCTCTGCTTATCAACTTTGATGTTTTGAGCTCTCTAGTTTGAAATATCTTTTTTTTTTTTTCTAATTGTGATGTTTGAAAACCTTACACTCTGTCAGTCATGCACGATTGAGAAAAATTGCCCAAGGTCGTTTCAGTTCATAATATCTACAAAAGTCCCATTTGTCCTCTTTTAAGTATTTGATGAAAATTGCATGTTTATCATGTGTTCTAAAATCATTTTCATTTGGAAGATTTAAGCAAACTCTTCTCAGAATTTTGCCTGATGGATTTAGAAAAATGGCTACAATAAATTCCAGGGACCTGATGAGGCTGATTGTTATATTCTGGTTCTTAATGGTCACATTTTATGATCAGTGGTAGGTGAAGCCATTAAACTATTTTTGGTCAAATTAGGACACTCATCTTCTTAATGGCTGTGTTTTATATTCTTTGCTTTCATAGGCTAGATTCATGGGGTTTAAAAACTTCTTTTGCTACATTCTACATCTAACTGCAATTTTACATAGAAGCATATTTGTAAATGTCCAAATTTTAACATTAGAATTGAACACAAAATATATCCATGGATACTATTATATAAAACACTTTAGTACAAAAGACCCACCTCCTTTTCCACTGCGTGTGTTTTGTTCTTTCTTAAGTGTTTTTAAATGTTCAGATTGCACAAGAATTACCTTTATGTTGTCTTCACATTTAATCAGGGCAACTGGGCATTCAGAGTCATGTATTAGGTTGGCACAAAAATAATTGTGGTTTTTGCCATTAAAAGTGATAGCCGACCTAATAGTTTGTGAACCACCTTTTTTTTTCTTTCTTTCTTTTTTTTTTTTTTTCCGAGGTGGAGTCTTGCTCTGTCACCCAGGCTAGAGTGCAGTGGTGCGATCTCGGCTCACTACAACCTCCACGTCCTGGATTCAAGCAATTATCCTACCTTAGCCTCCCAAGTAGCTGGGATTACAGGCACGTGCCACCACGCCTGGCTAATTTTTGTATTTTTAGTAGAGACTGGGTTTCACCATGTTGGCCAGGCTGCTCTGCAGCTCCTGACCTCGTGATCCACCCGCCTTGGCCTCCCAAAGTGCTGGGATTACAGGTGCGAGCCACCGTGCCTGGCCCTTGAACCACCTTTTAAAGAAACATTGCTTCATCCCATGTGATACATTATCATTTATGGTATAAAGCATATGTATGCTATGATTTGAAAGAATTAGAAATTATTTCTCTTGAAAATTTTGCTAAACAATATGACAGCTTACTTTTTCCCAAATATCTCTGCTTCTGGAAAATTAATCTAGAATTTTCCTATCATAGTTATGTTTTGTGACTTCTTTTTAGTCTGCCTTAAGAATAAATAATTCTTTTTATTTGTATATGTCTTCCTAGATACCTATGTTTTGTGTCTAAATAAATACTTATAAATGTCTATTTCTATAGGTTTGCCCATTATTTATATGATACTGCTACCCCTGGCTTGACAATGTGAGAGATCAGTTTCATCATTGCAAACATCTTTCTTCTAAAACGCTTCAGGAAAGGGAGACTTGGATTAGCATTCTCTTTTTATTTTTATTTTTTATTTTATTTTTTTGAGATGGAGTCTCGCTCTGTTGCCCAGGCTGGAGTGCAGTGGTGTGACCTTGGCTCACTGCAACCTCTGCTTTCCAGGTTGAAGCGATTCTCCTGCCTCAGCCTCCCGAGTAGGTGGGACTACAGGTGCACACCACCATGCCCGGCTACTTTTTGCATTTTTAGTAGAGACGGGGTTTCAGGGCCATGTTGCCCAGGCTGGTCTTGAACACCTGACCTTAGGTGATCTGCCTGCCTCGGCTTCCCAAAGTGCCTGGATTACAGGTATGAGTCACCATGCCTGGCCTAACAAAGATGATGTGATAAGAAGTATCATACATAATTCTTTTTAAAATTCTTTTTTTTTAAAGTACATGATTCTTTTTAAAAATCTAAAAAGAGAATTACGTATACATGTATGGACTCAAGCGTACCTTATACACTGTTCATATTTATCACCAAACACCATCCTGCCTACTTCCTATCATATCATATTTGTTTCACATTTTGACTAACACGGTGAATAAATATTAATAGTGTAATTTTTTCTGTACCAAAAATTCATCAGTAGACGACCTTCGGTCCCCTAAAGGTCAGAAGGTTCACAGCCTTGTCTTCTATGTTATTGTCTACATTCCTCCACCTCCTTTCTGGTTTTGCTGTTTCGGAGCCATTCTCTAGATGGATGATTTCTCTCTCAAAAGGTTTCACCCCATTCCTAAAAAAGCTCACAGCTCTCCTGTGCTCCACTCTTGCCGTGTTTTAACATCCCCACCACTGTCCTGTCTGTCAAGCCTAGCTGTCTTCTGCCGCTGCATCTGACACACCTTTACCGACACAAAAATGTCTGCAGTATTTTCCCTGATCAATGACAAAAAACCACTGTTCTCTCAGCACTTTGGGGAGGCTGAGGCGGGCGGATCACAAGGTCAGGAGATCAAGACCATCCTGGCTAACACAGCGAAACTTCGTCTTTACTAAAAATACAAAAAAATTAGACGGGCGTGGTGGCGGGCGCCCGTAGTCTCACCTCCTCCAGAGGCTGAGGCAGGAGAATGGCATGAACCCGGGAGGCAGAGCATGCAGTGAGCCGAGATCGCACCACTGCACTCCAGCCTGGACAGACAGAGTGAGACTCCGTCTCAAAAATAAATAAATAAATAAAAAATTAAAAATTAAAAAACACTGTTCTCACAGTGACTTGAATTACTCCTAGTTGCAGGCAAATTAGTGCATCTTTATGAGCGAAATGCAACGTATGGTAAATACTTGGGCTCTGATCATATCAATCACTTAGGCACTTTGTCACTCCGTTTAATATAATAGCAGCTTTAAATAATATTGCTAAAAAATAGTTTTACACATGCCAGGTATTTATCCCTTTGCATTCTTAGCTGCTAACATATACTGGATGTGTAGTGACGCTGGTGAAGGGAGAAGAAAAGATGGTTCTTTTTACATTTGAAATATTGTGCTCTGCATAGAACTGCTTCCTGAGTCTGGCCATATTAAACACTGGTCAAAATGGTATTTTTGTGTGTTTTCATTTTATTCATTTGTTTATAATTAATTATTAAATTAATTATAGTTCCTTAAAGGCCAGATATAAATGCAAGTTTTTTTTCCCCGGAGGATCAATTGAATAGAATTCAAGAAAGGAGAAAATGACAATAAATCAATATGTTATAACTGCATATAAATCAACATATAATAAATAAAAACACATCATATCTTATGGGTAAAACGTGCAAGTTTGGTGACTGGACTTTAATATGAATTGTAGTATTTCAGTTTTCATTTCAAAATATTTTTTCTTGATATTTGGAACCTGTTTTTGTAATCGATATTCTTCATTCTGTGTCACCTGGTGTGTCCTTGAAGTATCTCAGAATGAGGATGACTTAGTTTCACCCTAAAGTAGATTTTTAGTATTCCCGACTGTAGTTAGAAGTGTACCTAGTATTTTAAGTATACGTTTTTTTTCAGAGGGAAATAAAAAACTCAGAGATGTATGGTAGATGACCTTGCTAATATGTGGTAGGAAAGAAAGGATGGGATTTAAATGTAGTAATCTATATTCTAAAGTTAAAACAAAAGATTTTAGACTTACATTAGTAAAACAAGTTAAAGGCCTAAGTGATTTTCCTTTTTTTTTTCATATTTGGCAGTTTTATCTTCCATGTAAAGCCCCAATGGCTTGAAAATCTCTGGTAGGAATAAAATATATTGCTGCTTAATGCTTATGGTATTTCATGCTTCTAAAAAGACAGACATTTAAGGAAAAATCTATTTCAACTTAGAAAAAGTCCATGGCACTCCTCATACCTGCTCATTCTATACAGAATCAGTGGGTTCTGTGGCCTGACATTACTCAGCTGGTTTATGTACCACTGCTTTCCATTCTGACCTGGATTCCCTAGCGTGGGATTCTCAAATGAACAATCTCAGTACTGTAAAATGGAGACACTTCTCTCTCCATTTCACCCTCTCAGATTTGGGGAAGCACTCGGCAAGCTGGTGAAGGATTTGGGATGGTGTTGCCTGCGACTCAGCAGGTCTGGGGTCGGCACTGATGAACACATCTCTTACAGGCTCCAACATCAAGGCAGTGGAGGAAATGTACTGTTAGCTCAACACGCACAAGCGATCAGGCTCATATAGACGGACACACCGACCTGTGCAACTCTGCAGCCAGGCTGACTTCACTTTGCCTTTTGTTTAATATCAGACCCAAGGAGCTTGGCTATGAGGGTCTGGTGGGGACTGTAGTTAGTGTAATGCGTCTGGCACGGTGACAGCCGTGCAGGGTTGACCCAGGGTTTCCCTTGACCTTGGTGCTGACTCTGTAGCTTCGACCCAGAGCTGCGTCCTGAGCGGGCACTGCGTGAGTCACACTGGGTCTCGTGCTTGGTGGCCGCTGGTTTTAAAGTTCTTAATCATTTTATCTTTGCACTTGTGCTTTTTTTTTTTCTTTTTCCGAAAGTGAAGTCTGGTGAGACGTGGAGCAGGCATGAAGCAGATGAAGCAGAGAAAGCCGACTGGCATCAGGGCAGAGCCCCACGTGGGGACCGGCCCCATGGGCAGTGCAGGCAGCTGCGTCCTCTCTGTGCCTGGGGACCACTAGCATGGGGCTGCCCCTGCGTGAACCTGTTCTCCTGCTGGGTTTTTGTTTTTTTTTTTTTTTTGCTTCTGATTAACTAAAGTCCTACTCACCTCCCTCACCCCAGCTTCCTTTCTGAGAGTCCCAGTCAATTAAGTAATCTGGTAAGTTCACTCCTGTTGGTGTGAAGTACAAGAACTAAAGTGTGAATCCAAGGCCACATAAAGAATGTGAAGCTGGCCTACCTAGAGAAGCCCTTCTCCACTATTTCTTCATGACATGTTAGGATAA
Organism: Hylobates moloch; assembly: GCF_009828535.3. Taxonomy (NCBI): domain Eukaryota; kingdom Metazoa; phylum Chordata; class Mammalia; order Primates; family Hylobatidae; genus Hylobates; species Hylobates moloch. The sequence continues at coordinate 125,101,810 of NW_026652283.1, forward strand.
TGGAATAAATTATTCATATTCAACAAGCCCTTAGCACCATTTCAAATGCATTTTTAAATTAAATGGAATTAATATATCCATCAACATCCAGTGCTGTACACTTTAGATCCTCAGAACTTGCTCATCTCATAATGGAAAGTTTGTACCTTTTGATAAACCAAAATCAATTTTTGATTCTACAAAATATGATAGCTGTATATCTTGTTTATTCTTATAATAAGGATTTATACAGAGAGGTTTCAATGTTTTAGAATTAGTTTATCTGATACTTTACGCTGAGTTCCAATATTATATGGTGCCTTTAAAAAAATCTGTGAGTGTCTTAATTGAATGCAATTCATCTAGGAAAGTACAGGATTACAGCTTTCGGTTCTGTAAATTTTGTTTCTGTTTAATGAAGAACAGACTGTTCATGAGATCCTTTTTTGTTATCTTTGAGAGAGAGAGAGAGATTGAATAGAAAATATTTTTTCTAATTTTTTTTTGTAGAAGAACAGAATTCCCAGATTCACACATAATTTTTTTTTATAAAGACTGCTCAGTATGCTTGAAAAACAAAAGTAAGAGGACAATATCCTGGAGTTTTACATATCATAAAAAAGCAATTTTTGAAGAGACTTTTTACAATATGTATATATTGAAGTTGAGATCTTTTATACTCAATGTGGAAGTAACAAATTTTGTTATTTAAATCAAAGCCTTGATACACTGTGTAATGAAAATAATATAATTTTATTTTATTTTTTTATTTTTTTGGAGGCAGAGTCTCGTTGTCGCCCAGGCTGGAGTGCAGTGGCGTGCTCTCGGCTCACTGCAGGCTCCGCCCCCCAGGTTCACGCCATTCTCCTGCCTCAGCCTCCCGAGTAGGTGGGACTACAGGTGCACACCACCATGCCTGGCTACTCTTTGCAGTTTTAGTAGAGACGGGGTTTCACTGTGTTAGCCAGGATGGTCTCGATCTCCTGACCTCGTGATCTGCCTGCCTCGGCCTCCCAAAGTGCTGGGATTACAGGCGTGAGCCACTACGCCCGGCTGATTATTTAATTTTTAAGAATTAACTCATAGCTCTGATTTAAAGGTACTCAAAGTCTTCTTGGTAGAATAACAAGAGAAAGAGTTGAAGTCTTTGTTCATTTCTACAGAAGGAGAGCAATAGAAAGAAACTTTGGTTATTCAAATGGTAAGAATATTGTTTACATCATTTAATTTCTAGCATTTGTCTTTGCATTTCTAGCTGTAGGTCTTGCCGCATGCCAAGAACCAGCCCTCCCCAGCAACAGCATCAAAATCGGGGATCGGTACATGGTGAACGACGTGCTGTCCTTCCAGTGTGAGCCCGGGTACACCCTGCAGGTATAATTCTTCTCAGTGCTCAGGATTAACACACATGGTCATCTTTGTGCAGCTCTCTTAAAGCCAAAGCCCTCACTTTGTACCCACAAAGTGAATTTGGTTTTCCTCGCTCAGTTTGTGAATCATACTATTCATATTAAATCATGCATGTTGGTCATCTTCATCACCATTTGGAAACAGCTTTTAAGTGATAAAGCACTGTTTCAAAGCTAAGCATTCTATTTTTCACAGTTGTTTTATTTCAAAATGTATGTGTTCCCAATAACTATGCACAGAGCATTCTAGGGGCAAAATATCAACACCGTCTCTTTGAAAGTCCTCTCCTGGCAGCCAGTAGTTGAATCTGCTTCTGAATGTGCATGTCCTACTCGGCAAACTGTTGTCATCATTCAGTATAAGTCATCATTAATGCCCACTTTGGGCTAGGTAGATAAGGCACCAAAATAAAACATTTAAGTAAGTTTTGAAAACTAATAAGTAGACGTTTTTAAATGAACTTTTACTATCTTCTGTATAAAGAGAGTTTTTTTTTTTTTTTTTTTTTTCTGAGAGGAAGTCTCGCTGTGTCACCCAGGCTGGAGTGCAGTGGCATAATCTCCATCTTGGCTCACTGCAAGCTCCGCCTCCCAGATTCAAGCTATTCTCCTGCCTCAGCCTCCCAAGTAGCTGGGATTACAGGCACCTGCCACCGCACTTGGCTACTTTTTGTATTTTTAGTAGAGAAGGGGTTTCACCCTGTTGGCCGGGCTGGTCTTGAACTCCTGACCTCAGGTGATCCACCTGCCTTGGCCTCCCAAAGTGCTGGGATTACAGGTGTGAGCCACTGTGCCCAGCCAAGAGTTTTTTACATAAAAGTTTTGATGAATGATTTATAATCTAATGTATGGCAAGAGTAGTCATTTTTCTCTTATTTATTATTAATATTTTCTAGTTTAACCATGAGTAACCCTACTCTCAGAATAGTTTCTATCACTTAGCATAATTATTATATAATCCTCCCTGCCAGCAATAAAAATTGATAATCAAAATGTGTATATTCTAAAGTCAGGAGAAATATATAAGTTGATTGACATTCCAGCTCTTCAGTTAATTCAGGTAATGGAATATTTTAGCTGTGTGTTTATAATGACACTGAAACCGATAGGTTTTAAAGGAAAATTGTTTAGCCATGTTCTTATATGCAGAGTCACAACGCTACAGCAGTGAAATAACACCATTGTGTGGAATTCAATTTCTGCACGTATTTGGGGTAAATATTATGTAGCACTGAATCAAGTTAAGAGCAAGAACAGGGGCTGGCAAATACTGAATATTAAAGGGGTTCATTACCAAGTGCTTTATGTACAAAATCTCACTACTCCTGATCATCCGTGGGACGTGGGTACCATGTGATGTATGCTTTCAGCTTAGAGAAAATATCTCTGCAATAACTGGCACACTTTAGTAAAGGAAAACTATTGTTGCTGTATTAGAAACCAGTATCAATGTATAAAGCCACCTTCATAAGAACAAACCCACAACTTACATTATAACACCACCTTGGTGGGTACCACAATAATTGTAACTCTGCGAAAAGGTGGGCGGCAGAACGAGAGTCTCTGTAGTGGAAACTGTAGCGGGTAAGGACTCCTGAACGCTGAGCCACCTCAGTAAGTTTGTAACCAAACACAGTCAGGCTATTCAGGCTGAATCTTTAAGACACGACGTTCCTGATCCACATGGTATGTCAGAAAAATTATCCTAGGCCGGGTGCAGTGTCTCACACCTGTAATCCCAGCACTTTGGGATTCCAAAGTCAGAGGATTGCTTGAATCCAGGAGTTTGAGACCAGCCTGGGCAACACAGCAAGACACCATCTCTACAAAAAATACAAAAATGAGCTGGGCATGGTGGCGCATTCCTGTAGTCCCAGTTACTTGGGAGGCTGAGGTGGGAGAATCGCTTGAAACAGGAGGTGGAGGTTGCAGTGAGCCAAGATTGCACCATTGCACTCCAGCCTAGGTGACAGAGCAAGACCCTGTCTTAAAAAAAGAAAAAAAAAAGAATTATCTTTCATATCTCAAGGATCTCATTTAGAGGGACACCTCAATCTGTACTGACATGCTATTTTTGTCCCTTGTTCGGGGCTTGCTTTCTAATTACCTGAAATTAGGTAAATACCATGTTTCATCTATTCTCCCTCAAATTCCCAAACTTTAATATTTGCTCGTGGATGTTCATCTTCTTTCTACCTGACGGTGAGACTTTGCAGTTTCTGTTGCCGTTCTTATACAAGTGATGTTATGACAGCTCTCAGAGAAGCAAATAGAAATAATTCTTTACTAAATAAATTTCTGATAATGGATTATTGAATATGCTGCTTAGGGACAAAGTCCTGTGGTCACACTTCTGCACAGTCCAATCAGACTGTTGATTAGCTCTGTTTTTCAAATGCAAACTAAGCTGTGTTTCTTTTCTTCGTTACAAACAATGCCAAGCTTTGAGTTTGCAAGCTGCTGTTTGTCATTCACATGAGCAAAAAAGGATTCTGGATTTTTTTTTTAATTGCTAACAACTGACAATTTTACTCACACATTAATATATTTGGAACAACAGATGCGTCAATTACATATTAGTCATGAAAAGCATTGTTCCTTGCATAGTTCACGCGTGAGTGTCTATAAATACATATGCCTGGTGAGATTCAGGGGCCTGCCATGACATCACACGCTGAAAGTAAATCCCGAATATTGGAATGATGTATGACTTCCATCGTCTCTCAACTTGTTTTAACGGTCTTTTAAAACACAAAAAAGAAAATTCCCATTGGTGTAAAAACTAGTAAATAAATCCACAGGGTCCTATCTTGCTTTTATTTGTTAGAAAACTTGTAGCTAGAATCGCTCATCTGAAATGTTTATAGCAAAATCAATAGCAGAATATTACCTAGATTGGTAATAAATGACCATTTTATTGGTAGCCTCTGATGAAAATTTTTTGAGACTTTTGAACTCTACGTTTTCCCTTTTGCAGAAGGAAATTTATAAGGATAATTTAATGCGTCAGAGAATGGGGATACAGAGAGTATAAGTGCCAGCAGCACAAAATTGCCTGGAGTATCTTCTGTAAAACTAAATATAGTCTTCTTTACTGTAACTACTTTTAAGAATATCAAGAGGTATGAGAAAGTTAGTTTGTGGCAGGTGGATTGAGTATGAAATGTTTTGAGAGCTTAGGGAATCGGTTTGCCATTGATAACTGCATTAGTGCAAATGCTTGTTTGATGCATTCCCAGTGTGGCTGGAATTATTTAACACACATTAAATATTGTTTTTCAATTGCCTCTATGCCAATTGTGGGTGGCAAATGGAAATTTATGAGATAAGCAAACCTGGCTGATAAGGCCACCAAATCACGATCAGGAAAAAAATAAAAATAGACCGCACACAGAGGTCTCATGGATCACCTCTCTTTTATTGTGAAAGAGATGTTAGCACAAAACATCTTTGAATTTAACGCGCTACTGTTTGATTATTTTTTTCAATAAGAAAGACTAGAACAGATTTTTTAAAGTAGAAAGTGGAAAATTCATGTATTTATGGGGTAAAGAGACCCTGAGTGATGAGGGTTAATTTCATTGCAGGCAGGTTGATGTGATGTGTGAGGATGTCTAGTGAGAGAATGAATGTGAAGTCTTCTTTTTCTGTGATAAGAAACGACCCAGTGCTTTGCTGAACCCTGGTAGTCATGTGACCTGTCACCACAGACAACCACCGAAGCTACCTCTCCATAAGCAGACTTTGTATTGCTGACATTTTGGCCTTCTAATCACCACCTACTACTTTCTAATTGTTTTCAGCCTCTTAGGCCAAAAGCTATAAATTCTGGCGAATGAAAAAAAATTGCATATTTTGCCCAATTCAATACTCTTAAGTATCAAGAAAGGAGCTAGGTCGAATTATGGTCTGGTCAAAAGGACATTGCAAGATTTTGTTTTTAGTAGAAAGAAACACGGTGAAAATGGATACTTTTCTATGTTGGTTCAAAATGTGACTCATTAATAATCATTAGTAAAAACATTTCACAATTTTTGAATTTTTAAATATTTATAATCAAAACAAGAAAGGAAAAAATGCAGATATTCTCAAACATTTAATCCTTAAGTACTCTGTTTTTAGTTATATGTATTTTCTTTTGTTTTCTTTTAAACAGGGCCGTTCTCACATTTCCTGTATGCCAGGGACCGTTCGCCGTTGGAACTATCCGTCTCCCCTCTGCATTGGTAAGGATGCACTTTCTGTAACTCTGCTGCTGTGCACACACTGAGAAGAACATGCCTGCTCTACTCTTGGGGTCAAAGAATGCACTTCTAAATTTCTTAATTTTAAAACATGTGTTATATAATCATAGCACATAATGCAGTAGAGCAGAATGAAGAGTTTAACCTGTACCTTCCCCACTGGATGCGTCAACTCCGTCTTCTCAGTGTGTCTGGGTCAGCCCGCACAGACCAGAGGCAAGACTGCCCACTCAAGGCCTTACGCCAAAATGACATGCGTGTCAGAAGGCCGGTTTGTTAACTTGTGGCAGAGAAGGAATGCAGCCGTTCTGAAAGTCTGAATAGTTTTCTGTATACACCTTTAGCCTCAGAAAAAACAAGTTCCCAGAAACAAAATTCAGAATGACAGATGACTGATGGAGTGATGGAGTATTTCATGTTGGAAACAGCCCGGTGACTATCTTGTGGATGCGCTCCTAGAGGCACAATCAGCTGCCTTCTTTAGGAAAAAGCTTTCCAGACCTATATTTAATGCCTTGAGACTCCCTAAACTGTTAGCATAGATGATGTGGGGGGAGTTTAATGATGCCAGGAGCATTGCAGGTGGTGGTCACAAGTCCCTCAATACAAAGGTTGGTGATGTCAGGGTGCCCTTTGTTCCCCATCATTCAGGGCCCCAGCTTCACCCATCACCTATTCGTTGTAGCCCAACTCAGAAGTCTTTACCTGTAGCTCAGTCAACCATCCAACCTTGCAGGTACTGTCTCAGCAGGATCATGGTCACTTACTTAACACTCCGCACTGCCAACCTACAAGCTGATTGGCTTCTCCAAACCTATTGTTGTTCTCCTGGATCTACTTCCTCTGAGAATGCTATTAGCAGTATCCTGCTCTTTTTTTTTTTTTCTTGCCTAAACAACAAATCTGGGTATTACTTTAAATTTCTCCCTCACTCCCTAAATCCAAGTGACTTCTCACTCCTGTCACCCCTTCTACCTGAGTGTATCCTCCCCTGTGATTCTTAGCTGCAACGCCCCACCTTTAAGATGGCACAGTCCCCTCCTAAATTATCGTCTCCGTGGGATCCTAACCTACAGCTCCCGTATTCAGCCATACTCCAACTTTATCATAGGAAAGAGGCAAAAGGAAACATCGGCAGTACTGATCTTGTCTTTATTTAAAATTTTCATATTTTGTTCATCATAGATTTTCTGCCTTTCTTTTTATTTTTTCCAAATACTGCATTAAAATATTTATTGGAGGGTTTGTTTAGGCACCCTCTTGAATTTTGCACTGGAGAGAGTGTCCCCTCCTCAGTGCTGTCTGGGCTCCCACCTGCAGGTGCAGTGAGTCATCTCTACCCTGGGCTACCACCACCATGTGCCTAACTTTACTTCCTGCAGAGCTGTAGTGATATTGCTGTTTAATTTGCCCTTCTACAGTCCCCAAAGGCTTCGGTGACAGAGACATGCACTATCCACCTCTGCACCTTCAGCACGTGGTAGACACTCAAGAATTTCAATTAAAGAATGGCTAGGAAATGAATGAGTATCAGAGAGCCTGGATCATTATAACAGTCACACTTCTGGGGTACTGTCTTTATTGTTCTTCACAGTCTTCCAACACTCCAGTATTGCTGGGGTTGTGCTCAGAACCCATTTATCTCCAGACAGTCAGCCTCAAGCATGCCGTACTGCCAAATGGTGTTTCAGGAGAAAGTGGTCAACTCTGTATGGATGAACATTAGTTATTCTGAAGGCCACAGAATAGCCTTGAAATTGTCGTGGGAGCTATTCACATTCATTTGAGCATAGTGTGGTGTGGGCACCCACAAGTAAAGCAAGGTAATTACTGTCTGTTACCCATTCTTCTCACAGCCTAATTTCCCCACATCTCAAATAAATTTAGGTATTCAATGGTTTCTAGTAATATACAATTTAACTGCCTTGCATGGGACGCAGATGAAATTGTGTACAGAGGAAAATAAAACTGCACGAAACCTGTAAAACAAACAAAACTTCAGCCTTTATCATAGTCTCATCCAGGAGAGAATGCCTGTTTATGTTATGTTCACGATATCATGTTTGCTTATAAGTGAAAAATGTACCTTAGTGGCCAGTATCTTATTTTTAAAAGCTATGTCTTGGTAAAAATAAATGTCTAGATTAACATATCAGCTAAAAACATTGAACTACTTGTACAGACATTTAAAATCCCAGCCTTGGCTGGGCGCGGTGGCTCACGCCTATAATCCCAGCACTTTGGGAGGCCAAGGCGGGTGGATCCACGAGGTCAGGAGATCGAGACCATCCTGGCTAACATGGTAAAATCCCGTCTCTACTAGAAATACAAAAAATTAGCCGGGCGTGGTGGCAAGCACCTGTAGTCCCAGTTACTCGGGAGGCTGAGGCAGGAGAATGGCGTGAACCTGGGGTGCGGAGCTTGCAGTGAGCCAAGATCGCGCCACTGCACTCCATCCTGGGTGACAGAGTGAGATTCTGTCTCAAAAAAAAAAAAAAAATCCCAGCCTTGATTTGGAAGGAAAAAATTAAAAAATTTAAAAAAGGAAAAAATTAAAACTGGCTTTGATTCATACAGAACATCTATCTGCCTATTTATTTTTAAATGAAGAGCCTTCCCTTAAAGTCAGGAATTGAAACTTTTTAAACTTCACAATGAAATCAATTCTAAGCAGGCATTGAATCAAATAATATACCTTTGCTGTCACTTTGTATTACATAATGGGATGTTTTATTCAAAGAATTAACTTATATTTGCAAAATATAATAGGCTTTTCTCTTTTATTTAACATTGTGAATATTAGCACATGTTGAAGTTATGTCGACTTCTGTAATTCTTTACAGGGTATACAAGTTTTTTCATTGTTTAAAAAAGTCACACATGACCCATGATAAATCTCAAAGACGGATTCTAGAGATCGAAAGGTTTTTTGTAGCCGTCAGCTTTAGATTACTCCAAACTGGGGAACTGTAGGAGGAGAAGTCCGTAGAGAGATAATATTTTACTTGAGACCTCCTGGAAATCCCATGACCTAATTTTGAAAACTAAAAGTACTAATGAAGGGAACGTATATAAAACCACTGCTCTAGAGGTTAACATACCAAGCAGTGTTCTCAGAGCTTAACCAATATTGACTATTTTGAATATTTATAACAAGCCCCAGAATGGTCTCACAGTTTTCTAGGGCCCTACAGCTGGGTGAAGCTCACGTCACAGCAGGTGGCCCAGGACCTCCCTGTCACACTGCACCACAGGGTTCTTCAGCACCGTGTGTCTGTGTCCTTCAGTAAAAATTCTGTATATTCTTTCTCCCCCCAAAACCAGGAATTCCCACAAAATAAGATGTATAAATCCAGTAAAATATAAGGTCTCTAGCCATTTTATAAAAATAAACTCCTTTCCCTTTACAAAAACCGTATTTACCAATAACTTTAAATACGCTATTTACCTGTAAGAAAGGGTCTGGCATGGAGGAAGCTTCCCAGGCAGGAGGCAGGAAGTCCGTCTGCCACGTGACGACCACGCAGAGATGGACACTGAACCAATCTAAGACATGGCAAGCCCAGTCGCCTTAAAATGTCACAAAGGGCCGGGCACAGTGGTTCAGGCCTGTAATCCCCGCACTTCAGGAGGCTGAGGCAGGTGGATCACCTGAGGTCGGGAGTTCGAGACCAGCCTGACAAACATGGTGAAACCCCATCTGTACTAAAAATACAAAAATTAGCCAGGCATATTCGCAGTTGTGGGCGCCTGTAATCCCAGCTACTTGGGAGGCTGAGGCAGGAGAATCACTTGAACCAGAGAGGTGGAGGTTGCAGTGAGCTGAGATTGCACCACTGCACTCCAGCCTGGGCGACAGAGCAAGACTCTGTCTTAAGAAAAAGTCACAAAGGAAGAAAAGATGGATATGCGTCTTTTGGGAGCTCTGTTTTTATGCTTATCTATTGAAAATAAACAACAGCAAAAACAAAGGATTACTATGGTTTTCACTCAGCTCTCAAGTAATTCAGTGATTGTTGCGTGTTTGACAGGAGATGAACCCAGTGGTCAGGCCGACGATCAGTTTCTCATATACAGAGAGTTGGTCTGTGTGGGACACAGACATCCGTGTTGATGATGCTGTGTACGCTGAGGTCCTGGGCCAGTTCCTCCTGCAGGGCTGCCTCAGTCCTCAGCTGAAGATATACATGAGTGTTTGTATTTTATAATTTCCCTTTGCATGTGTGTGTGAAAATCATGTAAAATCAAAAGGAACTGTTTAGTAATACCACATGTACTGGTTCTGTTGTTTTCCTTTGTTTGTCATTGATTCGGCCTTTTTCATTCATGTCTTCCCTGTAGTTGTATTACAGGAAAGGGGTTGTCATCCACACCCCAGGAGAGGGTTTTTGGATCTTGTGCAAGAAAGAATTCAGGACGAGTCCATAAAGTAAAGTGAAAGCAAGTTTATTAAGAAAGTAAAGGAACAAAAGAATGGCTACTCCATAGACAGAGCAGCCCAGAGGGTTGCTCTTTGCCCATTTTTATGGTTATTTCTTGATGATATGCTAAACAAGTGGTGGGTTATTCATGCCTCCCCTTTTTATACCCTAGAGGGTAACATCCCAACGTTGCCATGGCATTTGTAAACTGTCTTGGTGCTGGTGGGAGTGTAGCAGTGAGGACAACCAGAGGTCACACTCATGGCCATCTTGGCTTTGGCGGGTTTTCTCCGGCTTCTTTACTGCAACCTTTTTGTCAACAAGGTCTTTATGACCTGTATTTTGCACTGAACTTCTATCTCATGCTGTGACTTAGAAAGGCTTAACCATCTGGGAATGCAGCCTAGTAGGTTTCAGCCTTATTTTATCCAGCTCCTATTCAAGGCGGAGTTGTTCTGGTTTAACACCGTGGACAGTTGGTTATACATATCTACTGTCACTACAGGTCACATGAGCCCCAAGGGAAAGGGTATTACTGCTAAATGTATTTAGACATGCCGCTCAGATTTGCTGGTGTGTCTTCTGCACAGTCAGCAGCTGCATGGACAAAGTGCAGATGGGAGCCTCGCCTTGCAAATGCCTGGTCTCAAAGAAGTTGCCTTGAGAGGTTATACTTTAAATAGCAACAGTATTGATGGTGTCTAAGCCTTTCCAGAATTATGACTCACACCACAAAAATACACTTTTAAATGTTTGTAACTCACATTTTTCAACTTATACAATGTTTGAAATCCAGAATATGGTGCCCTGGCTTGAGCAATCACCGTATTCACTAGACTTGAGTTTTAGCTATTTCTCATATTAAATTACAAATAAAGTATTTCAGTCTTGATGAAGATTAAAAAAGAGAAAGGCTTCACCTAGGTCCCAGGGGGCCTCTAAAAGAGGGCTCCCAGAAAATATTTTGTTTAAAATATTTTGAATAATGAGAGCATTGTTAGAATAAAGCCGTTCCCTGTGGGCTTCCTGAAAAGAAGTGGCATCATTTGCATTAATTTTGGAATATAAGAAAGTATTTTAATAGGTTACAAATGTTCAAAGATTGGAGTTTCAAATGCTTCATCTTATATCACTGGGCATGATTGCTGTAAAATCAGTTGTGTCTCTTTATAGTCAAACCTCAGATATGGTAGCAAAACATGTGAGTCCCCAAGATAAGGCAAGATGCATGAACTTATTTCACCCTCTCTCACAGCGTAACATTTCCTGGGGAGAAAGTGGTTGCAGTTAGCTGCATTCCGAAATTGAAAAGCTGTCTGACAGTCATGTGTCCTGGCTGAAACTTGGGTACTGGAACCAGACGCAGCTGAAACGACCTTCTGGTTGTACTGTTTACCAGGCATGCCACTTTAGGCAAATTTCTTAATCTCTTCCAGGCTTGGTTTCTTCATATGTAAGAGGGGAATGGTAATCCTTTCAGGGTTGTTATGCGAGTTAACCTATGCAATGTATTTATCTAGGCACAGTAAGTACCACATAGTTAGCAATCAATAAATAGGGACTAATGCTACCTCTCAATGAATAGGCTAGTACACTGAAGTCTATTTGATGCTTGACTGTGATGCAAACACTAAATGGACTAATCTTTACTGGGAGCCTTTGAGTACGAGGAGAATATGGATCTTGAAAAATGGTCTTTATTCTAAAGCAGTTCACTGTCAAGAGGGAGAGCACAGCTCGTAGATAACTAAGGCACACAGCATTGTATCGTGTGCTGTAATGAGGGGCAGAATTCAGCTCCGAAGACTTACTCTTTCTCAGCATAGTTGAGTGAAGCAGGTTGGAGCAAAGATTCCAGGGAGAAAGTGAGGACCTGCAGGACTGACATCTTGTCCACTTAACAGCAACGTGTGGAGGGACGCTGAGCACCTTGGGTGGTGTGATCCTGAGCCCCGGCTTCCCAGGTTCTTACCCCAACAACTTAGACTGCACCTGGAGGATCTCATTACCCATCGGCTATGGTAAGTGAAAACGTTACCAATTCCTAAAAGTTCGTTTTTTTAATTTCCATCTTGGAAAGAATTAAGCAGAATAAAATGCCTTATTCTGTTGACATAACTGTATCTGTAATTGAAAGTGGCGTACAGATTTAAATAAGGCTTTGGCAGAGTAACTTTGAGAGTGGAAAACTTATTTGAAAAATCAATTGAGCCATGCAACTCTTTTCAAGGCAAATTAAATTGGCCGAATGATGATATAGTAGGCATATGAAGTACAAAATGTAGCATCCCTAATTCAATTATCAATCTATTTATAATAGCGCTTTTTCTAATTTATCTCTGGAAGTCAATAATGGTTATTGTTTCTTTTGGATAATTTTGAAGGCTTTTTGAAGGTTATAACTGCTTTTAAATATAAAACAAATTTCAAGAAATAGTATTGTTTTATACATTTTTACTATATATTACATTGTTTTCAGGTTAATACAAAAGTTTTTTTTAATATCTAGTTATGAACATTCAGGTTATTCACCTTAAATAATTCATAAATTTAATTGTTGTGTATGCTATTCTAGAACATTTTTCTGGCCTCTCTTCAGAAATGCATGTTCTTTGTGAAATTTTGATCCCCTCTCACGCCTTTCCCTGTCTGCCTCCTGGTTTCCTTCCTATTTTAGTTCATTTTTTGAGTCCCCCTACTTGTGATTTTCTCTACAGTACTCACTTCATATAGACCAAGTTAGGTGCTTAGTGAATGTCCTAGGGCAGAGTAGCTGGGTACTTCTGTACTAAATAGTAGCTGAATGATAAATGAATGAATGAATACAACCATAAATAGAAGTCACTGCCGTGGAAGAAGATCACACACTTTCTTCAAAGCTTCTGCTTTTAGAATCTATGCCCAGGATGGCAGTAGCAGTAGGAGTGAGCAGTCAGGGTGGACTTGCTCAGCAGAGAGTGGCTGGGGAACAAACAGTCGGAATGACGGCCGGACAGGTCAATTAGGCGCTGGATGTGGGAAATGCAGTTCACTAACATGACTGTTCACAAGAAAAGAGGAGGACCGTGGAAGAGAAGCTCAGTGGGGACAGCCTGGGGAGTCCATCACCACCCAGTTATCTGTAGGAGGCCACGGTGGTGGTCAAGGAAGGGCGAGACTCTGTGGAAGGATTATTACAGGAGCCCCTATTTCTCTCAGGTTTCTTAGTTTGCTAGTTTTGTTTTTTTTCAATCATAGTCTCTCTGAGCATAAGGCAGTGATCCTGCTAGGGCTAAATGAAACAGAGACCTGTGAATCACTTTCAGCAACAATGCTTCCAGTGTTCTCCCAAGCTGGGCCCATCGTCCTTGCCATGGAGATCTGGAGGCATGAACTCGTTGAACTAATCTTTGGAGTCAGGGATTAAGAATTCTTTCAGAGGTGTGTGTAACCCGGGGTAGTTTACACAGCCGTAGCGCTCTTAAGGACCGCAGCCTTGCTGAGCAAATTATTATAGTCCTTAACATCAGAGAATGAGAGAAATCTGAGGCAAACTGCAGCTATCCCTGAAGGAGGTGTGGTTTTCTTACATGAGTTAATCCGCAGGAGCCCCACCTTCCTCATTTCTATACCTGAAATACCTACGTAAGGTTATGGTGAGGGTTAATTAAAATAATTCTGGCTATTGGGAGGCCGAGGTGGGCGGATCATGAGATCAGGAGATCGAGCTCATCCTGGCCAACATGATGAAACGCCGTCTCTACTAAAAATACAAAAATTAGCTGGGTATGGTGGCACTTGCTTGTAATCCCAACTACTTGGGAGGCTCAGGCAGGAGAATTGCGTGAACCCGGGAGGTGGAGGTTGCAGTGAGCCGAGATCGCGCCACTGCACCCCACCTTGGCTACAGAGCAAGACTCCATCTCAATAAATAAATGAATAAATAAAGAAATAAAAATTCTGGCTAGAAGATTAGTGCAGGGGTTGGCATGTGATCAACAATAACAACAACAAAAAAAGTGAAACAAATAATAAAATCACCTAGTTGTATTTTGTATTATTCTTCCAAATATTTGCCACCTTCTTCTAAAAACTAACGGGAAACATTCTATTTATGAATAAAATAAAATTGGTATAAATATTTTCTTAACTTATTTTTCCAATGTTACTATTTTATCGTTTCTGAGAAGAGTATCATTTAGTATATTTTCTTATTTATTTTTTATCTATGAACTATTGTGCAAGAGAATAATTTGGGAAAAAACTTCAATGAAACCAAATTGTCTAAATTCATATTTGGGATCTATAAACCTAAACAAACTAAAGAAAGATTGAAATGAAAAATAAATTATGAAATATCTTTAAACTGATGTAAATCTTAAAAAGATTTGATATTGCATAGCGTCAGAGTTTAAAGAGGATCTAGAAGAGGAGAAAAGAAACTTTATCTCAAATCAAACAGGCATAAAACGTATTATCCCTAGCTTTTTAGAATAGACGTAGGTATGCTTCAGAATAATTTGTTATAGATTACATTTGAGTAATGCACCAGGTTTGCCTGTGATGAATTTTATAACCTCTAAACAGTAATAGACATGAAGTGAGAAATTGGGAGGAGAGCCATGTGAGTGGTGATGTGTCCCCTAACGTGGGCAACATTTGGAATTATGATGCCCCTGGTAGGAGTTCTTTCTAGGGCTTAAATCATTTTCTAGCAATTTGCAGAATCTGAGAACATTTTACTACCTAGCTTTCAACCCCACATTGTTTTATAGTGAAAAACATTTAAGTAAATTAGTTCTATATATTCATGGCCTTCTTTAATTTCTGCCTCTTCTCCCTTGTAATATCCACTACCAGAGCTTGAAGTCTCCCTTCTATGCACATGAATTTTAAGCCAATGTCATGAGTCTTGTTGTCAAATGTCAAACCACACTTCGGTGGCATGCGAACGATTTCATCTGAGGCAGATTCTCCTGTTCAATTCCTAATTTATACCCACAGCACTGCACAGCTCATTTTTCTTTCTCTGAACCTTATCTTATTCTTGTCAGCAAGCTCTTCTCAGAATTTCCCGAATCATAAGAAAATATCAGATCACACCCTTGGAAATTTTGAGGAAGTAAGTTTGGGGTTCAAGCTCAGACATCTGCACTCACAAATCAAGCACTCACTCCAGAAGTTTCTTACGTAAAACAAAATGGGAATATAGCAGAGGTGCACAATTATCTTGTAATTATGATTTCTCCCCTTTTTGATCTCTCATGTTGCTTCCTATTAATACCCAAACCATAAAGTGATTCCGGAACATTTCCTATGGTTACAACTCAGAAAAGGGCCCCTTATTTCCTAATGGGACAAACAGGGAGATTGGGAAGGTAGACAGATATTTCAGCTGACGTCACACTAAAAATATCTTACCAGGATAATGCTGTTAGGGTGATCTTAGTGATCAGGTTGCAGAAGAATAGCCAGAAGATATGTCTTCCTTAATGCTGAGAAAAGGCATATATGTGATAGGTAGTTCACACAAGTAACCAGTTAACCAGCTCCTCCTGTAAGTGCAAATGGCGCATTGGTATCACTGCTCTGCCTCTCCCCTCCTCTGTTTTCAGAGGTTTGGGAAACTGTGTTAAACAGTATTTCCTCTGAAGTATCACTGGAAATTTCATCAATAAACAGACATTATGGGAAGCTGGATTGCCTTAGACCCTAAGAGAGTGTCAGATTTATTGTAATTTGTGTCTACTTAAACTTGCAACACTTAGTAACCCCCCAGGGTGCTCAAATTTTACTGTGTGCAAGAAGCCTCAGTGGAGGTTGTGCTGTTACATTGTAGCTTCCCGTGGCCTGTTTCCTAAATTCTGACTCAGTGCCCCTGGCTGAAGTAGGAAATGAATTTGGCATCTTCCCAAAGCAACTCCAGTTCCTTGGATGCTAGAGGCAGACTCCTTCAGGAAGCCTTTCTCCAATTTATAGAAGAGCACTTTCAGTCTAATAAGATGAGAAATGCACAAAGATTTTCACAAGATTCTTACAAATATTACTTATTTAAGAAAAATTGCTTTCGTGTAAAAATGTAGAAATCATGAGATTTTGGCAAGTTGAAAATAGAGATAGAAGATTATTGAGTATGAAACAGCATGACAAATCAAAACTCCAAAGTGAATTACAAAATAAAAAATAAAAAATTGTTCTTGCGAATCATTCTTAAATGTAATTTCTAGGCTTCAGATTGTATCTCTAGTATCTGAACATACATATCTGTTTCCTTGATTGACAGTTTTGGGATTTGGATTCTCAGGGCACAGCTGGCCTACCAGTAAGCGTGCTTCTCCAGTTACTCTGAGTAATAACACTTATCTAGAATATAAGACGTTATTGCCAATTCTTGAAGAAAAATATATGTGATGTTTTTCACCTTGGGAGGATTTGTTGGGTATTATGAATCTTCCCATACAACTGGATAAGCCTGGGATTGCCTGATTGATTATCTAATCCAGGAGTTAAGCAGTTGCCAGTTTAGTCAAATAATTATTTTGATTAACTCTACTCCCAGAGCCCATTCCCATGGATCGAGCCACGGTTTAAATAGGCAAAAGCGATTAGCTGGTTTGGTATCATGTGGAAATCATCTTGCCTCGTTTTCCTAATTACTCATTCCGGGAACAGCTGTTTTCCACCCCGTGCCTCAGTAACCCACAGTGACCCACACAGCCTGTCCCTCAAAATGACCAAGGGAACTCTAGCGTAAAGGACTGAGGCAGTTGGCTGCATAAGCTGTGGTTGCTCACAGTTTCGGGCTCTGAGTTTAGCTGAGTAGAAATCTTAGTCCTAGCAATGATTGCAGAAGACAACAAAATGGTTTTGAAACTTGTTTCCTTATTTTTAAAGGGAATATAATAAAATATCAGTCCCACAGGGCTATTTTGAAGTATTGTAAATGCGTGACATAGGGCATTATTTAAGTGCTAAGTGTTTTTAATAGCCAAAGCAAATTCTAGTTTAGTTATCCAGTGGCTACACCTGATAGTTGTGTGCCATTTTCTTTCCTTTTCACCGACTTGGCTTGTTCTTTTGTGATGCTCTGGCAGAGCTCAACCAACTCAGGATTTCGGTCTCCGTTTTCTTGAGAGTGTCTAAGGGCACAGTTAACAGAAATGCAATGAAGCTTTCTATCTGCCTTACCCCATTACCTTTTATATTTAAAATCTACTGCAGGAATAGTGCACACATTGCTCTCCAAAATTACCATGCCGCTGGACTGTCTAGAAACATAGGGACAATATAAAAGGTTCTTTAGAATGTTCAATAAATTCCATAGGTATTAACACTTTTGCTATGTTTTATTACACGCAGAAGGTGCAAAACAGAGGAAGTAATATTCACAGGTTCTATCAACTAAAAACTAGGGTTTAACTCTGAGATCATGGTCACATTACTATTAAATGTTCTGTCAGTGCCAAAGGCAAAAATTCTCTGTGCAGGTGACTTGTCAGTGACACTTAATTTTCAATATATAATCATGGATAAGAGAGTGCTGGGTAAATTCCACCAAAGGTAAGTATTCAGATTTTTTGTTGTTATTGAAATAATGTATATGTTTTAGTATTCTCTGAGGTAATAGAAGGATAACCAGGTTATGCTTATTTTAATCCTTTTATTTGGGCTTTACAATGTCAAACTGGATGCAATTTGCTGAAAATTAGATAGCTAAATAATTCTATTTTAAGCCAGATTAGAGCTGGGCTCTGTTCTATTTTCTGATATGTATTAGGTAGTTTGATATGTGGCTGTATAATTTATCCTGCTTAAAATGGTAATTTTGCTCACAATATTATAATTGTCATAATTCCATTTCCTTTTCAAGCTGAATTCCAAATCAGTAACAAACCACTTTCACTAGATCCTGTACTTTTGAGACGTTGGATGTCCTTCATTTCTTTGCACCCTGATCCCCTTGCAAGTTATTATCTTTCGTGACTGTGCCGGTTCATGAATTTCAAAATGTGTTTCTGGATAAATATATCTAAAGTCTGCATATGCGCATGTGGAGTGAGCACATTCTCAGCCATTTCCCTACCATAAAATATTAAGTGTTCCAATCTGGCCCCAGTTTTCCTTTCTGTCTGGTACTCTGGACGTACGTAGAAGTGCTAGCAATTCAACAGGTTGTTTTTTGTTACTCTCGGGTCAGCTTCTGATTCTGCCTGGTTGTGATTAATGTGAGGAATGTCTATAAAACTCTGGAGCACATGGATTCAGTGTTCATAAGGCAGTGACACGAACACACATGTGCACACAGACACACACAAATGCATGCATGCATGCACACACCACACATACACACACACACACACACATACTCTTTAGTATAGTTTAGTTATTACTAACAAAATTCATTTTTATTGGATTTGTGGGCCATATCACCAAACTGTGTTTTTAGCTCAGCAGTGGGTAACTGGACAGGCAGATCTGGATGTGCCACTGGCTGAGCAGTCCAGGAGCTCAGCTGTCATGGCAGGCAGAGGAGACAGCTCCAAACCAAGGGACACAGGAGCCCCTGGGCCCCCTCCCTCCCTTCCCTCTGCCCCCTCCCTCCCTCCTCTCCCCTCCCTCCCTCCTCCCCCTCCCTCCCTCTCTTGGTGCCTCCTTCTCTCCCTTTTTTTCTTTCTTTTTTTTCTCACTTCTGAATTTCTTTTGAACAAAAATATTTTCTGGAATTTAGAAACAAATTAATAGCTCATTGGAGGCTGTTCAACAAACAGCAGTGTTTGACATTTTTTAATGTTTGCAGAAATGTCGTAAATTTAAAGAGTTGCTTCCTTGGTTATACACAGCAGACGATGTTAGGATGGCCAAGACCACCATAGGCCCTTTCCTGACTGGTGATGTAGTACCGGTCCATAGATTTGGACAATGTGATATGAATCTAGTTACTCATTCTAAAAAGCATTCTAAATTTTGCTTAAATTATTAAAGATCTTTCTTTTTCTTCTGTATTTTGTCTCCTCAGCCACGTCCTGCAGTTTTTCACATTCTATTTTTTTTTTAATTCATCCTCTTTCAATCTAGGTTGAACATAATACAAACTGATTTTCTCCAAGAAGAGTGGAATATTTTTACCGTCATCGAGACTGTCAGCTCTTGTCTAGCCTATTGGCATACCAAAGCAGAAAAAGTGAGGCCTTTGTCGGTTAGTGCAGGGTGAAACCTCACTCTGCCGTGTCCTGTGTGACATGAGACAGAACATCTAACATTTCTGAGCCTTCTTTTGCTCACATGTAAGTTATGAGCATAGTGATGATTACTGTGCTGGGAACAAACTTGGTTGGCAAATCAGACCTCAGACATACTGTTGGCCTCACATGATGCCCACCAAGCGGGGCACTATTTACCCTTTTGCTGCTCCCTGCCAAGTTTCTCCATAATTGATGAAATTGTTTTTCTCGTATGACTTTAAATTTTGTTGAGAGATTTTAGGTGTTTCCTCCCTACAATTTTTCACTTGGACTTTTTTCTTCCTTTTTACAAAGTACTGGCCCCTGACAACTGTGTTTTCCTTTGATACCTGAGTAGATATATTTGTGTGAATATTTTTCTGCACTTACAATTAAGTAGGTTAACCCAAGTAGGTGTTATCTTTAATTTTCTCAATCTAGGAAACATATTAGATGAAAAAAATGTTTTAAAGTTCACATCTATCAAAAAGAGAAGAACCATGCAGAGTAAAGCTTTCTTTTATACTGGAATAACACTCTACAACTGCTGTTAGTTGGCTCAGTTTAGGTTTTACGGCCCAGCTTAACTGCATGGACTTATGTAAAGACTAATGTCTTTGGAGTTCTATATAAATTACTTTAATGAGTTAGAATATCTAAGACACAGTAGTCAAATAAGTTTTCAAAAAAAATGCCACAATGCAAATAACTCTGAATTATATTTTTTTGTTTCCTTTTAAATTATCAGCCATAGTTTATTTAATTCACAGATCAGTATGATATGAGAGATACTGCTCATTGGAACGTTCTTTTGGTATGCTGAACTGTGGCAGGCTGTTAGATTTAATTGTGAGATTATGGTGGGGTTTATTAGATTGGGTTTCTCACAAACATCAATAATTTGTTTTGCACACATAACACAATAGAAAACGATCACTTGCTAAACTAATAAAACCTGTGCAATGGTATGACCATCCAGTTAGTAAAAGCCACCTTTAAAGTTTGTTGCATAGAACTGTGGGACAAGGAAAACAGACAAAACAAACAAACACAAAACAAAAGCAAAAAAACTCAGGCATGTTTTAAGACCAAAATTATTGTTGTTGTTGTTTTTTCCTTGATAAAGCTCTCTATTAGCTTTTGGGGTGATGTAACAGATGATCACAACTTCATATTTAAGATTGTTGTAATTGTGAAAGTCACTGGACAAAATCATCCCCGTCTGCGTGTGTAGCTCTGTGGTGGGGTTCTGGTAATATTCGTATTTCACAGACAAATTGACTTCTGGACGTGAGTTTCATGGGAAAAGACCATGCGGCAGAAAGTGGCAGAGGTAAGATGGAGCCAGGGTTTGCCGTCATCCACAGCGAATGGCGTCCTCCACGGCATGGTTCTGTCCCACAGAGAGGGATTGTCTGGGGAGACTGCCAACACTTCAGTCCCTTTTTATGAGCTTCGATTTTATACATTTTGATATGAACTTTCATCAAGTTTGCATGTTTTTCCATAGGTGCACATATTCAGTTTCTGAATTTTTCGACCGAAGCTAATCATGACTTCCTTGAAATTCAAAATGGACCTTACCACACCAGCCCCATGATTGGACAATTTAGCGGCACGGATCTCCCCGCGGCCCTGCTGAGCACAACGCACGAAACCCTCATCCACTTTTATAGTGACCATTCGCAAAACCGGCAAGGATTTAAACTTGCTTACCAAGGTAAGGAACAGCAACAAGAACTGAAACCCAAATCTAAATACACTTCTTACATGTAAATTGTATGTAAATATCAATCTCCCTAATTGGTTCAAAGCTTGTACAACTGGAATAATATTTGGTGGAATGTTGGTTTCTGGTTAGTAGTGGAACGCTTGTTATTTTTCAAAACAGAGATAAGGACACAGATGTAACCGCCAGTGGGTTCGCCTTGCCCACTGCGCAGACAGAGCCGATTTATCAAGACAGGGGAATTGCAATGGTGAAAGAGTAATTCACGCAGAGCCAGATGTGTGGGAGAACAGAGTTTTATTATTACTGAGTTCAGTCTCCCCAGCATTCAGGGATTCAAGTTTTTAAAGATAATTTGGCGGCCGGGCACCGTGGCTCACGCCTGTAATCCCAGCACTTTGGGAGGCCGAGGTGGGTGGATCACGAGGTCAGGAGATCGAGACCATCCTGGCTAACATGGTGAAACCCCATCTCTACTAAAAACACAAAAAATTAGCCGGGTATGGTGGCAGGCGCCTGTAGTTCCACCTACTTGGGAGGCTGAGGCAGGAGAATGGTGTGAACCCAGGAGGCGGCGCTTGCAGTGAGCTGACACTGTGCCACTGACTCCAGCCTGGGCAACAGAGCGAGACTCTGTCTCAATAAAATAAAAAGATAATTTGGCGGGTAGGGGCTTGGGAAGCCGGTAGTGCTCATTGGTCAGGTTGGAGATGGAATCTTGGAGGGCTGAAGTGAGTTTTTCTTGCTGTCTCCTGTTCCTGGGTGCAATGGCAGAACTGGTTGGGCCGGATTACTGGCCTGGGTGGTGTCAGCTGATCCACCAAGTGCAGGGTCTGCAACATATCTCAAGCGCTGATGTTAGGTTTTACAATAGTGATGTGATCCCAGGAGCAATTTGGGGAGGTTCAGACTCTTGGAGCCAGAGGCTGCATGTCCCTTAAACCATAATTTCTAACCTTATAGGTAATTTGTTAGTCCTGCAAAGACAGTCTGGTCCCCAGGCAAGAAGGGGGTCTTTTCGGGAAAGGGCCATGATCAGTTTTGGTTCAGAGTCAAACCAAGAATTGAATTCCTTCCCCAAATTAATTCAGTCTATGTCCAGAAATGAACAAGGACAGCTTAAAGGTGAGAAGCAAGATGGAGGTGGTTAGGTCTGGTTTCTTTCACTGTCATAATTTCCTCAGGTATAATTTTGTAAAGGCGGTTTCACAGACGCACAGGGGATGATCAGGTATGGCTGTTACCTAAGCTTCACCTGCACTCCCATCCCACCTGCACACACTCTCTCCCATGGCCGTAGTCATCTCTGTGCTCAGCCGGGGAGTCTCATCTTCAGATAGCTTTCCCATTTGTCTCTATGTCCCTCTGAGCTCTCGTCCCTTTAGGACACAGAGAGTCTCATGGTGCAGGGAGTTGATCCATATGGCAGTAAGTCTGTGGGTCTCTCAGGTATGTGTACCTTGTCCTAGCACAGATAATGGCTACCTGCATTTTTCATGTTCAACTTTCGCCACAAAAAGAGAAAAAAATCAGTGATTGAAATTTATCCTTTTTTATTCCTTCAAATATGCAATCTCTAAGAAAAGTTTGCATCATCAAAGCATTTTTGACGTGAAAAAGTTGAACATTTTTATTTCATGCAAAATAATTTGTATGGCCTTTCCTTGAATATTGCTAGATCAAATGAGGTTGAAAATGTTAAATCTAGAGCCTAACTTTTTTTTTTTTTTACTATAGTTAAATCACTTGTTTCCCTAATTCCACAGAATGCTCAGAAACAAGGCTTTGATATTTATTACTGCAAGAGGCTAGTATTGTATGTTGAACTGTTAGGCATTATTATATGTGTCTCACCTAAAACATAAAATATAGACACAGACTTCCAGGATTGAGGTCTGTTAAACTGGAAATCTAGATAGGGGCAAAAAAGAGAGCAAACTGAAGGCTAAATCCGTGAGCAACATGCCTCTAGACGTTGCCAGCATTTTTCTATGAACACACTGTGTCTTTCAGTGTTCCCCTTCTTTATTTTCTTACTACTTAGCAAACAGTATTATCACTCACTAATCATTCCCTACTTGAAGCAGGAGAGAGAGAGATGGAGAGAGAGGGAGAGACAACATCAGAGAGGAAGCAACTTCCCACAGCAAAATGGATACAGATGTGCTTGCCTGTGCACCTGTTTTCTGCTCTCTCTCTTTTTCGTTGGAAGAGAATGTACCTCCTACTTAAGGGTAATCGGGGCTGGGTGTGGTGGCCTCACGCCTGTAATCCCAGCACTTTGGGAGGCAGAGGCGGGCTGATCACCTGAGGTCAGGAGTTTGAGACCAACCTGGCCAATGTGGTGAAACCACATCTCTACTAAAAATACAAAAATTAGCCGGCACATGATGGCCGGCGCCTGTAATCCCAGCTACTCAGGAGCCTGAGACAGGAGAATCACTTGAACTCGGGAGGCGGAGGTTGCAGTGAGCCAAGATCGCACCATTGCAGTCCAGTCTGGGCGACAGAGGGAGCCTCCATCTAAAAAAAAAAAAAAAGAATAAAAAAAGGAAAAAAACGGTAATCAATCCTATGCTCTAGGTACCTCTCTTCCTACTATTTCAGAGACATTATATAGAGAATATTTTCTATTTCTGCATTTTTCAGCTACTATCTCTCTATGAAATTTTCCCCAGTAGCATCTTGAATATAACTCAAATCTGTCTCTCACACATCCACACACACACATACACACGTACACATCTATTTATAATTTTAATGTACCTTTGACCTCTTATCTTCCTCCAGCTTCTAATTTCTAAAGCAAAATTCCAGAAAACGTACGTAAACATTCTCAATGTCCACACCTGTTTTACACTTCTCCTATCTGCTTACCCGGTGTCTAACATGATGGGGTCTTCTATCGACGAGATCTTCTATTGCAGGAGACGTTAATGTCACTAGCCCTAGAGGCACACTTCCTTTCTCATGTCTCCTGGTGACATCCAGCATGGCTGCCATTTCTCTTGACACCCTTTTCCCTTGGCTTCAGGGGCCACACAGTCTCTGGGTTATTCTGCTGTCTCTCTGGCTAAGTTGTTATTTTCTTTGCTTCCTTGACCGCTTCTAACTGACTTTAGCTATATAGGAGGTTGGAATCGTCCTACGTTTCCATCCTATGCTTTCCATGATTCAAACTCCTGGATTCAAAGCCCCTGGTGGCCATTCACAGCTGGTAACTCTTGTGCCTGTGCCTCCAGCTCAAGTCTTCTGCAAGCGCCAGGACGCGACGTCTATTTTCCACCTCCACTGGGAATGACGCAGGCACTGAAACGTGTGCCCGAAGCTGAGCCCGCAGTTTTGCTTCTCAGCTTATCCTCCAGTGCCCCCATCTCACTAAGTGTGAGGTGCAATGTTCCTGGAATCTGTGGCTGCCTCCCTGTGTCACCACCAGTAGCCCTGACTGCTCTCAGACCTTTCTCGTAGAAAATGGCCAAACTCCTAAATGTCTTTCCAGATTTCCTCTTCCAACTTCTCTCTTCTTTCCAAAAGGCAGACCGGACTTATTCCTTTCGTGATGAAAGCGTTTACCATGCTTTCTTAGATTTTTCGGAAATCATTCAACATTTATAAGGATCTGCTGTCTCTCTGGCTAAGTTCTTAGTTCTTATTTTCAGTCTCCCAGGCTGTGGTTCTTTCTCTGTCTCGATTCTCACTTGCCCCTCTGAAATGTCTCCAGCAGCCACAGTCCCTTCTACCTCAGAGCTCTTACACGTGTAGCAATCTCAGCCTGCAGTGCTCTCCATCTCCACCCCGACTCTTTGGTTAGTCATTCAGAACTGTTTCTATGTAATACCCTGAAGGGGCAATCTCTGAGTACCCCGACCAGGGGAGGTCTCCTCATTCAGAAGCTTGAATTCTCATGTGCTTCTTCTTGTGTGCTGGTCACGAGCATTCCTGCCAATCTCTCCCATTCTCTCTACTTCTGGACTCAGGATAGAGATGCCTTCAAAATGAAGTGTGGTGGTGTGACTTGCTTTGAGTGATGAAATTGGAGTGAATGTCGCTTGGGATGGAACCCTGAAGAGCCAAAATTTAGTTCGCTCTAATGGCCACTCAGTCATCTGGATCCCTGAGTATCTACGGGAGTAGAGTTCCCTGCCGTCCCAACCCGGAGCCAGAAGGAAGCTGTCTTATTTTAAGTCACTGAGATATGGGATATTGTTTTTTGTTTTTTGTTTTTGAGAGGGAATCCCACTCTGTTGTCCAGGCTGGAGTGCAGTGGCACAATCTCAGCTCACTGCAACCTCCACCTCCCAGATTCAAGCAATTCTCCTGCTTCAGCCTCCCAAGTAGCTGGGATTACAGGCACCCGCCACCATGCCTGGCTAATTTTTTTATTTTTAGTAGAGACGGAGTTTCACCCATGTTGGCCAGGTTGGTCTCGAACTCCTGACCTCAGGTGATTTGCCCTCCTCAGCCTCCCAAAGTGCTGGGATTACAGGCGTGAGCCACTGTGCCCAGCCGGGATATTGTTAATGCCATATAAATGAACCTAGACTGACAGGCATACCCTGGGACTTTTTAAAATCAGGAATTTATTGTATACAGTCAGCCCTCTACATCCACGGGTTCTGCATGTGTGGATTCAAGCACTAGAGATCGGAATATTTGGAAATATACAACACATGGTTGTGTTTCCACTGAACATGCACAGACTGTTTTTCTTATCGTTATTCCCTGAGTGATACAGAATAACAACTATTTACACGGCATTTGCTTTGTGTTCAGTATTATAAGAAATTTAGAGATGGCTTAAAGTATCCAAGAGAATGTGCTTACATTATATGAAAATGCTCCATTATTTTATATGCATCCTGTAACCCACCCCCCTGCAAAAGCCAAGGGACAGCTGTGTTTCTATGTTTAAAGGATGCCTTACTGAAAACAATGCACTGCATGAAGGTGACGGTCGTTTCTGTTTTACCTCGCTCCGCACTCAGCGGGAAGCGCAGTGCCTTGCCTGTAATTGGTCCCCAGTGCGCACCTGTGAGCTCCATACTTGAGGCGTTTCTCCCCCTGATGCTGAGGGACTTTCTGTCGTGCTGCATATGCATTTTAGGAAGCACCTGTGCAGGGCTTGCCTTTATTTGTTTGAGGTCTGTGCTCCAGCTTCCTCATTAAATTAAATCAATTTTTAGTCCCTAGTCATTGCAGATATTGCTAGCAAAACTCTTTTAAAGGATAAAAAATTGTAGCTAGATAGGAGGAATGAGGTCTAGTGTTCTCTAGCCCTTTAGGGTGACTGTAGTCAACAATAATATATCCCGTAATTTCACAGAGCCAGAAGGATATTGAACATTCCCCCCACAAATGCTTGAGATGATGAACATACAGATGTGGTGATTACCCAGATCTGATCACTTAGATTATATGTATTGAAACATCACTATGTACCCCATGAATATGTGCAATTATTATCTCTCAATTAAAATAATAACATTTAAAATATATATGTTTTTAAATTCAAAAGAGTATTACATAGAAAAGAATTTTTTAAAAAAATTTAGCCAATTCACGTCACTGCAGATATTGGCACAGATACCATGTACCCAGTCTTGATAATGTTGGATTTTGTAGAGGGTTTCTTTAAGGGATTGTGCTTTCAGCCAGAGAAGTATCAGTTAACACAGGGATGGTGGGATTCACAGTTACTTTCAGGAAACATGACCCCAAGGATTACCTCAGGCAGTGGCCGTCCTACCCATTTGTGCAATCAGCTCTGAGTGTACCCTGGGTATAACCACTGATATAAAAATATTATCAATGGCAGTGCTGTTTTTCTCTTCTTTTCACTCCATCTCTTCCATTGCTACCAGAAATCCCAAAGGGATCAGAATTCGTTGGTTTTCAGCTGGTCACGGTGGCTCATGTCTGTAATCCCAGCACTTTGGGAGGCTGAGGTGCGTAGATCACCTGAAGTCAGGAGTTCAAGATCAGCCTGGCCAACATGGTGAAACCCCATTTCTACTAAAAATACAAATAGTAGCTGGGCGTGGTGGGGAGCACCTGTGATCCCAACTTCTCTGGAGGCTGAGGCAGGAGAATCGCTTGAACCTGGGAGACCAGAGACGAGAGTTTGCAGTGAGCCGAGATCGTGCCATTGCACTCCAGTCTGGTTGACAGCGCGAGACTCTATCTCGGGGGAAGAAAAAAAAAAGAAAGACTTGGTTGTCCTCTCTGCAACACATAGACACGTGTATCACTGTTACACATAATTGTGAAAATAGAGTCTTGATCATATTCTAGGACTAACCGGGACTCCATAGATGAGCCATCAATTAGTGGCTAGATGTAATCCATGAGGGGGGGGACAAAGATCGAGGATGTTCCCCATGAGTCTGCCCTCTTTGATTGTAAATGATAGAAATCTGACTCAAACTAGTTTAGGTAAGAAGTGCAAGATGACAGCTGTGTGGGCTGTTGTGATTTTCGTAGCTTTTTCTGCCCTAATACACACAGATGATAGGTCCCCAATCTAACCATACCCTACTCAGCAAGGACAGGGCCCTGCTTCTCCTACTGCGATTGCTAAACATTCTGGGAACACTTTCTTGGTGGGGCAGCTTGTGTCTAAGTCCAGCCAGTGAGGCCAGGTGGACAAAGACTATGCGTTAGCTCAACTTGGGTCACAGAGTGAGAAATGTGATTAGCAGACTTCACTCAAGAGCATGTGTTAAAGGGGAAGAAGCTGGTTCCTTTAAGAAGGTGCCTGGAAAAACACGTAATACATATACCATGAAACTGTTACGTAATTGGATTAAAACTCTATGTAAATGAAGTATTTGTATGCAAGAGATTTTTATTAGTGTTTTCTTATGTCCTCATTTGCTCTTGCAGAAGTATTATTAGTTGGTTTGGAAGAGCTAATTGCCCCTGTTTTACTATGTTAAAAATAAATTGCAGCCGGGCGCGGTGGCTCACGCTTGTAATCCCAGCACTTTGGGAGGCCAAGGCGGGCGGATCACAAGGTCAGGAGATCGAGACCACGGTGAAACCCCGTCTCTACTAAAAATACAAAAAAAAATTAGCCGGGCCTGGTGGTGGGCGCCTGTAGTCCCAGCTACTCGGAGAGGCTGAGGCAGGAGAATGGCGTGAACCCGGGAGGCGGAGCTTGCAGTGAGCCGACATTGCACCACTGCACTCCAGCCTGGGCGACAGAGCAAGACTCCGTCTCAAAAAATAAATAAATAAATAAATAAATAAATAAATAAATAAATAAATAGGAGCCCTTTGGGAAGCCAAGGCGGGAAGATTGCTCAAGGCCAGGAGTTCAAGACCAGCCTGGGCAACATGGTGAGACCCTGTCTCTACAAAGAATTAGCTGGGAGTGGTGTTGGGCACCCGTGGTCCCAGCTACTTGGGAGGCTGAATTGGGAGGATTGCCTGAGCTTGGGAGTTCAAGGCTGCAATGAGCTGCCATCACATCACTGCGCTCCAGCCTGGGCGTCAAAGTGAGACCCTGTCTCAGTAATAATAATGACAATAATAACTGTTATGTATGGTGTGCTCACTCTGCGCCACACTCTATGCTTCCTGATTTCCACATAAATTCCAAGGGTGGAATGCACATTTCACAGATAAGGGAAATGAAGATCAGAGAGGTTGGCAAATTGTGTAAATGTGCACAGCTGCCTGTGGAAGTATGATTTGGAATCAAGTCTGCTAGACACCAAAGTAGTTGTGTCAGCCAAGCTATTGTATTTCAGAAGAAGGAAGGGAAATGAAGTCTTTGGATTCTAAATCCAATGATTTAGTCAGTGCACTAACAGGGGAAAGAATGTTTAAACCTAATGAAGTCGATTTAAAAGAACAGTTTTCTCCCACGACTTGCCAAACCACTCGACCATCCCTGAGCTGCAGAACGGCCACTGTGGGAAAACTCCGATCACGGTTTTTCGTTTTGGACCTGACACCTGATAGATCCGCCTGCTCCTCTCAAGTTTTACTGCTGCGAAAATAGACTCGCGAAAATAGACTCGTGAGAACCCTGGGAGTCAAACGTTCTCCACGAGGACTTGCAGCGCATGCCTTCGTGGTTGGATGCAGGTGCTGCCTGTGACCGTGGAATCCAGACGTCAGCTGTGGCTGCATTGCCTCTTGCAGATCCAGGGGTCATCGTTCAGGAACTACCTAATGTCATGGCCTCTGGAGATCCTTGCCTTTGATTTGTGCAGCAAATACTGACAGAGCACTTTCTTTATTTCTTTTTCTTTTCTTTTTTTTCTTTTTTTTTGAGATGGAGTCTCACTCTGTCGAGAGGCTGGAGTGCAGTGATACGCTCTTGGCGCACTGCAACCTCCAACTCCCTGGTTCCAGTGATTCTTCTGCCTCCTGAGTAGCTGGGACTACAGGTGCCTGCCACCACGCCCGGCTCATTTTTGTAGTTTTAGGAGAGACAGGGTTTCACCATTTTGGCCAGGCTGGTCTGGATCTCCTGACCTCGTGATCCGCCCGCCTCGGCCTCCCAAAGTGCTGAGATTACAGGCGTGAGCCACCGCGCCCAGCCTGACAGAGCACTTTCTGGGACTTTGCAAGAATTCGACAGGCCTTTAAGGCCCTGCCATCCTTTCTCAGTCTGACTTGTGAGACAGCTGCAGTGCAGCCTGGCAGTGAGTGTCATGACCAGTGGTCAGTTCATGGAGGGGGATTGAGTCCAAGGTGTAGGTCCTGAGCCAGCGGGAGGTGCTGGGCGCTCCTGCCAGCAGCCTCCTGTCTCTTTGCCCGCCTCTGATCACACTCACCTCTCCCCTTCCCAGACCTAAGCTCTATCCCCGCCTGTCCCAACTGCAGCCCTAAAGCCCAGCCAGAGGTTTCTCCTCAGAACCCCTTCATTCCTGGTGGTTTAGGGACTTCACTCTCATCTGCCAGTGTCCACGTGAGCCTTCCAGTGTAACAATAACAGGATTGCCTTCTGCTCCCAGGGGCGCCTCTCTTCCCCTGAGGCCAAGGCACCCCCAGCTGCTATAACTGGCACCCAACACAAGACAAATCCAAGCTCTCTAAGAAGAGACTGAGGACGATCGTAAAGGGGAGGCTCTGATGGATCCTCAGGTCAGCTGGCATCCCCCGAGGGTAGGGGAAAGTAGCCTCCTGTTTAGAGAGCAGTGAGGCAGGAAGAGCAGGCGGGGGACGCAGGAGGAACAGCAGCAGCCAAGAAGGGGCCCCAGGCCTGCCTCCTCCAGGTCGCTGAGGAGGAGCTGCGTGCTGGCCCACGCTGCAATGGGTGACATCCAGGGGCCTGGGGAAGGATGCACGCTCACGCAGAGCCGGGCTATTACGCCTTTTATTCCAGTGTATCCATAGGACAAGCAAGTCAGCTAACTTCATATGAGGCCAAGTGGGTGTCGGGGGGATCTGTGGGCCGGCTCCTCCCAGGTGAACTGAGCGGCGCCCTCAGTCTTCCTGTAGACCTGGGCGAAGGAGGGTCTTCCCACTTAGACATTTCCTGGAGCACAGAAGGCTGGGAGTGTGTTCCTAGCCTTCCTATTTACTGTTTCCTAGGATTAAAGGGCAAGAGGTTGGAGCTTGTGTAGGTCCTGAGCTCCAGAAAGAAATAAGAGCTTGGGCTTCTCGAGAGTAGTGGAGTCAAATTAGGAGAGAGTGAGGGAAGGAATGATACGGTGAATAGTTGTCTTGTTATGCAGATTAAAATCGCTCAGGTAATAAAGCACCTGTCCTCCTGATACAGATATTTTCATTCATGTAGATCACCTTTATAGATGTGAATTTCCTTTATAGAAAGGCAGCTATTCAGAACTACTTTTGTATCTGCAGTTTCTCAAAATAATCTGGTGGAAATATACCAAAGAAGTGTGTTTTGGGGTGGCATATTCTGGTCTTGTAGAGTCATATTTTGGGGTGGTGTCCTGAGCACCAATACTATCTAGAACTGATGAGATTGAACTCATGAAAGTGACACTTTGAAGACAAACAGCTTACTTTCATAGATCATAATTATTTGCAGTTTTGAATAAAACATTACTGTAGTATTTTATAACTTGTGAAGTTCTCTGTAATCTAAACTCATTAAGTTGTACTTTAAGTCAATTTTTCTTGAAGGCTGTCTATGTATTAGGCTAGCACGAGAATGTAATTTCTGCGCCAAGAGCTAGGAATTAAAAAAAAAAGATATGTGGGTGTTTTGCAAAACAATGTCATAGTTTAGTAGAAAACTAGACTTTCAATTACAAAATTAAAATCCAACGTGATCCTCTCTGTAACTGAGGTATCTGCTGAGGTCTGGGGGTAAACCCACTGGGTGGCCTTGCAAAGCAGGCACACTGAGCAGGCTTTCCCTGAGAAAGTTCCATGTGAACGGGACCTGGAGGCCATGTGGGAACCCTGGCTTACACTAGAGGTGGCATTACGGCTGCCAAAGGTGAAGGATGAGTTTGGACATGAGCCAGTGGAGTGATGGTATTGGATTGTGAAGGAATTTGCATCCCCTGTTAAGACCATGAATTTAATTCTCTACACCAATGGTTCTGGGGCCTTGAGGATAGAATTCAAAGAATCTATTACTTGGATGGTAAATATATACATAAGAATATTTATGTATTTTTCCCCTTAAGCTTTAATTAATATTTAGCATTTCCTTACATTTTAAAGGCAAGCAATAATATTAAAATAGTATTAGCAGGCTGGGCACAGTGGCTCATGCTTGTAATCCCACCACTTTGGGAGGTCGAGGTGGGTGGATCACCTGAGGTCAGGAGTTCAAGACCAGCCTGACCAACATGGCAAAACCCTGTCTCTACTTAAAATACAAAAAGTAGCTGGGCATGGTGGCAGCCATCTGTAATGCCAGCTACTCAAGAGGCTGAAGCAGGAGAATTGCTTGAACCCAGGAGATGGATGTTGCAGTGAGAAGAGATCACACCAGTGCACTGTAGCCTGAGCAACAGAGTGAGACTCCATGTCCAAAAAAAAAAAAAAATTAATATTAGCATAACCTGTGACTTTGTCACCAGATCATAGATAATCCCATGCTTTGTTTCATTTATTGCAGATATCTCAAAATGTTACTACACCATAGTTTGAAGTTGCCTCAGTTATTAGACTTGCCACCTGTTATTAGTGAAATAACAATATACATAATGTTATGCCACAAATTTTGCTTTATCACACTTTTGTAAGAATATTTTAATATCGCTGGTTTCCCTTGTAATCTTATGTATTTTATTTTATACAGTAAGACATTAGTTTGAGAAACTTAGTAGACTTCCCAGAACGCCAAAGTAGTTCAGATTAAAACAGTTGTGAACTCTGGAGGACCGTAAGAAACGATCGCAGATTTTGAAGTGAGAATTACAATGACCTTAGACACGTTTAAAGAGCCTAATCTAGTACAATGTAGATTATGCACTCTTACAGAAACACTTGTTGCAAATAGAGTGAGACTGGAGGCAAAAACATATGTTTAGGGGATTGATTTGAAGTTGCAGCCATAGAGGCTGCAGTCGTGCCCAGGCTGAAGCTGCGTTAGTGGTGCCTGCTGTGGAGGAAATGATTGGGGTGATGTTTAAGTACTGAGCAGGGGCCTGGGGTCTGCCACTCTCTGGGGTGGCATTGAGATTTGAAGGACTGGAAGGAGACATGGCTGCACGTGCTAGGAAGAGTTCTGGGTAGAGAGAAGCCCGATGAGTTCAGAGAACAGAGAGGAACAAGGCTGGTGCACTGGGAGCGGAAGGTCAGAGGGCTTCCCCGGAGTCAGGGGGCCTGGCGATTTGGCTGTGACGCATTCAGGTTGTTTTCTAGGTGCAATGTGATGTCACTGAAGAAGCTGAAGCAAATGAGAAGTTGCTTACATGCAGAGAATGAATTGTGTGTGGATGGGGGTTGGGGGAAGTGAGGGAGGAGTAAAGCAAGGGATGCAGTGAAGAGGCTTCCAGGAATTGGGGGCGGGAGGCTTTCAGCTCCAACACACCTGCATCGCCTTCTCTGGCTGTATGCATGATGTACAATTTGAATAATGCGAATGATGAATTCTGTGCTTCTCTCCCATCTTCCTACTCAACTGTCCCCTCCCTTGCCCTATTCCTAGTGAAGTATATCCTGTTAAAATATGAACACTTCCTCCATGATATCATCATGTTAAACTTGCTCATTACATGGTAATTTCCATTTTTAATGAGAATGATCTTAACATCTGAGCCAATAAGAAAAATAGAACATAATTATATGTCATAAACCATTAACTGTCAATTAATTGGTGTGTCTCATTTGACACCATGCCCTTGTCAAGTCTCCCACATTTTGAATATTCTTAATACCATATTCAACATTTAACTTTTCTTTTGTTTTCTTTTTCTTTTTCTTTTTTTTTTTTTTTTTTGAGACAGAGTCTCACTCTGTTATTTAGGCTGGAGTGCAGTGGCACAATCTCGGCTCACTGCAACCTCCGCCTCCCAGGCTCAAGTGATTCTCCCATCCTGAATAGCTGGGATTACAGGTGTGTGTCAACATGCCCGGCTAAATTTTGTATTTTTAGTAGAGACAGGGTTTCACCATCTTGGGCAGGGTGGTCTTGAACTCCTGACCTCAAGTGATCTGCCTGCCTCAGCCTCCCGAATTGCTGGGATTACAAGCATGAGCCACCGCGCCTGGCCCATCTCCACAGTTTTTTTTTTTTTTAAAGTGGTTTTGTTGCTAAGTAGCTGGGATTACAGGTGTGTGTCACCATGCCTGGCTAATTTTTGTACTTTTAGTAGAGACAGGGTTTCCCCATGTTGGGCAGGCTGGTCTTGACCTCCTGACCTCAAGTGATCCACCCATCTCGGCCTCCCAAAGGGCTGGGATTACAGGTGTGAGCCACTGCGCCCGGCCCAGCTCTATAGTTTTTTTTTGTTTTTTGTTTTTTGTTTTTAATGGCTTTGTTATGTTTTACTCTTGATATTTTACAGGTAAGGTTATTAAGGCCACATCTATGTAGTTCCAAAAACTACCAATTATTTCAGTCTAGAATAATGGTCTATAAATAAACAAGCAAACCTGCAAAAAACCCATGTAGGAATCATCTAGACCACAGGTCAGACAATTGCTTTTGTTGACTCACAAAATATTTAATATTTACAAAAATCAATTATCAGTATTTAGAATTCCATGTTACCTAATTTGTGAGATACCCATAAATCCACTTCCCCTTTTTGTCCTGCAATAGCAACATTTGGAAATGTTTGTCCTGCGTTCCCACGTAGGAGAGAACCCTGGCAGAGTGGGCGGTTATGACTTCAGGGCCTCCTCTAGTTTCTTACTGTCTCGCTCGTGGAAGTTGACTGTGTGGCCTTTGAGGATTAGGAAGTGTGAGTCCTCCCCTAGGGCAAGCATCTGGTTGGCTAAGCAAGTGTTTTCTTTGCTTGACACCTAACTCCGTGCTAGCCTCGTTTGCCATGCAGCTTCTAACGGATTTGTGAGATACCCTTAAATCTGCTTTCCCTTTTTCACTTGCAGCAGGAGAGTTGGGAAACATTGGCCCTGCTTTCCCATGTCTTGACACCCCCATTCCAAGCCAGGTGTCAAGGAGAAGAAAGGACTTTCAATAAAAACACAAAAATTCGAAACAACATATTTTTTATTGTAGGCAATTAATTTCCTATCACTGAGATATAAAAATAAATAATACAAATAAATGAGAACATGAATTTGAGCTGTTTTATTTTCTTGTGGGGTATCATATCTGACAGAAGTGACACTTCATTAGATAGTTTGTCAGCGTGTGCCATTTTATAAAATTGATAAATTGATAAGATGACACTTAACTCTGATATGTAA
Organism: Hylobates moloch; assembly: GCF_009828535.3. Taxonomy (NCBI): domain Eukaryota; kingdom Metazoa; phylum Chordata; class Mammalia; order Primates; family Hylobatidae; genus Hylobates; species Hylobates moloch. The sequence goes on from NW_026652283.1 coordinate 125,136,607, forward strand.
GTCAAATAAACATTCCTGGGTTCTACTTGAGATTTAGAAGCTAAGATTATAATTAATAACTCCTAAGAAGATGCATAAATCATACAGAGAATTCTGGTCATTTTCAATGGTGTCTGTGCTGTACACCTTATTCTTAAAGTTTGTCATTTATTTATGACCATGTAAAGGTCAGAGATGTTACTATAGACGTAGCTGTCTTGAAGTTACATGACTTATCAAGAACTCTGGTAAAATCAAGCCATGCACTCTATTTCTCAGTCAAGAACTGAAAGATTGATAATAGCATGAAGATATTTATCAACTAACTAGATATTAGCAGGAAAATATAACAGATATTAGGGGGATGACTGCATGGTTTCATTCCACTTATGATTTAAACACTTGATGTGAATAATAGTTGTTTTTTCAGATCTAAACAAAGGATTCCTTTATAAAGATAAAATTCGCTATGTTATTTTACTTTTGTGGGTATTGCCTTGGGCTTATTGTTAGATTTTCATAATACTCATAAAAATTTTGACATGTTAAGCATTTTAGTGCTTTTCTTTTAGGTTTTGCAATCTGCCGTTTGGAGAAGTTCCTTCCTTCCTTCCTTCCTTCCCTCCTTCCTTCCCTCCTTCCCTCCCTCCTTCCCTCCTTCCTTCCCTCCTTCCTTCCCTCCTTCCTTCCTTCCCTCCTTCCCTCCTTCCTTCCCTCCTTCCTTCCTTCCCTCCTTCCTTCCCTCCTTCCCTCCTTCCTTCCCTCC
>NW_026652283.1:125137361-125233336 GCF_009828535.3 Hylobates moloch
TCCCTCCTTCCTTCCCTCCTTCCCTCCTTCCTTCCCTCCTTCCTTCCTTCCTTCCTTCCTTCTTTCCTTTCTTCATTCCTCCCTCCCTCTCACTCCTTTCCTCCCTCCCTTCCTTCTTTTGTTCTTTAGTCTTTTCCTCTCTCTCTTTTCTGCGCTATAAAGCATATTCCTACATTGTAATGCATAAACTCTTTTGGGAAAGAAAAATTATTCAATGCCAAAAATCTCAAAGATAATTTTAAATGCTTTAGGCATAGGAAGTAAAAATGTCTTTTATTTTCAAAGTTCCACTGTTTTTCTTCTTCCTTTTGCTTTGTGTGCTAAACACCATTTTTAAAGATAATCGAATGTGTTCAATCTGTTTGTTCTTCATCACAATCATAAAACCGCTGAATTTTATCTGAAATGATTTTTTTAGAAAATAGGCTATAGTTTGTTATACCAATTTTTCCCCTTTAGAAGAACAAGCAATTAAGCCACCTCCAGGTACAATGAGCATCTGAACAATTCATTCTGAATTATGTGAGCATGCAAACTGTTGTTTATATACAAACCATAATTTGTACAGAAAGTTGATGTGCTTCTAAAACTGCATCATTCCTTTTCCTTTCAACGGGGGATTCTGAGCGACTTTGAGTAATTAGGGCAACAGGGCAAGGGGGTTTACGCAGTCTCTTTTTTTACCCCTCTGCATGAGTGAATTGAGCTTTCAACCTAAGACTTTACAAAGATGCCTCTTTTACATAACAGTGCTTCCAACAGTGACTACAAAGAGTTGTAGCAATCCCCATCCCCACTAGGGCAACCATGTATGAGACAGAAAAGGCTAAGATTCCCTTTAGTTTGTGGACAAGACTTTTAGAAACTAGGACCTGAATCTTCATTGTTGACGGATGTTCTCCCTGCAGATCACAGGCATCTACTCCGTCTTTTATGGGTTTTCTGAAAGCAAAAGCAACACTCTCACCTTCTCCTTTAAGTGATCCGTTCCTCTGAACCAAAAGCTGACGTTCTCAGCGTGCATCAGTAGACCCATCTCCTAGGTGAAGGCACCTTCAGATTTCCACATTCTCTTGGCTGCAAGCCTCTCATGCAGTGCAGGGAGCACATTTCGGGTGCAGGCTGGTCCTCCTAAAGCATTGATGTATAAGCCTGCAGTCTCAGCAAGGCCCAAAACGCTGACAACAACTTTTGCAACAGTTTGGTTGGCTTCATCAGCAGGTGCTGGGACTAGGAGTTAAGAGAACAAATGGAGCATATTTAGACAGAAAATATGTCTTAGAATTGAGAACGTGGGTGATATCCTTGGTTATAAAGAAAGAGTGATATGCTATCCCAGAAGTTCAGAATAGCCAATAAATATGGGAAGTTGGTGAGCTTCTGTATGTGTGCCCTTGGGAAATTCTGTGGACTACCATTCATGGCTGAGATGCTACTGTGACCCCAGATGGATATTTTCATTGAGAGGGAAGCTGAGGACCCAAGGGGGGGCTTCAAAGTCTTCAGTGTACACCTTGATGTAAACTGCAGCCCTATTCTCTGTAGCAGTGCCCTTTTTTTAGAGTGATTCACCCTAATTCCCACCATGAGAAGCAGTAGCCTCTTCCTCCTTGGTCTGTCGCCATCAGAGCAGTGGCTCAAGGGCTTTGCCTTGAGTGATGAGAAATATTTTATCAAAGAAACTAGACAATTCTTTCCATCAAGACTAAGCTTTACTGAACTAATATATGCCAACAGTGATTCATTTCTTTTAGCATCCCATTTAATCCTGTGGCCCTTGTATAGATGGGTATATTTAGTCTCCTTTCATGAATGAAGAAATGAGCCTCCTGGGATTAAGTGGAATGTTCAAGTCCCCATATTGGGAGAACCAGGCTGAACTCAGGTCACACCTGGGTGCCTCACCTATTTTGCAAAACTACTTCAAGTCTCATGTATGTACTGCCGAGGTAGATTTCTTCATGTGTTGATGATTCTCTTTCTAATTCAACTTTTTTTCTGTTTTTGAGATGGAGTCTCACTCTGTCACCCAGGCTGGAGTGCAGTGGCACGATCTCAGCTCACTGCAACCTCCGCCTCCCAGGTTCAAGTGGTTCTCCTGCCTCAGCCTCCCGAGTAGCTGGGATTACAGGCATCTGCCACCACACCCGGCTAATTTTTGGAATTTTAGTAGAGACGGGGTTTCACCATGTTGGCCAGGCTGGTTTCAAACTCCTGATCTCAGGTAATCTGCCCACCTCGGCCTCCCAAAGTGCTGGGATTACAGGCATGAGCCACTGTGCCTGGCCTTAATTCAACTTTTTAATGACAGATAATACAACAACTCTTATAGAACTAATAGACAATGCTTTCAAAGGACTTTAGGAATTGCCCAGTATGGGGATGCAGAAGTTGTGACCTTCAGCCGAATCAGAATTTGTTTGATAATCGTGGCTTTTACCACCATTTACCCTGGAAGGTAACTTCTTTATCAAATTCCACTGAAGTGGTCTTTTTTCTTTTTCTATTACTTGATGACTTTCTTTCTTAAATTAAAATGTTTTATGTGTTTACAACCCGTTTATGAGGATGAACGCTTTCATGATGGGTACAGAGCAAGAAGGCCATGCGTGATGAGGGTTCTGACAGCAGATGGAAGCCTCCTTCGCCCTCTCACACCTGTGCGGCCCGGCACTGTGAGGCATTGCAAGTCCTTCAGAGGCACCTGCAAGAAGCTAGCACAGGCATTATGAAACCCATCACACCCACACTAAACAGGATGCAACAGGGTCCTTCCAAAATTCATCTGTTTTCAGCATACGAAGGAATTATCTTCATGACTTCTTTTTAGTTATTTCCATTCAGACTCCTAATATAGTCCTTTATACCTTATTGTGTGAAGTGTGACAGTGAATCCAAGTTTGGAAAAGACATTTGAGGAAAGAGAGAATATGACTTTATATATCAAAAGTTTGAGGGAATATTGATATTAATATTTAAGTAGACAAGTACTCAGTTTAACAAGACATTTGGAACAAAGACCAAAAAATAATGTAACTGATATTCTTACTTAGAGATACTCTTACTTAGTCTAAGTTTACAATAGAAAAAAAACTAATTGGCATTTTAAATTCTTGAGATAATTCTGAAATGAGCCATGGGTTTTGAATCATCATCGTCATCATTACGATGTTGACTGGCAGATGGGGTTTATCAGGTAAAAAAATGGGTCCTGGGTATTTATGGTATGTCTATGTCCATTTATAAAACATGTTCTAACGAACGTCCTGTGGTCTGAACAATTTGACGACTACTTCCTCTCCACTTAGGAGGTGGCGGGAGTGTGAAGAGGGGCTCACACTTTAGGAGAAGGGGCTGCAGAGGTCATCTCTCTCCTGAAACTCTCCCCTTATCCCAGACACTGAACTCTTTCTGTGTTTGGAACACATACCATTTCCTTTGGCTGAAAAGTCTGCCGTTCTTGGTCTTTTCCTGATCTGCACCATTTAGATCTTAATTTAAACTTAACATACTTAGATCTTAATTTAAACGTCATTTCTTCAACAAAACAATTTTGACCACTACTGCATAACCTTAACCAGGTTTTATATTTTCTTTATTTCAATCCACTGTTCTTTTTTATAATAATTTATGCAACTTACAATTCTTTTACACAATCATCTATGCTTTGTTTGCCTAAATTCACCGGAGTAAGACCCATTTCTAGTTTCCATTTATAACTAGCATTTATAACAGAGTAGAGTCAATAATCTTCATTTCACTCAATAAATGAATAATGAAAACCACTGTACTGCCCACATGGGCTAATCTGCTCCCCCCTCCCCGCACACACACAGGATAATTGTTTTGTTGCCATTGAGAAAAGAAAAAAAAAATTTTTTTTTCAGTGATTAGAGTAGCCCGCAGCCATTGGACTTAGAATCATTAATTACAACTTCAAATTTCCTGTTTCGGTGTTTTTCATAGAGGTTATTTTCATGAGCAGAAGGGCGCTAGAGCCTTCAACACTAGTTTTATATATCCCAAAAAAGAACTTCATTGTACTTCTTAAATAACCCAACCGACTACACAGCCAAATTAAGGCAATGCATTACCTTACATACTGTTAACGCTCCTTTGTTGTAAATGTGTGTGTGTCTCTGTTAAATGCTGTTTTAAATGAAGGTTCACCAGGAGTACCTGTGAACCGTTAACTTGTTAATATTGTATTGTGGTAATCGAGGCTTGTATACTTTCAAGGCACTGCTAATTCATGGATGAAATCTTCTAATGAAGATGACGTTGTATTGAATCTAGTTTTATTTGCTTCTTCTCCTCTAGAAACCAGCAATCAGCTTTTCGTGTTTTTTTTCCCTAAGGTTTTATTAGCATTCATTTTTGGTGTATAGGAGGACTCATTTTCCCAAGAGAGATTATTACATTTAAAGCAAAACAAGAATGAGAAATGAATTGCTGATTTCATTCGAAAAGAGAATAATAAAGAAGGAAATGTGTTGATAGTTAAAACTTGGTGTGGAATTATTCATTCTTTTTTGTGAGCATGAATCTCTAAAGCAATTTTAGGTCCAAATAGCAATATTGCGAGGAGGCATTCCATGCACTGTGGATGTTTTCTAGGCCATTTGGCAGTGGCTTTCAAGAAAAGGCTGTTTTTATGGACTGCAGCGTAGAGTGGTCCCTGGCGGAGGCACCGGTGGCCTTGCTGTGACTTTGACAGGTTGGCCCAGGGAGCCACACGATGGGGGAATGCAGATGAGGGGTGTGTGTGTCAGAGAAAGAGAGAGACGCTGATTTGGCCTGGCTTTCTGTTTTAATGTTCCCTGTCCCTACATTTATCAGCATAGATTTCTAAGCATCTAGTTTTTCAAATAGGTGATAACAACAAAAACAATCAATCATGAGGGACACAACACTCTAGCCTTTGAGCTACGTCCTTTAAGACAAAATTGTTTCATAGGGGTTTGAATATTCTTCCTTCGAACACCTGGAGAACTTTTTCCTTGAAGCCAAGTACGACGTAAAAGATTCCAACAGTCCAATATTCTACTAATCAGACACAAAAACAACTGAGAAACACTATTCTATATAACGTAGCTACTGTATGGTAGACTGTTACATTAGTCCATTTTCACGCTGCTGCTAAAGACCTGCCCAAGACTAGGAAGAAAAAGAGGTTGAAATGGACTTACAGTTCCACGTGGCTGGGGGTGGGGGGGCTCAGAATCACGGTGGGAGGTGAAAGGCACTTCTTACATGGCGGCAGCAAGAGAAAATGAGAAAGAAGCAAAAGTGGAAACCCCTGATAAAACCATCAGCTCTCGTGAGACTTACTCACTATCACGAGAATAGCATGAGATCGATCGGACCCTATGATGCAATTACCTTCCCCGGGTCCTTCCCACATTCACAACATGTGGGAATTCTGGGAGATACAATTCAAGTTGAGATTTGGGTGGGGACACAGCCATACCATGTCAACTGCAAATTCCATTTTCACAAAATTGTGAGTTAAAAATATTTTTTCTTTTGCAAACTTTATTAATAGCAATTGTGCTTATAAGGTTTGTTGATCTACAGTAAATCCTTGTAGGGTGTCTCTAATCAACTCAGTAGTTCCATGGTATAATGTAGCTTTACCAGAAAGCAGCACTGGAACATTCACTCCTTTTTTTATTTGTAATTAAATCTTTTTAAAGTAATAACATTTTTAATTGGCAAATTATAATTGTATTTATTTATGGGGTAAAAGCATTCATTCTAAAACTAGTAATTTATCTTGGATTTTCTGTAAATAAAGCTTGTAAATACTGAGTTCTAAAGATTACAGGTCAAAAGAAAGCATTGAGTTAATCAGAATACTCATTTTCAAATACTATTTCTAATTTCATATTATCAATATACATTAGGTTGGTGTAAAGGTAATTGAGGTTTTTGCCATTGAAAGTAATGGCAAAAACCACAATTACATTCTCACCAACCTAAAATACAGCTAATTCTCTATAATATTTAGGTGCATTATGAATAAAATGTAATAACTTTATTTGAATTTATGACAGTTTATTAAGTTTTATCATATAAATTACTTGATATTCACCCTGATCTTGTTAATTAGGCAATACTCCTTTGTATCTGCTTTTTGTTTGTTTGTTTGCTTGTTTTTTATGAGACAGGATCTTGCTGTGTCACCCAGGCTGGAGGGCAGTAGTATGATCATAGCTCACTGCAGCCTTCAACTCCTGGCCTTAAGCAATCCTCCTGCCTCAGCCTCCCTAGTAGCTGGGACCACAGGCATGAGTCACTGCTCCCAGCCCTTTACATCTTTAGATAGTAGGTAAAAGAGGTGATGTCTGGAGCTCTTAGGGAGCCCGCAAAGCCCTGTTAGTAATAAGCAACATAATCCGGTGGGGTTCTGGGTTTCAGAGGCTGCCCAGTGCTTCCCTCCAGATGGAGTTTCCTCCTCTCCCGCTCTGGGAGGAATTTGTCTCACATCGTGTTCTTCCCAGTTCTCGTCCCTGGAGGAGCCAATGCCAGGAATTATCTCAAGATGCTTTTGCCACTGTGTGTCCTCCAATCTTGATTTTTCTTGTTCTCAAGCATTTTTCTGCTGCTTCTCTGACTCTTGTTCGGAGACATATCATTGCATAAATGAAAATAATTAAAACCAAGGGATGCTGAAAGGTTAAAGGGTTTTTTTAACCTGCTGACTATAGTCAGGGCTTAACCATAGGATCCTGTTGTCAACTGCACAGTATGCTTACAATATTGAAAATATAAATACATACACAGAAATCTATATAATCTGTGACTATTGAAAGATAGGACATTTCATCACTTGCATTTATGAGTCTCTCCCTATTTTTTTTTTTGTTGTTGTTGAGTTGTTTGGATTTCTGTAGTGTAAATAATGCTGCAATGAACATCTTTAAACATTTACCTTTTTCTTCTTAGAAATCATGCTCATAAGAGAGATTTCTGTAAATGTATTACTAGGTTTAATGTAAATATATTACTAGGTTTAATGTAAATTTATTACTAGGTTTCTGTAAATGTATTACTAGTTTTAATGTGACAACTGATTTTTTATGGCTCTATTCCAATGACTTTCCCAAACAGTTGTGGCAAATAAAGTTGCCATCACTGAGTTACTGAAATGACTCACTAGCGTTGCATATTGGTATTTATTTATTTGAGATGGAGTCTCACTGTGTCGCCAGGCTGGAGTGCAGTGGCGTGATCTCGGCTCACTGCAACCTTTTCCTCCTGGGTGTAAACGAGTCTCCTGCCTCAGCCTCCCGAGTAGCTGGGATTACAGGTGCCAGTCACCACCCCTGGCTAATTTTTGTATTTTTAGTAGAGACAGGGTTTCACCATGTTGGTCAGGCTGGTCTCGATCTCTTGACCTTGTGATCCACCCACCTCAGCCTCCCAAAATGCTGGGATTACAAGCATGAGCCACGGAGCCCAGCCTGCATGTTGTTATTTTAAAGAGGAAACAATGCCGTTTCATTAGTTTATTAAATAGGAAAAAGCTGTGGAAAATAATGAACCCTCTCAGCTCTATGGAATGCTTAACATTTGGCAAATGTTAATGAAGACAGACTCCAAACAGCACTTACATTAATCTTGTGAACGCCAAGGCCACACTGCAGGCCCACATATTACATTCCCTGGTTGCTATCTTCCATATATTCTCACATTATCTTTATGGCGATATCCAATTGCTTTAATATGAAACACAGACTGATTCATATTCTGAGCCTTACCTGCCTCTTAAATCTAATCCCTGAGTAATCCCACATCAAGCCCTCTGTGTTCCCATCCCCTATCTGGAGGCCCCTCTGCCCTGTCCTATCTTTTTTCCTGCCCACCCCTCTTTTTTCCAGGTCCTGAACACAAACCAAAAAAGTCTAGAATTCTGGGAAACACCTGTCATAATAATATACTGTTTCCTTTTCCAGCATTTATTTACAAGTTTCAAAGCTACAGGCTCAGTCCAATATTGTCAGTGGTTAAAGAATTTACATATAAAATTGAAATTTCCATTTGGCTTCATTCTCCACAGAAAAAGCCCCTCTGCAGAAGTTCAGAGCCTTTATTTTATGACTTGATTTTCAGTTGATTGTGAGCAGAATGACCGGTGACCTCATGCTCTTTTAAAACTCATTGTGTTGCCTGGCACTGAGGGTTGGTTTCAGCAGAATTACATGGCAGGGCAGAGGCTCCCCCAGAACTGGTGCTGCACGGTGTGGCTTTGCTGCTGCATTAGGAGCAGGTTCCCAGTCTAATGGGAACTGCCTTTATGGATAAAGCTATGCCTAAAGATTCAAAGACGCTAGAGAGGGCTTCTACTGCACTGAGTGCTCACTCCCTCTTCCCAGAGTGGGTGACAGGCGTCTGCACAGTGGCTCATTTCCCTTTAAAATTACAGTATCAGATGATGCCTGATTTATGGATTAGTTAATTCTTACTAATTAATGAGTAAATGTTTAAACCACACAGACTGCAAACATTTATTATCTCGTCTTACCTGGAGTTTATTCTAGGGAACATAAAGACTGAATGATAAAGCACAATAAATCATGTTATAAAAAATTGTACTGATAGTAGTTGCCAGCTTAGGGATTATACAGTGTTTGTTTGTTTGTTTGTTTTTTTAAGAAAAAGACTAAAAAAACTGGAATGGATTTTCTTATTATATTTGTATAGTTAAACCAAACAACGACATATTTTCCAGTTAGGAGTACTCAGACTGGTAGTATATTTCCTTTTTAAAATAAAAGGGAATTATCAGGTACATGTTCACCCAACATTTTTTGTAGGCTCCTTTTATTATTACTTGCATTACTTTTTTTTTGGGAGGGGGGGGACAGAGTCTCGCTCTGTCTCCCAGGCTGGAGTGCAGTAGCAAGATCTCGGCTCACTGCAAGCTCCACCTCCCAGGTTCACGCCATTCTCCTGCCTCAGCCTCCCGAGTAGCTGGGACTACAGGCGCCCACCACCACGCCAGGCTAACTTTTTGTATTTTTAGTGGAGACAGGGTTTCACCGTGTTAGCCAGGATGGTCTTCATCTCCTGACCTCGTGATCCGCCCACCTCGGCCTCCGAAACTGCTGGAATTACAGGCGTGAGCCGCTGCGCCCGGCCTGTATTACTTTCTTAAATAATTTACATCATATGCCTTTTTTCCAAGGTAAACATTATAAAATTTACTTTTGGTATGTGCTACTTTCTTTTTAAAGAACATACTTTTTATTAAATGCATATGGTTATAATTCTACTACTACTAATAATAATTATATTGGTCTGGATGGCAACTGACTACTTAGAAAATATACATTATTAAACTTATCCAACAACTTCATCTCAAGCAGTTAAATATGACACTCCTGCAAATTCCGAAGTAATTTAACCTCACAAATATAAGCTTTATTTTGTCTATTTGTTTCTTTCAGCCTACGAATTACAGAACTGTCCAGATCCACCCCCATTTCAGAATGGGTACATGATCAACTCGGATTACAGTGTGGGGCAATCAATATCTTTCGAGTGTTATCCTGGGTACATTCTAATAGGCCATCCTGTCCTCACGTGTCAGCACGGGATCAACAGAAACTGGAACTACCCTTTTCCAAGATGTGATGGTAAGTTCATCATTTCGCTTGGGGGCAATTTAATGTTTCATGGACATAATAGCACATTAAATATTAAATGAACGTATCCAATAATTTATTAACGTATTCAATAAATATTTGTTGAGAATCTTGTATTTTACTCACTCTACTTAGTATTTAAGGAATATGTCGCATACTGTTAAATTAAAAGTAAAGAAACAATCCTTGTTGCCAAGGAAATTATAAGGATAGCAAAATAGTAAACAGAAGAGGAACGTTATACTGAGCTGCAGGTAAGGAGATGGCACAGGCTTGGCAAGCCATCAGCGAAATCTCCGTGAAGTCAGCAGCGTTCAGCTTTACAGTGGTTTTATCAAATTGTAGGACCAGAGGGAAAAAGGGTACTTAGTAATTTGATCCTTGGTATTTCTTTTTGTTTAGCTTTTATAATAATTATATATTGATTTTGCATTTCAGAAAAACGAGCTCATTTTTGTAGTGGGCCTTGAAAGGTACATAGCATTTTGCTACTCGGAGGTGGAACACTCTAGGTAGAAGAAACAGTGTAAGAAAGAGCGCAGCGTAGATGCAGCCTTAGGCGAAAATAGTAGAGTGGTTTAATAGTGCAAGAGGGGCTCTAGGGAGAGGTTTTTGTTTTTTTTTTGAGACGGGGTCTCGCTCTGTCGCCCAGGCTGGAGTGCAGTGGCGCGATCTCGGCTCACTGCAAGCTCCGCCTCCCGGGTTCACGCCATTCTCCTGCCTCAGCCTCCCGAGTAGCTGGGACTACAGGCGCCCGCCACTGCGCCCGGCTAATTTTTTTGTGTTTTTAGTAGAGACGGGGTTTCACCGTGGTCTCGATCTCTTGACCTCGTGATCCGCCCGCCTCGGCCTCCCAAAGTGCTGGGATTACAAGCGTGAGCCACCGCGCCCGAGAGGTTGGAGGCAAGTTCTTGTTCAGTGGTGCAACAGAAGACCTGCTGTCTTTAGGCGTCCTTTCCTGAGCAGGAATCCTGACTTTAATGCTTCTGTGTGACTGCCTCATTTTTATGATGACTTCAACATTTTTTCAATATCAAATTAAAACAAATAGATCCATACTATGTGTAGGAAGAGTGTATATGCAATAGAAAATTGACTGTAAACCCGATATTCTCACACTATATGTACAGGACCTTTGAATGAAAAAATAATGAAATTACCAACTCCGTGGACCTTTGAAATGCTAAACACTTGTATCCTGTGGGGAAACGGGAAAGACATCTGGCTGTGCTTTAATTTCTACTGAAGAAGTAAAAGAAGCATGTCAGTAGACTTTTAAAATCACAGTTTTTACCTTTATTTACCTATTCTATATTATTATAAAAATAACTACAAACACACTTTGGGAGGCTGAGGCGGGCGGATCACGAGGTCAGGAGGTCAAGACCATCCTGGCTAACACGGTGAAACCCAGTCTCTACTAAAAATACAAAAAAATTAGCAGGGCGTGGTGGTGGGCGCCTGTAGTCCCAGCTACTTGGGAGGCTGAGGCGGGAGAATGGTGTGAACCTGGGAGGCGGAGGTTGCAGTGAACTGAGATCGCGCCACTGCATTCCAGCCTGGGCGACAGAGTGAGACTCTGTCTCAAAAAAAAAAAAATAAATAAAATAAAAAATGACTACAAACAATTTTTTAGCCATATTTTAAAAGTATTTTATCTTAATCTAATATTTAATTACATATAAAATAGCACTTAAAATTAATTTTATAAAATAAGGATAGCAGTAACCTATCTGGGCTGTTTTCCATTAAAACTTTTTTTAAATCTTTAAGTCTACTTTCCATTGTAGAAACTCATATATACGTATAAATTCCTTTGAAATTATTAGGATTGAAACCTCTTCTTATTTGCAAATTTGGTGTGAAGACTTTGAATTCATATGTAAATGGTAGACTCTCTGGCTTGATATTTTAAAAAAACTACAATTAAATATTTAATTTGATTTTATTGCTTTCTCAAGCTTAGTTTTTCAATATAGAAATAACTGCTCTGGCTTAGAATTATTTTGTCAGTGTGAAAGTAACAAAATCTACCTTTTTTGTTAGAATTTGAAGTGATGCCACCTTTCCTAATTCTAACATGGTATATGACGCCATCCAGAATTAGCTAAACTCTGGATGAGTTTAAAGCCTAAACCCCTTCAGACTCCCAAAACCAGCCTGAGGCTTCCTTCTCCATTAGAAGAACTCAGAGACATCTCTAAAACTATCATGCTTGTCATTATGGTTTTAACAGGGAGGGGATAGGTCAGTATCTTCCAGGGAACAGACACATGTGGCAGAGTCCAGGATGATGCCTCGCTCTCTCAGAAACCCCGTGTGACCATAGGCAGAAGACGTCACCCTGGTCACCTCTTCGGGTCTGAGTTTTGAGGTTTCTAGTGGGGCTCTGTTTTGTAGGCAGGACTGAGGGATTGACTGTCCAATGGCTGATTTTAGCCTCCAGGTAGACAGCTGTGCCCCACATGTCCCGGCCTAAGCCACGTGGCTGTTTTTTCTGGTGTAGCCAGCTCCCACCTGGCATTGCTAGATCGGACCAATCACATACTCCATAAAGATACCTCCCAGGAGTGAGCGCAAAGGTCAGATCTCTCTGGTCCACGCCAAGTTCTTTACTAAACAAGCATTTTTACTATTATATTTCTATTTTTACCAATACTCATAAACCAAATAAAAAAACTGAAACACAGGGTTCATGTAAAAGTTTATCATAAATATTGAAAACAATTAGAGGACCTATATAAAGGATTTTCTAAGAACCATCCAATGTGTGTTTAATACACTTTTCATATTAAAAAAGGTGTTATTTAACACAAAAGGTGCTTTACTTGTGAAAGTTTATATTTCTTAAAAAAGTCATTGCTTCATAAGAATGAGGAGGCTGTTCAAATGCCTATTAGTTACAGTTATATGGCACTTAAGTCTTCCCCAGAGACAGCAGTAAACACTGCTGACAATGCAGTATCTTCATGTAACATGTATTTTATTAATTGACAGTGGTTTATCATTTCAGATCAATGATTGCTATATAGGTCAAGTGTACTGAAAAACCATCTTCAAAGGTCCAGCCCTGTAGACTTCAAAAGAACTTCAGAAAAAACACAGATACTTTAAACAACTTCTCGATGTCTTTATTAAAAATTGGCCAGTTTAGATAATTAATAAAATAATTCTAAATCCCAAGGCATCAGTCTTCACAAGTATATATGGAATCAATTTGTATTTATATACTGAAAATACATGTTAAGCTGCATAAGAATCTACTACGTGAAATTAATATAGTATAAATTTATCTGAAAAACTGTGATCTGAAAGTACGATATCTATAAAAATAAACAAATGAAAGAATATGTCTCTGAAAGTTACCTGAGAAATTCAAGACATTATTTTTCTGTCAGTAACATAATTACCCAGAAGTCTCAGTTAAAAAAAAGGGGGGTGTTATAGGCCGGGCACAGTGGCTTACGCCTGTAACCCCAACACTTTGGGAGACCAAGGTGGGTGGATCACCTGAGGTCAGGAGTTTGAGACCAGCCTGGCCAACATAGCAAAACCCCAGTTCTACTAAAAATACAAAAATTAGCCAGGCGTGGTGGCAGGCACCTGTAATCCCAGCTACCTGGGAGGCTGAGGCAGGAGAATCGCTTAAACCCAGAAGGCGGAGGTTGCAGTGAGCCAAGATAGCGCCATTGCACTCTAGCCTGGGTGACAAGAGCAAAACTCCATCTCAAAAAAAAAAGGGGGGGGGATTATAATTGTTAAAATATGATTAAGAAGAATTTGGTTTATTAACTTATTAAATGTAATTTTCTAATTAAATATGCATTCACACTTACAAATATAGTTCAACAATTTAAAATATTTTGCTGACCTAATTAATCATTTAACACTGAAATGTTTATGCATAAAAATATAATTTTAGGTATTAAAAAAATCTTAAACACTATCATAATAAACGACTTAAATGCATTAGCGTGTGTATAGGGGGAACTGCATAGACAGAGATAATTATTACTGGAAATAATATGTTATGATAGGTATGTTAGCAGCTTCTTTGAATTTGACAGATTTTGTAAGCAGAAAACAATTTTATTGCAAAATTGACATGAGAAATGCAAGCAGCTAAACCATGTATTATTACATACATGCTTTTTAAAATTAAGGTTTACCAAACTGATTGGTAAATACAGAAAATAATGTTTCTCAATAATAGAGAATAAAAATAACTATAAAGAATGCAACTCTGTTTCATTACTTTTCTTACGTACCTTCACAAATACAGTTTTTAAAATCTCCATTACCAACCGACAATTTCCAAGACAGAGTGCGCTCTGGCTTCTTATCTGAAAATGCTTCTAAGGAAACCAGAGGAAGAGAAGGAAGAAAAATGATGGCAGAAATAACTCTGGTGCCCTACACACTAGGGGATATTAAGCTTTCAGTATCTGGATATATTGAGAGTCAAGATATTTTTATATTAATAAATATATATAATAACATATTTATTATATTTTTATATTAATATTCATGCCAAGTGCATTTATTAGTTTTTTAATAGGGAATTTCTTTCATATTCTTGTTTAGGCAAAAAACTTAACATAATACTAGAGAAAACTATCTATAAATTATAAGTCTCTTAGCAAACATTCAAGGTTTTAAAATTTAAATTATTTTGTTTTCACTTTATTTATTTATTTGAGATGGAGTCTCAGTCTGTTGCCCAGGCTGGAGTCCAGTGGTGCAATCACTACTCACTGTAGCCTTGACCTGCCAGGCTCAAGCAATCCTCCCACTTAAGCTTTCCAAGTGGCTGGGACTACAGGCATGTGCTCCCATGCATGGCTAATTAATGTTTTTGTTTTGTTGTTTTTTGTTTTTTAATAGATGGGATCCCCCTGTATTGCCCAGACTAGTCTCGAACTCCTGGGCTCAAATGATCCTCCTCCCTCAGCCTACCAAAGTGGTGGAATTCCAGCTGTGAGCCCCAACAGCCAGTCTGTTTTAATTTTTTTTTTTTTTTTTTGAGACGGGGTCTCGCTCTGTCACCCACGCTGGAGTGCAGTGGTGCAATGTCGGCTCACTGCAAGCTCCGCCTCCCGGGTTCACGCCATTCTCCTGCCTCAGCCTCTCCGAGTAGCTGGGACTACAGGCGCCCGCCACCACGCCCGGCTAATTTTTTTGTATTTTTAGTAGAGACGGGGTTTCACCGTGGTCTCGATCTCCTGACCTCGTGATCCGCTCGCCTCGGTCTCCCAAAGTGCTGGGATTACAAGCGTGAGCCACCGCGCCGGGCCCAGCCTGTTTTAATTTTAATTTGATGTAATATCACTTAACATGCCCTATCGATCTCTCTTCACAGAAAGTCACATTGCATAAAGAGAGGAAAAGGTAGCACAATAAAGAGATGTTTCCTTGTACCTCCGCCCTCCTGTGCCAGTGTGTGCCAACCCCCCAGCTGATTTTGTGGTATCTTCTAGCTCTGGCTTCACACCTGAGCAGGAGTCAGTCACATACACCCATAACTTTTGTGTGTGTGTGAACCACCTAAAGTCCCCCCTTCCCACTTCTCAGGGATGTCAATGAACGAAGGGAAGCCTCTGTGGTATTTGAGGCAATGATAGAGAGTGGTGCTGTGGGGGAAGCCAGTGGCGCCAGGGTACCTGGGCCAGTTTCCCACTGGGCGTGACATTCAAGTTAGACATCACCGCCATCACTTTCAACACAGCGACTGCTAGCTCTAGTATTGGATCAAAATATGCAGCTTTCTTATCTTTATGTGCTTAATTCTTGGAAAAATAGGTGAGCAAATACCTTGAGCAATTCCCTCCTTCACTGTCTTGCACAGCAACGCTCTCTCCCACGTGAACACGTGGGTATTCACGAGCACGGAAGTGCATGCGCGTCTCTTTACTCCATGGCTCCTGAGAGTGGAGGGAGTGTGGCCTCTCTATCTCTTTCAGTTGCTGATGCCATGGTCAGCTGTTTGTCTTCCTGGTCAGGCTTGGACCAGAGTCTCCCAGGCAGACAGGTGAGGAGCTGGGAGGTACCTGCTGTGCTCCACGCAGAGCTTCCTCTTTGATCTCACCACAGACTCCACTTTGAACCCCGCCTTCAGGGAAAGGAAGGCAGGGGGGATACGCTTCCTGCCGAGACACACACACTTCCTGCAGAGGCGGCTCACGGGCCCGTGTCTCTGCGCAGCTCAGTGAGACGCCACCACGTGGGGAAATGCAAACATGCCTTTGATGCCGCTACAGGGAGGATAAGGACTTTCTGGAACTAGATAAAGATCAGGCCAGGGGAAATGAGAGAGGAAATTTTGAATCCAGTTTCTTAGGGTCCTCTTTTTTTTCATCTCTAGACTACCCAGTGGGAGGGCAACAGGATTTTGCTTTGAGAGAATTTTGTGTGGTCATGGATAGAATATTATTATCTTATGTGATGATGAGCATCTGTTATTTTCCTTCACAGCACTTGCACCGCTTGAATTTTAAAATTCTGTAGTGTTTGTTTAATATCTCTCTTCATCACTATTCAGTAAGCTTTTTAGAAAGGCAGCAACAGGGTCTCTACGGTTCACTATGGCATCTCCAGCCCCAAGCACCCTTCCTGGAACATAATCCACTCTCAGTAGATACTTGTTGAGTGAGTGAGTGAAAAGATTTGTTATTTGAATTTCATAGATAAATCATGGCAAGAATCACTGAGTTGCTCAATGCCATAGAGCTATTCAATGGCATAAATAATATTGGAATCAGGAACGTGTTCTACCAAGAAAATCACTACCTCGTTTCTTTTGCCCTTTAAGAGGTGGGAACGATGGCTTTTTGTTTTGTTTTCCCAATAGGAAGGGTACTACTATATATAATGTGGTTATGTAACTACAAGATTCAACTAGAAAAGCAGAAATGCAAAAGGGAAACCTTAGCGTTGTAAGTCCACACTAAATTAATAGCACGGAGTCACCTGTAAGGGGTTTCAGTCTAATTGGTTTCATGAGTTTACTATTAAAGTGCTTTCTGGTTATTCTCTAATTCATCAGTTCATCAATTTGTTTATCATGACGTGAGCTAGACAATAGGGACTCATGAAAGGAGGTAGCAGCTGGGGTGGGAGGAGGCACAGACCCTGTCTCTTAGAGGCTGATAGTCTCATGGGAACTGTGTGGTCTGTGAGCAGACCCTGGACCTCTAGAGCCAGAGCAACCAGGAAAGACTTTAAGGAGGCAGTGACAAGGAGTTGAGTTTTGAAGGAAGAGACAAATTTGCCTTGGTAGAAAACAGAAGAAAGACATGTGAACACTCCCTCGACGTCTGGAGGGGAGGACAAGTGCACTGCCAACAGGAGACAAAAGTAGCTTGTTATGGGAACAGCAATGATTTATGGTCCTATTATTATTATTATTATTATTATTATTATTATTAGAGACAGAGACTCTCTCTATCACCCAGGCTGTAGTGCAATGGCATAATCTCAGCTTACTGCAAACTCCGCTTCCCAGATTGAAGCAATTCTCCTGCTCAACTCCCAAGTACCTGGGATTACAGGCGTGCACCACCACGCCTGGCTAATTTTTGTATTGTTAGTAGAGTTAGGGATTCACCATTTTGGCCAGGCTGGTCTCGAACTCCTGACCTCAGGTGATCCACCCACCTCAGTCTCCCAAAGTGCTGGGATTACAGGAGTGAGCCAGCATGCCCGGCCTATGGTCCCATTTTACAGATGACAAGCTTCAGGAGTGTCCCAGACCCTGACCTCATAGAATTTACAGAAATGGAGGCTCCCAGGGATAATTTGCTTCTCCAGGTTACAAATCCAGGTTTGTGTGACTCCAAACCTCGCTTAGTAATAATTACGCTGTAAAACTTCTAAAGTAGTCTCCACATACAGTCCCTTCTTCTGATGAAAATTTCCAAATCTCCAGGCAAGTTCAATCCAATGTTCTTTTCAAATCAATACACATCTGTGCAGTTCAACAATGTATCATATCCTGCCTCACGGTATATTCTCACTTGCTATTAAACTTTTATTTTTGTTTCTCTGTTTGTGTATTTGGGCCTTTTTCCTCCACCTGAATTTTATACCATTTGTGGCAAATCTTTGACGGCCCTTCCCGGTTCAAGAGAGTTGTGAACACTCATCTCATACCTCTTAGTTGTTGGTTTGATTTCAAAGATTTTATGATTTTCATGTACTATATCAATATTTAAATTAAAGACTATATTTCAGGCCGGGCGCGGTGGCTCACGCCTGTAATCCCAGCACTTTGGGAGGCCGAGGCATGTGGATCACGAGGTCAGGAGTTCAAGACCAGCCTGGCCAAGAAGGTGAAACCCCTTATCTACTAAAAATACAAAAAATTAGCCGGGTGCAGTGAAAGGTGCTTGTAATCCCAGCTTCTCGGGAGGCTGAGGGAGGAGAATCGCTTGAACTCGGAGGGTGGAGGTTGCAGTGAGCTGAGATTGTGCCACTGCACTCCAGCCTGACAATAGAGTGAGACTCCATCTCAAAAAAAAAAAAAAAAAGACTGTATTTCAGGTTATTCCATTAGTATTTGGACATGTCATTTTCCATAAATAAAATAATTGCCATTAAAATAATATAAATTTCTTAACAAAAATGAAAATAAATTGGGTATTATTGTAGTTCTTCAAGTCATTGAACACTAATAAAAACTGGAAATGCTTCCATAAAACACCACTTACATAATCTTACATTGCATTATCTTCTTCAGGTATAGATCTGTAAAGAATTGATAATGTCTTTGTTTTAAGGCAAATAGACTTAGATGACACTCTTTCAGATGGCTTATAAATAGGGTCTAGCAGTGTGAGTTAGAAAAAGCAGTTACATATTTTTGAATACTTTCCCCATAATTCATTGTGCTAGACACTAGAATGGGTTATCAGCAGGTCACAGGTGATAACTAAGGATTTTATTTGAGTCATAGAAGAATAAATTTATCCTAAAGGGATTTTGAAGATATGGAGACTATATTAAATAAAACTGAGATAATTAAGCTTAGACATATAATTCTTCTAAGGTCTTCAGATTTTAGGGCGGTAATTTTGACAAAATGGTCATTCAGAAATATTTCACATCTGTTTCCCATCAAGAAAAATGTTGGCTAAGGTAGTTTGGAGTCAAATATTTAGCTTTCTACTTTCTAAAATCAGCTGTATGGCGCTTGTTTTTTCTTGGCTTCCTTTGCAGCCCCTTGTGGGTACAACGTAACTTCTCAGAACGGCACCATCTACTCCCCTGGCTTTCCTGATGAGTATCCGATCCTGAAGGACTGCATTTGGCTCATCACGGTGCCTCCTGGGCACGGAGTTTACATCAACTTCACCCTGTTACAGACGGAAGCTGTGAACGATTACATTGCTGTTTGGTATGAGAACCTCTCACGTCAAAATATCTGTAATTGTGATAATTCTGACTTAGCATACATAGGCCATTTATATACAGGGCACATATTTAGAATAAACTTCTTAGATACTAGAGAAGAAATTCACCAACGAAATGCAGAGATATAGGGAATCAGTTTCACATAGTACATGTGGGTTTTGCTACATGGTAGAAATAGGCAGAATTATGTCTGTGTGTCTGCATCTGTGTGTGTATGTATAGGATGTGTGTTTGTGGGTGCGGGTGGGGTGTATGTGTGTG
This sequence comes from Hylobates moloch, assembly GCF_009828535.3. Taxonomy (NCBI): domain Eukaryota; kingdom Metazoa; phylum Chordata; class Mammalia; order Primates; family Hylobatidae; genus Hylobates; species Hylobates moloch. Next base: position 125,156,681 of record NW_026652283.1, read on the forward strand.
TAATGTGTGTCTCTATGGGTGTGTCTGTGTGGTGTGTGTGCCTTGTGTATGTCTGTGTGTGGCTTACATGTGTGTTTGTGTGGTGTCTGTGTGTGTGTTGTGTATGTTGTGTGTGTGTGTGTTGTGTGTGGTGTGGCTGCACTCTTGTCGGAGCCCACAGTGGGAGCAGGAGCAGAAGCCAGCGGCCAGGGCAAGTAAGGCAGGACCTGGAAACGCATGTGAAGGACTTGGGCTTTGTTCTTGGGGCAGTGAGGATGCACCTGGGCTCTGAGAGGCAGAGCTCCAAGGCCAGATTTTGGCTGCAGAATGACGGGCTCATTTTGTGGGAAATAAAGTAGCAGAGGGCAAGGAAGGAGGCTGGCTTTGAGGTTGTGGAAGTAAATCAGACATCTAAGATGACAACGACCAGAATCAGTGGATGTGAGAGTGAGGAGAAACAGAATTTGAAATATTAGGTCGACTACAATGAAACTGCTGTTTTAAAACCAAAACAAAAGCACTCTGTGGTTGCCCATGCCCCATAGAGTCAGCTCCATATTTAGAATGGAAAATCCCACAGGTGTTGACATTTTAATTTTAATTTTTATTTATTTATTTATTTTTGAGACAGAGTCTTGGCCCTGTCGTGCAGCTGGAATGCAGTGGCACGATCTTGGCTCACTGCAACCACCGCCTCCTGGGTTCAAGCAATTCTCCTGCCTCAGCCTCCCGAGTAGCTGGGACTACAAGTGCGTGCCGCCAGGCCCAGCTAATTTTTGTAACTTTAGTAGATACAGGGTTTCACCATGTTGGCCAGGCTGGTCTCAAACTCCTGACCTCAGGCGATCTGCCTGCCTTGGCCTCCCAAAGTGCTGGGATGACAGGCGTGAGTCACTGGCGCCCGGTGAGTGTTGACATTTGACCAGTGCGGAGCGCTTGTGAACATTAATGAAAGACAGAGACTGGAGGGTTCCTCAGCTTTGTGGACATTCAGCATCTTGATGTTTACAAACACAGTATTCAGAGAATGCATACGTTTTATTGCTTTTATTTAAAAAATTAATTCATTAGCCAAAGTTTCCATAAATCTCACTCAGAAGTAAATATACTTAGCCGGCCACCTCCTTCTGTCTTTCCTAGGGATGGTCCCGATCAGAACTCACCCCAGCTGGGAGTTTTCAGTGGCAACACAGCCCTCGAAACGGCATATAGCTCCACCAACCAAGTCCTGCTCAAGTTCCACAGCGACTTTTCAAATGGAGGCTTCTTTGTCCTCAATTTCCACGGTCAGTTGATTTTCACTCTGCTATTTAAGACTGAGAATTCCATGTGGTGTTTGCTGCAGTGTTGACCCACACCTTGTTTCCAGCTGAAGTTTCTCGACTCAGCCGAGGGCGTGTATGATTCTCTTGCATTGGAGGCCAGCGTTTCCTGTGGTCCTTTTTTTGTTTAATGATATCTTCATTATTTCGCATCGTATCAAGCTTGGATTTATTCCAAGATACAAGTATCCTAAGTGAAACTCTCAGGTGAAGACCACCGAAAGAGATTTGGTACCTTTTATAGATTTACTCATCCTGTTTCAAGATAAGGTGTTAATAGCAAATGTCATGTAACTATAAATGGTGTGAAAGCAAACCTCCAGTAATCCTGGGAATGCGCTCTAAACGATATGCAGAGTGTCTGTCAATCAATCGCTTATCTCTCACGAACACTGCCACCCACAGAATTCCTCAGGACGAGGGACAGGGCAGACGTTATCAAATCTGCACATGGACAGGGAACCAGGTTGTGACTGTTGAATCATTCTTCTTGCAGAATTCCAAACATCTGTAAAGTGTGTTTATTTAAATGCTATACTTTAAAAAATAATTGTACACTTTTTTCCTTAGGCTTTCACTAGTTTTTGGCATAAAATAATAATATGAACATTCGAAGCTTGGGAATTTTATAAAACTATGTTTCATGAATATAGACATTTCAGTCAGTGTACTTAAGCATTATAACAACTGTAAGATGAATTTTTGTACTGGTTGTGTTTATTCGGCAAGCGTAATTGCAATTATTATTATTCTTTCCATAAATCATTTAGCATTTCAGCTCAAGAAATGTCAACCTCCCCCAGCGGTTCCACAGGCAGAAATGCTTACTGAGGATGATGATTTTGAAATAGGTAATACTTTCTTCATTATAATACACGAACTCAGCACGACATTTTTTTACACCCACTTCTCATTGTAATCATTACTCAGACAAGTTAATGTGTACTTTGCCAGAGAAACAAAAATAAAAACAGAAACAAAAAACAAACTGTCCTTAAAGTATTGCTGAGAACTTATACAGAGGTCACGTATCAAACAGAAAATGTCTGTCACTCTTCATTACCATGATTTTTTTTGTTTTGCCATTTGAATTTTGATGTCGGTTTGAACATTTTTTTCCTCTATAACATTTGCTAGTTCATAGTTTTTAATAAAGTTTTCAGAGACAGACTTGGGCAGATATTTGCATTCGGTTAGGGGGACACATTCATGCACTTGAGAAAAATCTTAATCATTTGTGGCTAAAAGGATGATTACATAACATTGACATTTCATTGAAACTGGGATATAATAAGAGAAAATATTTAGTGATGATATTTAGGATTTCTGGTTTATCTTTTTACATTAATGATCTAATTTATTAAATACTCTTCTGGTCATACTGAGAAAGCAGTGATGGCATATGTTTATAGTATAATTATTGCAACCCAGGATTTTTCAGCCCCAATTATAAAACTCTGCCCTGTGTTTCAGACCACTGGTCAAACCATGTGACCTAATTTCTGCTGTCCTCACCCTGGCTTAGTTAATTGGAACATTGTGCTAAGTAGGCCAAGGTCAGGGATGAGTCTCCATGGGTGCTGTAAAGCCATTCGATTCTCCAATCTTGCTTAAACCATAGCTTTTATTTTGCTTTTTTTTTCCGTCGGCAGTCACTGAGGAAGGGAAACCAACATGGATACCTCAGTCAAGGAAGAAAAGCTGCCACATCATTTCAGTACTAATATCGGCTAAGCTTAATAGAACATTGTTATAAATGAAGAACTTAAAATGGTACTATTTTTAAAAGACTAAAAATTAATACAGTCATAGTTTCTAAAAAGACTTGCAAGTTGATTTAATTCATTAAGTAGTCCTATATGTGTCACACCTTCACACACTCAGAAGGTCACACACAATTTCCTGGTTTGTTGTATTGACTCTTCTAGGAGATTTTGTGAAGTACCAGTGCCACCCCGGGTACACCTTGGTGGGGACTGACACCCTGACCTGCAAGCTCAGTTCCCAGTTGCAGTTTGAGGGTTCTCTCCCAACATGTGAAGGTATGCACTGTTCGATACTAAAACTACACAAACTTATTCACCATGGAAAACTGTATTGTTTGTATTGGTCTGCATTTCTTTGTATAGGTGTGAACTTATTTACTTATTTATTATTTATTGATTGATTTTGGAGATAGGGTCTTACTCTGTCATCCAGGTGGGAATGCAGTGGTGCAATCATGGCTCACCACAGCCTCCACCTCCCTTGTCTCAGGTGATCCTCCTGCCTCAGCCTCCTGAGTAACTGGGACTACAGGCATGCACCACCATGCCTGGCTAATTTTTTGAATTTTTTTTTTTTTTGGTAGAAATGGGTTTTCAACATATTACCCACGCTGGTCTTGAACTTCTGGACTCAAGCTATCTACCTGCCTCAGCTTCCCAAATTGCTAGGATTGCAGGCATGAGCCACTGCACCCAGCCTGCACTCAATCTGTGCTCTGATCCCATTGCAATGAAACTAACATTCTAACAGAAATATCTAATGATGCTTTTTCTTTTACCTAGTCCTAGAAAATAAACCAAGGCCATATCAAATAAGAAGTCATGTTTCTCACAGCAATTTATCATGTAAATGTTCAAACATGGCAAAGTTGAAATAATTTTAATACCTGAATAATTTAACACCTGAATATATACCACCTAGCTTCCACTATGAAAACTCACAAAGTATTTCCTTTATCACATGCCTATCTGTAATCTTTCCAGCCATTTATTAAGCTACGCTATATTTTTGATGCATTTCAAGGGAAATTTTGAATATCACTTCATTTTGCTATAAATACATCAGCATGCATATAATTAGCTGGTGTTAAATATTTCAATGTAAATTTATAAAAAATGAAACAGGCACATCTCATGTTTTTCTCACATATGTTTAACATATGTAGACCATGTGCAAGAAAATAGACAATATACAATAATAGAACAAGATACTGAGGCGGAATCTGTTGATTTAATCTATTAGAAGACAAGTAGATTACTTTTAAAATATTGTTTAATAGACATCACTTTCAAGTATCGTTGAATAAAAAAGACTTGAAAAACTTTACATAAGCTCAAATGCTCAAGTAAGTCAGAAACATCATTAGTTCAGCTATCAAAAACTTTCTAAATTAGAATAGTTTTTGTGACTTCAAAGTCATAGTGAAGTGCAGATGTAGTGCTTTTGAGCAATGCGGCTCTTTTAAGGAATCCAACTATTGTCATTCCTTAGGGTGAGTGACGCAGCTAAAAGGGCCCACGATTTAGGAAGACAGGACCAGGTGGCAGAGTCACTCAGTCAGGCAGATTTGAGCAAGTCACTCTTCCCTGCATTGTGCACAGAGAGGATGATTTATCCGCTTTATTTTTGAGATTGTTGTAAAGGCCCACTGAATATTAAATAAATTTATCTTTTTGAGTGTTTTATAATGTTAACTGCCTTCCCTGTAAAAGGAAGTTTTCTTTGCAAAAGTATCGACTTTGCAATAGGTTTGCAGATGCTCACACCTGTGAATGGATCCTCTTCAAAGGTCTGATAACTGGCCAGGCGCGGTGGCTCATGCCTGTAATCCCAGCATTTTGGGAGGCCAAGGTGGGCGGATCACCTGAGGTTGGGAGTTCGAGACCAGCCTGACCAACTTGGAGAAACCCTGTCTCTACTAAAAATACAAAATTAACTGGGCGTGGTGGCGCATTCCTGTAATCCCAGCTACTGGGGTGGCTGAGTCAGGAGAATTGCTTGAACCCAGGAGGTGGAGGTTGCAGTGAGCCGAGATCTTGCCATTGCACTCCAGCCTGGGAGACAGAGCAAAACTCTGTCTCAAAAAAAAAGAGAAAAAGAAAAAAAAAGTCTGATAACTTTGTGCATTCTCATTCTGGAATAAGGCGGGATTCCAGGCACCCTGAAAGAGAAACAATCTTCTACATCTGAAGAAAAATTGGCATACATTTTGGAATGAATTGTTACCAAATATGTATAATAACTTAGGTTTTTTTTGAAAAAATATTAACATTAAAGTTCTATCTACATCAGAACTATTGATTACAGGAAACCACCACATGAGCAGAGGGCCAGACCCTTGGCCTGCTCGTCTGTGTAAACGCTAAGCAGACCACAGGCTGTGGAAGTCATCAAAATCTGTGCCTCTAGGTTGCCTTACTTAGAAGTGGGGATTGCATTGGGTGAAAAGTCAGGAGACCCAGGTCATTGTCTTCTTAGGAGAAAGCCAACGTCTGTGCCATTTTCCAGGACCAACAATGGTCTATTTATGGATTCTTTCCTCGCGGTAGGGGGGATGTAATAAGTGTTCATCTTCTGCCGTTCTATATAAAAATGAACCCAGGCAAACCTTCACATTTTTTAAGGTACACTTTAATCCCAACAAACAAAGCCTCAAGTTTCTCAGAATAGACTTTAACTAAAGGTGATCTTAGGTGAGTAGAGAAGAAAGGCATACGTATGTATCAAATGTGCTGCTCTAAAAATAGGGAATTTGGTCAGAGGCAGTGGCTCATGCCTGTAATTCCAGAACTTTGGGAGGACGAGGTGGGCAGATCACCTGAGGTTAGGAGTTCAAGACCACCCTGACCAACATGAAGAAACCCCATCTCTACTGAAAATACAAAATTAGCCGGGCTTGGTGGCACATGCCTGTAATCCCAGCTACTCGGGATGCTGAGGCAGGAGAATCACTGGAACCTGGGAGGTGGAGGTTGCATTGAGCGGAGATTGTGCCATTGCACTCCAGCCTGGGCAACAAGAGCAAAACTACATCATTAAAAAAAAAAGGGAATTTGATTAGGGTGTTCTCTCCAGATGAACCAAGTTCTTATTTAAATGATGTTTAATTCATGACAAGCCAAGAACAGAGAGCAATCCTGCACTGCATGACGTTTTGATCCATGACAGATCGTGTAGATAAACGTGGTCCTGTAAGATTATAATGAAGCTGAAAATTCCCACCACCGAGTGACATCTAGCAGTTGCAATACTACGGGGCAACGCATTACCTTTTCCATGTTGAGACGAGTTCAGATGTGAGAATACTTACCCTTGTGTTCCAGTTGCCTGCAGTCTTCAGTACAGTCTCATACTGTGCAGGTGTGGGGTCTAGGAGCAATAGGCTACACCATATGGCTTAATTGTGTAGCAGGCTGTGCCATCTGGGTGTGTGTAAGTGTTCCTGGACCAAACTGAGGGTGGGGCTACTATTTTTCATGGCCCAATAACGAGATGCAGATGAACTGAGGGGGAAGAGAGTTTTTATTTCTGTAACTGGTTACAGGGAGAAGGCCTGGAAATTATCACCAGACCAACTCAAAATTACAAAGTTTTTTAGAGCTTTTGTACATCCTAAGCTACATGTCTATGTGGAAGTGTGTATTTATTTAAAGACATAAGTGATTAACATTTTAAAATCTGTAACTAAGGTCTGAGTCCTGAAGACCTTCCTCTGGAGCCTCAGTAAGTTTACTGAATCTAAACGGGTCCAGATGCTGGGGTGATTAGTCTTGTTTTGTCTCCTGCTAAATCATAAAGGTTTGGGGAGCTCCTTTAGACCCCAATAAAGTTGTTTGTGGAGGCCTGAGGAGTTTCTTCAGACCGCTAATAAAACTTGTTGAGTTCTAAAAGGGTCCTGTTAAGAATTCCTTTGTTGAGTTCTAAAAGGGTCCTGTTAAGAATTCCTTTGTTACCTTGTCATGCTTCAAGGCCCAGGAGAAGCCTAGGGCAAACTCTTTGTTACCTTCCAGGCTTTGTATAAAGGCGCTGGCTCTTTCAGCTTTTAATATTTAAGTGAAACAGTCCGTTAGTACGGAAACAGTTGTTATGGAGGCCTGCGTTAGTGAGACTGGCCTGCCTCAGGAGTGCGTGCTGTTATCTTTGCGTGGTGACATGATCCCCTAAAGATGCATTTCTCACAGCCTGTCCCCATCTTTAAGTGGCACATGTCTAGATCAACGCAACATGAGCGTTAGTCTCTCAATTTCCTCCGTTGTCACAGACAGTTACAGGGAGCATTCTGCAGACAAAATTTGTCAACTTTTACTCATGCTGAAGGTTCCCATGCCCCACTTGGCTCCTCAGGAGGCACACAGGATAACCTAGTTTTCTGCTCCTCTTTCAAGTCATGAGTCAATTTGTTTAAAACAAACGGAGAGTGATCTTAGCTGTCATTCTCTAAGCAACTCATCATTTAAAAATAAACAGGAAATGGGACCCTAGATGTCTTTAACCAGATCCTTAATCAATGAAGCACTTAATTATCATCTTTAAGTACTTTTCTACTATTTGATTGATTCGATTGTGCTCAAGTGGGGGCCCATCTCCCAATAAATTCTTCAGAAAAATTATATTAGCTATTAGTCTGTCTTCTTCAAATGTCATAACCAGACTTTTAGAAGTTGTGCTTTGAAAATTATCACCATCCCAGCACTTTGGGAGGCCGAGGCGGGAGGATGACCTGAGGTCAGGAGTTTGACACCAGCCTGGCCAACATGGTGAAACCCTCTCTCTACTAAAAATACAAAAATTAGCCAGATGTGGTGGCAGGCATCTGTAATCCCAGCTGCTCTGGAGGCTGAGGCTGGAGAATCGCTTGAACCCCAGATGTGGAGGTTGCAGTGAGCTGAGATCACAACACTGCACTCCAGCCTGAGCGACAGAGCAAGACTCTGTCAAAAAAAGAAAGAAAGAAAGAGAAAGAAAGAAGAAAGAAAGAAAGAAAGAAAGAAAGAAAGAAAGAAAGAAAGAAAGAAAGAAAGAAAGGGAAAATTATCACCAATTTTAGGGAAACAAGGAGAGTGCATTGTTCTTTGAAAGTCAGCATTGGCCAGGCTTGGTGGCTCATGCCTGTAATCCCAGTACTTACGGAGGCTGAGGGGGGCGGATCACGAAGTCAGGAGATCGAGACCATCCTGGCTAACACGGTGAAAACCCGTCTGTACTAAAAATACAAAAACAGTTAGCCGGGCGTGGTGGCGGGCGCCTGTAGTCCCAGCTACTCTGGAAGCTGAGGCAGGAGAATGGCGTGAACCCAGGAGGCGGAACTTGCAGTGAGCCGAGATCACGCCATTGCACTCCAGCCTGGGTGACAGAGCGAGAGACTCCGTCTAAAAAAAAAAAAAGCCTTATATGGAGATATTACTGTGCTAGACACTCATCTTAGTGTAGAAAAACCTGAGTAAGAGACATCACAGAAGTGGCTTTTCTCCTGTTAAGGAAAGAGAAGCATTTCAAAAAGTGAAGAGAATTAATACCAAAGGTTTGGATACACAAAGGAGGGTGTGGCGTCGAGGAAAAAGTAGGAGATGGCTTCCTGCTGCTTGCTGTCAGGGTGTTTTGGGGGAAGAGTTGGTAAGTTAAATCAGGCTGGAAACCTAAACCAGGACCTGACTTTAAAGGGCTTCAACGTCAGGTTTCTTCATCCTGTGGGCCATGGGGGATCCTTTAATAGTTTTTAGAATATTCATTTCTTTAGAAAAAAAAATACATTTTCAGTGAACATTAAGGAGATTCAACGACCTTCTGATAATGACCATTCGAAAGCAGCGGATGGAGGCGACATAAAAACCGCCGCTGCCCAGCTCTGGCTTCCTTCTGTGTGTGCGGGATAATAGCAGGCGTCACGAGGGCCCTGGGGCAGCCTTTCCCCTGGTTCACAGAGGACTCACCTTCTCCAATTCCATCATACCTGTAGGTGCTTTTAAGAATTAATCTTAGTTACTCATAAATCCCAATTTATGCCATTAACCCTGGAGTACTAATCCTCATCTCCTATTACTTTTGCTGAAGGCCTATGAGATGCATTGAATAAGAGGCTTTGGGTTTTAAACCTCACATTTTATTTTTCTTTAAAAACAATCTGGGGCACTAACATTGTGCAGAAGGATCATAGCTTGAAGCGCAGGTGATGTCTGAGAGAGGCAAGCTTTCATGTGTGTTTTTGACAGGTGCTCTAAGCAGGTGCTGCCCTGTGGTGAGAGGTTTCCCAGATTCCCAAGTGGAGACACAGTTGTTTTCTAATGTGTGATTGCTGCTAAGAAATAAACATCTCAGCTACAGGACAACACCGCAGTCCCTTTAAGCCCTCCCACTCCAAGTGGGTATTGCTCCAAGCAACAGTTTATATCACTGAGCAGAAGGAGTGGTTCCATATGAAAGAGCAGAAGAAACACAAGAAAGCAAATCACTTTCACTCATGGGCAAACACATCCAAATGCCTCTTAGGCCGAGCACAGTGGAGGCTGAGGTGGAAGGATTGCTTGAGCCCAGGACTTGGAAAGCCGCCTGGGTAACATGGCAAAACAAGGTTTCCAAAATAAAAATACGAAAATTAGCCAGGAGGGGTGGTGTGCGCCTATAGTCCCAGCTACTCGAGCAGCTGAGGTGGGAGGTCAAGGCTGCAGTGAGCTGTGATCCTGCCGCTGCACTCCAGCCTGGCTTGGGTGACAGAGTGAGACCCTGTCTCAAACAAACAAACAAATTAAAAACAAAACTAAACCTCAAAACACCAAAAAAACCCAAATGAATTTTGAAAACAATATGTATGACTGAAAAAAGTATTGCTAAATATTGTAAGAAAAATGATACAAATGATAAATGATACAAATGAAAAATGGTACAAATGAAAAATGATACAAATGAAAAATGGTACAAATTCTCTACAAATTATCTCCTACCTCTTTGGTCGGAGAGAATTGTAGAAACTGAGAGTCCTCTGTAAACTAGTGGGAATTATATAACAAGTTGCTTATATTTTCATTTTGTCTTCCCTAAGAAAGAAAATCAGCTTTTCAAATATGAAAGGGATAAGAATGGCTATGTTTAAAATGCTGCTTCTGGGTTAGATCACTGCACTGCTGTCAAACCCCAGGATGTGCGAATAGGTTTTCAAGTGGATTTTAGCAACTCAGTAAAGGTTTCGTACTTACAGATGGCCTGAAGTTCCAGTGTCATCTGATAACTATAGCTGCAGTTATAAAATCTCAGTCCTCATTAAAATACAGGGTAGAGAGATTGGCTATTTTTCAAGTGTAATCCCACAAACTGAAACGCCCTCTGGTGGCATTTTTGTGTTAGTATAAGGTCAGCCTAGAGAAAGGATGAATAGACCCAAAGTCAGGTGAATAAGTTTATTGAACCTGCCAGCTGCTCCACCACAGACACAAGAGGCAGCCCTGAGCTTACAAAATGAGGGGTTTATATGGGGGAGAGGGACCCCGGGGTTGTTTGTTGGTTAACTTTGCCATATACTCTCTTGTGACGAAAGTTTATGGCAGCAGCTAGATGAAGGAACTTGCAGGAGGGTGTAGGTAAAGTTTGTTTATGCTTCCCAGGGACCTCCCTCTGTGTGGTCTGGATGGTTTGTAATTGGGGTTTGCTTTTTGTAGTAAGGTCTGATAAGTGAAGTCTGCTGGTTTCACTGCAGTGCTTGGATAAGGCTTAGAAATGTAAAGAGGCTTGGGGGAAGGGTGAACGGCACAGAGAAGAGTTGCAGGGCATTAAGGGGAGGGGTGGGCAGTACAGAGGGGCTTGGGGGGAGTGTCCGCAGTACCAAGAAGCTTTTTGGGGCGGTTTGTCCCTAACAGTTATGAAAAGGTAGGCATGTGATGTAATCATCCCTAGTCCTTACAACTGTTTCTGCCCACATAGTGCTTTAGATTAAAAAAAAAATGCATATATTGGCTCTAATTAGAACCCTGAGGGGGAGCTATTATTAGTCTGTACTTACACGTCAGAGCCAAGAAAAGCCCTGGTTGTTATTGCAAAGTCAAGGCGGGTCTGTGGAGCTTCTAAAACTTGAGGTCCTATCCTGCACGGATATACACAGGCATGAACTCTAATTTCATTATTTTTTCTTTCTTAAAATATCACATTAATTTTGAATGGGCATCGTGTATTTTACAAAGTGGTGAGGTCACCATCACAGAAGAAAATTAGACCTTTAACTCAGTTGTTTCCATCTGTGTGTTCTGATTAGGATTATTTTAGTTTATATTATTGCCATTAATTTATCGTTGTAAATATTTTCAAAATCTCACCTAAAATACGTGTTATTTAAAGAGTTCTATGAAATGTTTTATGATTGGTGGTCTTAGGTCTAAACATTTTCTAAATTTTAAAATATATCTTAATTAGAATGCTAAGATAAATGGAAGAAAATAGGAAATAAATTACCTTTCAAAAGGCAGTTACTTGAATAAAAACACACATCATAAGCTTCGCTTATCTGTTTGACGAGTTTCTATCTTGAAATGTATGTATAAATAGCACACATTTAACTAATTAAAAGGCGATAACTCAATAAATAAATTTAACAGCTCTTTTTCATTAAGAAAAATGTGATTAACTGTAGCACTCTCAAGACTCTACAAGTAATTTTGATATACCTTTTTTATTTATGAACCATTACCAATAATAGAAAAAAATTTCCCTTAATAGTTTTATACACAGACTGTTTCTGGAAGATAATTTAGTGATGAGAGAAATTACTAATTAGGAGACTGTGGCGTTTTGTTTTGCATGTCCAGATCCCTGCAGATTATTTTTATGTTGATTAAACTGGAAGTAGTTGAATAATAATTTTTTAAAAAGCAAGAGGAGAAAAAATAGGATGTAGCCATAGTATCTTCATGATACATTTACAATTAATTCATCCCTTAGGAATCAGGGCTCCTGCTGAGGTGTCCCATGTGCGACTGAGACCAGGTCTCTAATTCTTCCTTTTCCCAGGGTCCCGAGCAATCGCATCGCACGTTTGAATATTACTATGCTAAGTACAGTCGTTCTCCCCCACCCCCGATCCGAGGTTTCCCTTTCTGCAATTTCAGTTACCTGTGATCAAGCACAGTCTGAAAATATTAAATAAAAAATTCCAGAAATAACAACACATTTAAAGTTTTGCTGTGTTCTGAATAGCCTCATGAAATCTGTCATCCCCGGGCTATGTCTCACCCAGGACATGAATCCCAGCTTTGTCCAGCATATCCATTGCCCTGTATGATGTGATTGCACCAGAAACAACATAGCATTCTGGACCATCTGCAGCATCAGGCATCACTAGGGCTCTTGGAATGTATCCCCAGGAATAACGAGGGGCTACTGTATATTTAACGCCAAAATAAATAGGAGTTTTCTTTTCTTATTGCATAACATTTCACCATATTTCTGTAGTACTCTTTTGAAATGGTGAGGTTCTTCTTTGTAGTGGAGTTAGGAAGCCTTGCATTGTATAATGAAATCCATGATGCACCTGCCCCAAATTAAGGTGTGTGGGAGATGCAGGGGCCGAAGGAGTGTGCAGGCTGAGTGGAGAGAACTGCAAAGAGACAGATGCACAATTCTCATGATTATTTAGTGTTGCCCTCCTTCTGTGTTTGCATCCGGTATGAAATTTAGCCAGAGCTCTATAAGATTGCTTTTTCCTTTCATTGGCGTGTTTATACAGGGATAGAAACTATCCTATTGAAGTTGGGATCATTTTATTAAAGCAAACTTTTGCTGGTACTTTTCTCTCCAGCACAATGCCCAGCAAATGAAGTCCGGACTGGATCATCGGGAGTCATTCTCAGTCCAGGGTACCCGGGTAATTATTTTAACTCCCAGACTTGCTCTTGGAGTATTAAAGTGGAACCAAACTACAACATTACCATCTTTGTGGACACATTTCAAAGTGAAAAGCAATTTGATGCACTGGAAGTGTTTGATGGTAAGTTTCTTTAATCTTTGTATACCGGTGACCTCAGCATCATTAATAAAAACACTGTTACAATGTTTTAGTAACATAAAGGCTTGAATATATTCTTGAGTTAACTTATGTTTTCCCAAAGCAAACAAAAAATAAACTAGTTTGGGGTTGTGCATTCTCAAGAGATCAAGCGGTCTGTAAAACATTACCATATGATTGTTGTACTGTATTAGTCCATTTTCATGCTGCTGATAAAGACATACCCAGGACTAGGAAGAAAAAGAGATTTAATGGACTTACAGTTCCGCATGGCTGGGAAGACCTCACAATCATGGTGGAAGGCAAGGAGGAGCAAGTCACGTTTTATATGGATACTGGCAGGCGTGAGAGAGAGAGAGAGCGCGAGAGTGGGTGCACGCGCACGAGAGAGAGCTTGTGCAGGGAAAAATCCTGTTTTTAAAACCGTCAGATCTTGTGGGACTTACTCACTATCAGGAGAACAGCATGGGAAAGACCCACCCACATGATTCAGTTACCTCCCACCAGGTTTGTCCCGCGATATGTGGGAATCGTGGGAGTTACAGTTCAAGAAGAGATTTGGGAGGGGACACAGCCAAACCATGTGATTGTTAACACTGTCACTTTTCAAACAGTTAGAATGCTTAGGAATACACCCTGAAAATGTACCGAATCTTCTTTAACCATTATTTGATTTTTTAACACGGTGATTTAGAGAAGATGATCTCAATAGCTCTTTCTCTCTCTCCTGTATGTAATTGCAATTCACAAGATATTTTAGGAAACTTAGGCCCAGAGGTATTTTTGTCATCTATATAATTATTTTTCTAGAAATAAGTATTTACTAGAAATATGTAAAAAATCATGGCTCACAGAGATTTCTAGATGATAAATGCTACAGGCGTTTTTAAAGTGTGATGCTTTGAAATAGTGAAATATGGTTAACTGAACGCATGCAATACCGTTTTCAATAATAGTCTTATGATTTTTATGCGATTTGAATGAAAATTTTAACAGTGATGTGATTAAAAGTAATATGTGGTTGAATCGTCAGTTTGAAATGGAAGGAATGGTAATATTTGTCTTTGTGTAAAACCATCATACCCAAGAAAATTAGACCGGATGTGATTATGGCGGTACATAATAACAGGGTTTTCACATATTTTGAAAGGTTTGTCATTGAGTTCAGATAAATAACAGTCAATTCAGTGAAAAAAGTAAATTATTCTAATTGATTTGATGTGTGTTTGTATTCACTTTACTGAGGCGATGAATCAAATTGCTTGTATAGATAGACATCACTCAATCAATTCATGTATTTTCAAAAATGAATTAATAAATTAGAAATTAAACTCACATTTTTATAGATAGAAACAGAGGACTGGAGAGCAATATTTTCATTTTCAGAGCGTGGCTTTTTAAATGTGTATATTAAAACAAACATACATTATTTCCAACTTTTCCTTTAGGCTGTAGAGTAGAGAGAAGTCAGTCGTTAGGTGAGTATAAAAATGGGGTTTCTCTTGTTGAGGAAGGAGAGAGGTAAACTGTTTGAGGCCTGTTAGGTATTATACAAAAATTAAAATGTAGAGCATCCACCTTCACAGGCTGTGTGTCTGTGTTTGTGTTTGTGTATATACAGACATATGTATCCCTACAAAGGACATAAAAGTATATTTAAATAATTATTTTGAACTTATGCATGTTCTTTTGTTTCACAGTAGTTGAATCAAAATATACTGGCCATGCTTTTAAGTCTCTTACTTTCAGGAGCAAACTATTTATGAATAATTTATGCACTCATGGCTTGCAATTTGATCTCCTACAAATTTGGACAGATCATAGCCATTATAAACAACAGGCAAAATACGTTAGAGACAATAGCATAATACTTGCTGTCAAAATTATCAGAGATCAGTGACTAGGATTGTCTGGTCTTAAAGTTTTTCTACAAAGTGAAAGGTCAGAGTTTTATATGAATATGTTTTTAAGCGATGACATTTTTGTTTCAGTAAATGTCATGTTTGTATCTCTCTGTCTCTCTCTTTTTTTTTTTTTTGTAAGATGGGCTCTTTTATAGTTCATAGGTTGACCAAAAAACATGTTGAATGTATTGATTTTAAACTTTATTATCTCAAGAGTATATTACTCTCTATGGCTTAAGTAGTGGATATCACATAATGCTTTTTAAAACACAGTGTTTTAATCATTATGAAACTCAATTGAGAAGACTGTCAAAATTAAAATTACAGTGTACACTGGTGGAATACTTAGTTTCCATTTTGGTAACAGAAATGGATACCTTCCTTTACTGCTGTGCTGGTTTTCTGTACATGCCAATTTGAATGTGTGCTTTTAAAGACTAGTCGTTCTAGAAAGTTAGTTACATTTTAGACAAAGAGAACAGATAGAACGTAATGAGGATTCAGATGCTGGATTAAGAATGTCTAAAACTGGCTGGGCTTGGTGGCTCATGCCTGTAATCCCAGCACTTTAGGAGACCGAGATGAATGGATCACCTGAGGTCAGGAGTTCGAGACCAGCCTGGCCAACATGGTGAAACCCTGTCTCTGCTAAAAAATACAAAAATTAGCTGGGCTCAGTGGCAGGCGCCTGTAATCCCAGCTACTCAGGAGGTGAAGCAAGAGAATCATTTGAGCCTGGGAGGCAAAGGCTGCAGAGAGCCGAGATTGTACCATCGCACTCCAGCCTGGGAGACAGAGCAAGACTCGGTCTCAAAAAAAAAAAAAAAAGAAAAAACCCTAAAACTTTACTCTTGAGTTCTGTCACTGAAAATGACATTTCAAAATATCATAAATTCAGGTTAATTAATTTCCCAGTGGCATTTTATCTCAGAATATACATTATCCTTTTAAACACCAACAAGCAAACCAACATACCAAACACGCTTTGTCTTTGATTATGAAATACCAGCCACTCTTTTGCAGGGCGTCTCCCAGGAAATTTAGCCATGACGTTTTTCATAGTGAGAACTATGAATATTATTTATTCTCATCCTCCTTCTCTCTGACCAAAGTCAGCATTGCCCAGTTATTTAATATGCTAGTTTTGGGTTGTGGTTTTTTCTTTGTTTGTTTCATATTTCTTTCCTAGGGCTGCCATGACAAAGTGCTATAAATTGAGTGGCTTCAACAGAATTTTTTTTTTTTAGGACAGAATTTTGCTCTTGTTGCCCAGGCTGGAGTGCAATGGCACAACCTCAACTCACTGCAACCTCCACCTCCTGGGTTCAAGCAGTTTTCCTGCCTCATCCTCCTGAGTAGCTGGGATTACAGGTGCCTGCTACCATGCCCAGCTAATTTTTTGTATTTTTAGTAAAGATGGGGTTTCACCGTATTGGCCAGGCTGGTCTCAAACTTCTGACCTCAGGTGATCCACTCGCCTCTACCTTCTAAAGTTCTGGGATTACAGGTGTGAGCCACCACGCCTAGCCTCAACAGAAATTTATGTTCTCACAATTCTGGATGCTAAACTTTTAAGTGGAAGGGGTCAGCAGGGCGGGCCTCTCCTCCAAGCCTCCCTCCCAGGCTTGCAGATGTGGCCCCCACTCAGGGTGTGTCTGTGTCTTAATCTCCTTTTCTTAGAAAGACATCAGTTATATTAGATCAGGACCCACCCATACTACCTCGTTTAACCTTAGTTATGTCTTTAGGGACCCTCCCTCTCTCTCTTTAAAGTCACATTTCCAAGTCCTGAGGGTTAGGACTTCATACGACTTAAGTGTGTAAGTTTGAGGGGAACCCAGTCTAGTCCATAACAGTCTTACTAGAAAAAAATCATGAGAACTGCTCTGATTGGGAGTTACACGGTGAGTGGAGTGTGGTTTCTCGGTATCTTTGCACAAATAAAATTTTATTTATAACAACAAAGAGAGGTGTCACTTTACTTCATAGCATTTGTATTATGAACAACGAGAGCTGCATTGTCCCAGTCTGTAATGTGTTCCCTAGGAGTGAACTGTGAAATGCAAAACGCCGTGAACGCTTTTACGAGTGTGAGATGATGCTGAGCTCATTACGGAGTAGCGTCGCTGGCAAGCCCCAGTGCCATGAAGCAGTTTGTCCTCATAAATGGCTTTGGGTTATGCTGATGAGGGCAATGCCGGCTGGCTCTCCGCTGGGCTGTCTTTTCTTACCTGTACATTCAGTGTTAACTTTGTTGTCTCAATATTTTTAAAACAATTTCAAATACCATGGACAGGTGAAAAAATGAAAAAACTAGATATGAATTTCAGGGCTTTGTCAAATTGACTTTAGGCCTCATCTTATAAAGAAGCAATGTGTACAGGTAAATGTAGAAGCTTCACCCATATCCAATTCCACTTGCGCCTCTGCTAGAGGAGGTTAGTATTCTGAAGCTGGAGTTGCATGGGTCATGGTTATGCATGTTTTATAATTATTTCTCTATCATCTACATATACACATTTTATATGTTGCATTTTTTATTTTGCATGTAATTGTTATCCTATTATATTTATCTCTAAATATATATTTTTAGTAATAATCTGTTATATTAAGAATTACTTATGTGGATATGTGTATATCTAGTTTGTTAATTTTAATGCTGTATGAATCTAATTCTTTTTCATGGAATCTTCAGTTCTTTTTTAAAACTCCAAATTACTAGTTTAATCTAAAATTTACCATGAGAAGTAGTGTTAGAATACACGTGTTCACTATGTAAATAATACTTGCGCACATGTGCTAGGATTCATAGAAATATAATTAAACCTTGAATTTTACTGGATGTTACCAGATAGTCCTCCAAAGTGATTCTACTACTTTACACTTCCGCTAGTATTACATGAAAGTTTCTATTTTCCTGTATAAGTACAATATTGTAAATACTAACAACAATATTTATTACTTTCATTTTTTTCAGTTACTGCTGTTTTATAGATGAAGCTCATTTAAATATGATGCCATTGATAGCATATGCAGCTGAAATTATTTTTGTACATTATTGTCTTGTTTTTATCAGAAAATGTATCTGTCACTATAGCCATTTGGAATTTGTTTTCCACTTTTGTAATAATTATATCTGTGTATTGCACACGTAGACTGCAGTGTAATCCAAAGCTAAATCTAGTATGCATTTTGTAGGTGCTCACCCATCTCTGAATGTTTTTGGTTTTCTGTTTCACTTAGGTTCTTCTGGGCAAAGTCCTCTGCTAGTAGTCTTAAGTGGGAATCATACTGAACAATCCAATTTTACAAGCAGAAGTAATCAGTTATATCTCCGCTGGTCCACTGACCATGCCACCAGTAAGAAAGGATTCAAGATTCGCTATGCAGGTAAGTAAATGAGGTTTAGATTTTATATGAAAGTGTTTTAAAACAGGTGATTTTCATTGAATAAAACAGTTTAAGTAGAAATTTACAATATAATCCTAATTCTTAAAGATTAATAAGTAACTACATTGGAATTATATGGTGGGGAATTATTCTGAATGATTCCTCTAAACTACATTGGGAAATTTGTTGCTTAATATTTAGAATTTTATTGTTAAAATTACAAACTGCTGAAATTCATATTATAGAAAGCAAAGACATTTTCCAAAAGATAAACTAATATAATCAGAATTAATTTTAAAATATGTTTAAATGGTAAGGAAACAAATAGGAAAAGATAGTTGTATTTCTATTTATTACATAAGTGATGTTAATCTCTTAACTATTAATAGTCATGTTTTGTATCTATCTGCAGGTCTCTTCACACGACATATATGTATATATATATATTTGTACAAATAAGCATGTACATAATAAATATATGTTTAATATATATATTTCCTTATCAAAATGTAAATTATTTTGCCCTTTCTCTATATACTTTAATCATTCTCTGCCAGCAGTGTTTTATATTAACGAAATCAATTAGTAACAAATTGATCAAATCTGTCAATGTATTTATTAGACATTAAATCCTGTATACAATCATCAATATGTTCGGACCACACTATTCTTTAAACTTTCCTACAGAAGCAGTAGGCAGACTCTTAATTCCTGAGCACGTTTCAATTACTAAGCAGAAAATCTAAACTTTTCTCAAAATCTCACTCAATAATGCCCTTGACAACTTTGCCGTGAAAGATGCTCATTGTGTATGGGAAGTGAACCATGTGTGCTGACGGAGGATTGTTTATTACCGTGTTGGTGTTTTACCTCTTTAGGGACTAGGAGCGTCCAGAGGGAAAAACAGGAAACAGTCTTAAAACAGCAGTTTTAAGAATAAGGTTTTAGCTCACTCTGGTTGGTAGACATATAAAATGGTAAAAAGCATCAAGGTTTTGAAAGGCCCTTGATGTGAGGATAACAGGCAAGAAATTCAGACCTTCTTCCTCTGGAAGGTGTAATAAAATATACTCAGACCTTTGCTACAAAGACATCGATGCAGTGATGGAATTTGCATTTAGCAAACTCCTTGTTCCAAAAAATAGATAGTCAGACTTTTTTTTTTTTTTTTTTTTTTTTTGAGATGGAGTCTTGCTCTGTCACCCAGGCTGGAGTGCAGTGGCGGGGTCTCGGCTCACTGCAAGCTCCGCCTCCTGGGGTCATGCCATTCTGCCTCAGCGTCTCAAGTAGCTGGGACTACAGGCACCCGCCACCAAGCCAGGCTGATTTTTTTGTATTTTTTTAGTAGAGTTGGGGTTTCACTGTGTTAGCCAGGATGGTCTCGATCTCCTGACCTTGTGATCCGGCCGCCTCGGCCTCCCAAAGTGCTGGGATTACAGGCGTGAGCCACCGCACCCAGCCGATAGTCAGACTCTTAAAGGTGTTTGAATTTTTCCAATGTGCAAACATGGTCAGCACAGCCAAAATCATGATGAACATAATTTATCTTGTTTTACCTGCAGAGAAATTCTTAGTAGCTTGGTGATATGATTATACCTTCAACTGTGAGATCAATGATCTCTATGTCTTTCTAAAGGTATTTTCATTTGTTGTCATACCACAAGAAGAGCCTCATTGTTAAACTGTATTGGGAGAAGAAGAATAGACAGTTTTATGTTGTTTAAGTGGAGAGGGAGAGTGAGAAACAGAGACAGATAGATAGACATATATGTGTCATATGTGAACATAAAAAATTCTTTTTCTATCTCACAGCTTTTTACTTAGAATTGGTGACTCAGTGATCTCTGCTAGGTCAGCATCAGTAATTTCTGAGCATTGATTAAATGAAAGTGTCCCTAAAATATTAAGATGTGGCCAAGGGAACTCTAGCCCATAATATGGTCACATGAACACACATTGCATCCCCAACATGTTTTTGCCCTACGCACGTAAACTCTTGATCATTCAGGCATAAAAGCAATATAATGAATCACCATAATTGAAATCTGAGTTAAAAAAGACAAAGAAATGCCTGTCGAACAGTGGTTCTGGACAATTCCATAAACTGTGCTAAGTGCAGGCTGAATTAACAATGTCCTTTTGGTACTACGAGAAGCAAATGAAAGCTTCCGTATTGGGCGGGTCGAAAGTACAGAGTGGTTTGGCATTCACGCTGAAATTCCAGAATATCCACCTCTCCCAGTCTTCTCTCACCTGGGTACCCATTAGACTTTTCATTCTATATCCCAGATTTTCCAAGGCTGCACCAGCAGAGTGGAAGGACCGGGCCCTGCTCCTCTGAATTCCTCTTCCCGCAGCCAGGAGTTGGGCTGGCAGGGCCCCTGCTCCAGTCTGTCTTTGTATTCTGTGCTATGGTTTCCCCTGAGGGGCCCTTCATGTCTTATTCTAAGTGAGTTAGGCAAAAAGGGGTATTCTGAGGGGCTGGCGATGGAAGAAACACAGTAAAAGAAAATGGAGCCTTATTGGAATCTGTAGAGTTAGATACTCATCCTGCAAGTTATATCTCGTAACAGATGGAGCTGGGTCATAAAGCACAGGTGACACCCGATGAGCCTCTTGGTCTCACTTCCTGTAAACTTTATTCAACTTATCTGTGACTTTGGAGAGGAATCTATAGTCTGATTGTTCCTTCTATTTTTTATTAACTTTTTTTTTTTTTTTTTTTTTTTTTTTACTAGCACAGTGATTCCAAGCCATTGGTATTCAGGGTGCCTGGTTGTACTCATACTTTGTCTAAACTAAGTGTTTCGGTTCATTCAAAACTTAGAAGAATTTGGTCTAGAAACAACTGGAGGTAGAAAATGGTGTGTCCAATGGAGCCATGAATCAAGAGATTCTTATGATAGTGGATTTTCACTTTAGAAAAATCAGCCCATTAAAAAAAGGAAATGATACTTCAGAGGCTCACCCAGCTGAGAATATTCTCTGAGGACACTTCTCCTTAGGAACATGGTTGACAATTGAGGCCAGACACATAAATTGTTGCTTCTGGGCACCACTATGATAGAAAACGTTTAGAAAGTTTCTTCTGAATGTAATTCCAAGGAAAGGAGCAGTGTTAAGATTCAGACCTGCATGTGTGTGCTTTTATATGGAAGCCCCAGCGGGAAGTGGAAGATCTAAAATTCTTTGAAAAGAAACTGAGAGTTCCCAGTTCATAACGACCTTCTCTGTTGTATTGTTTAAATTCATCTGAAGTGAGTTCCTAGGATTTTGTGTGGTAGTGACCTCGCCTTATGCAGTAGTGACCTCACCTTGTGCAGACGAAGCAAGTTTCTTTGTCTCAATGTGTAAATAAGATGCAGAGACTTTTAGCCTTAGACATGTGACATTCTTTGTGAGTAAAACTATTATTTTACCAAATGCCCGTCTCTAGTTTTAAAACGTCTCCTTACAAAGAGGGATGATTAAAGCTATTGTGAGATTGTCATTGACTCAAGAGAATGCATTTTCTTCAAAGATTTCATCCAAATCCCGTATGTTAAAAAAGAAGGTTAATATCTACAGCATTGTACAGTCCAGAAGTTTCACTGAACAGCCACAAGGAAAAAAGTTAATGGCCTTGATTAAGAAAATGTTACGTATTTCTACTTTCTCCGTTTTAACAATACTTAAAAAAACATGGAGAATATTTTTGTTTCAAATATGATGCCTTGTGCGGTACCCTATCACTTTTATCCTAGTGACAGATGTGCTTATTTAAGTAGGTAACCTGCTTTAGAGAGGTGAGTGAGGTCATTCAAAATGATCCTTCTAGACCAAGTCAACCTGCAGCCCTTGGGCTGCATACGGCCCAGGATGACTTTGAATGCGGCCCAACACAAATTTGTAAACTTTCTTAAAACATTATAAGATTTTTCTGCAGTTTCTTTTATAGCTCCTTAGCTATCATTAGTGTTAGTGTGTTTTGTGTGTGGCGCAAGACAATTCTTCTTCCAATGCGGCCCAGGGAAGCCAAAAGATTGGATACTCCTATGTTTCTCACAATACAGTACTGACTACTACAGTGACTCAAAGCTGCAGATGATCTGAACTTCAGAGTATGAGACTTGCCTCTTGACGCTCAAGTTCTGGAATGCTCTTTAGAACAAACTTACATACTGGTGCTCATTTCCTACCTTTTGGAAATCAGAAGTCATTCATTTATAGACTCTCACCAAGGCAATGAAACTGGCCATTTGTTTGCTCGTTCACTTATCTGTGTGTGTGTCTGTCTGCCCACAGCACCTTACTGCAGTTTGACCCACACCCTGAAGAATGGGGGTATTCTAAACAGGACCTCAGGAGCGGTTGGAAGCAAAGTGCATTATTTTTGCAAGCCTGGATACCGAATGATCGGCCACAGCAATGCAACCTGTAGACGAAACCCACTTGGCATGTACCAGTGGGACTCCCTCTTGCCACTCTGCCAGGGTAAGAAATGCAGTTTCATCCCCAGCCTTGTTTCCTGTGTATTGCTCTCATTTTAATCACTCTCTGAAAGTAAATGAAGCACTAACTAAGAATAAAAGGTAAGGAAAAATTGAATGTTGGCTTATAACAGTATGAATTAAACCTTCCAGTGGCCATGCAAACTTTCCTGACATGTGGTTGTATAGCCTGAATTTGGAGAAGGGTTGGACATTCACTAGATCCTGGGTCAAGTTATTCTAACACTTCCTTGTACTTCCTCTTGAAGTAAAAAATATGTCATCCGATTTAAGATTCAAAATAATTTTTCTTTACCATTGTATTCATTTAAAAACATTAATTCCTGAAAAATTCATTTTCTTTATTTTAGTTTAAAAAGTCATTCTTTGAGCCATAAGCTCTGTATGTGATTTTGTTTTGTTATTTAAATCTAGGGTTTGTTAAAGTTGATTTCACTATTTCATGCCTTTTTTTTTTTTGCATTTTATCTATCATGTGCGTAGAAACCAGGTTTCCAAATAAGGCATTTTAATTTTAATAGAAGGCTTTGAAGTCATGAAATTTTCATAGTTTTGTCTTATCAAGGTTTATATTCATAATGAATTATATGAGTCTTTGAAAGCTAATTATGATTTATGAGTGAAAGCTCATATTGGCTCTCGTTTTTCTCATTTTCATTAGATATTAGATTTTCTGGTATTGCTTTGTGAGACAGTAATAGATACCACACGTATTGTAGGTGCCTTTGACTGTAAGAAGTTGATCAGACACTTAGCCTGTATTATTTATGTTTTACCCCTAAAAATTCTTATGTAATGTAAAATAAACATAGAGATAGATTCAAGCAGTTTACTTCATCAGGAATGATTAGAATGATGATTTTTTTTTCTTTACAAGAATACTTTTTCTTTTAGAAGAAGATATATTTCTCATTTGCTTTAAATGTTCTATGGCTCTGTTTATAGAACAGAGTCATAGAATCTATTGCTGAAGAGACCCAGCTTCAGCTCAGAGAACACGCCATGGTCTCTGCCCCTCTGGCACTGGAAACAGAATGCTAATGACAGAGTCACAGCCCAAACGGCAGCCTGGACACAGGAAAGGGATTCGGTGGAATGGGCAGAAACTCCTGAAGTCATTTCCTGTCTTCTAGAGGCGGAGTCAAATACAGCCTAAAGAGAATGTGCTCTCCAGGCCTAGGCACAAAGGGATACGGAGAGGGACCTTCATGTCCCAAAGGGACTCGGGTGACGCCAGGCACATGCCAGTCTGTCTTTCTGATCGATAAGCGAGGAGTTCTGGAAATGGTTTACGAGGTGGAGACATGGCTTACCCTTTCAGTGAATGGTTGAGCAGGATTAAAGGATGTCAAATATATACGTCCGGGATAAGTCTTGACTTCTTTCTTCTTCTCCCATGGCTTCCCCCCGCCAGCAGAACTACTTAATGCTAAGTTAAATGACTCAGAAATACAAATAGCGCACACTGCAAATGAGGCTCTTCTGACATCTTTGCAGCTGTGGCCAAGGAATTGGTGGGAACATGATCAGGGTATCTCTTCTTCGTGTGGAACCTGGCAGAGAGGCAATGGCTTTGTGTATATGAGATGCTGGAATGCACACCACATTTTAGAAGAAGAGTTAGAGTACCTTCCTTCAGATTTGCTCTTGGCAATAAATAACTTACATGACTTTGTTCTCAAATTATAAAATATTTAAGAAGTATCATTTTTCCAAAACAGACCTGTGAATTTCTATACTTCCTGTTAACTTCCTGAGACTCCATTAAAGAGCAAAAGAGATACAGTCCCATCTGCGTTTTAGAAAGCTTGATCTTTCAGTGGCATAATGAATGATTGGCATGCATCCTGTCTGGAATACACGAGTACTTAGTGGGTTATAGCAATGTGTGTTTGAGGGATCTGAAGACTTCTAGAAATACAGTGAGAGACAAGTTTTGCATGAAAACAGATACTGAAAATACTTAGGAAACAGAGTCACAGTCTCTCGTGAAAGCAGGTGAAAAGGAAGAGATAAATCTGGGATGACATATGTTGGTGGGGGGCTTGATTGCTGGGAGTATTTGGTACCACTCACTGAAATAAGGATCATGTGAGGGAAAGGAAGCTTCATGAAATTGATTTTGACATTTGTGCTTCAGGTCCAGGGGGCAAGCTGTCCCCAGTAGTGACTCTGAGGCTAAGAAAAGATGGAGTTTTAAAAATTACCAGTAATGAGGCAGTGGATTTTAAATTAGTTTAAGATACTGGGTGCTTCATTTGCTTTATCATATTTGACTTTGTAACTTTTATAAGGATCAATTGAAATGAATAAAATTGTAATTAAAGAACGACTGTCTGCTGTAATAAATTTCACACTAGGCAGCTCTAGCACAGAATAAATAACAGTTTAGACTCTGACAGAATCCCTCATTTGGTCAAAAGTGGTGATAAATCCTGCAGTAAATCATATAGAAGGTCGTTGAGATAATTGGGAATGTAATTACTGTTGCAAATGTTAAAATATTTTAAGACTTCCACGTCCAACTTAAAGGTCATCATAGTTATTTGATTATTTTATTTGAACATTTTTATTTGAAAACTGTAAAAGAAGAAAAATAATTTTTAAAAACGGCAAATATATCTTTGTGGCATTGGGAACTTAAAATTTGTATTGATCTATTTAATATTGCAGTTATCCTTGAGTTGATATTATATTTTTTCAATGATTTGAAAAGCAGTCCATTTATTATTACATAAAATAAATACAATTTATAAACTTCCTGAATGCATAAAGGACATTCGTTCATCTCCTTACAAAAATGTCTAGAAGAATATATTCAAATAGTTACTAAAATGCAACAGCTACCTTTTAATAAATGAGCGAGATCAAACCTGGAATGTTGAGCTCGTTCTCTTTTAGGCAGCCCAACTACCAATCTTACAAACCACGTGGATGCCACTGTGCCCCTGGGACCTGACCAAAATGCCCTGCCCCTTGTAGCCATTTGGTAAACATTTTAAATTTAGAAAATCACTAATCCATGACTTTCTAAGATACATATGTGAGAATATTTTTCCCTTTAAGGATTATTTAGAATTGGCTTTTGTTGTCTTCTATTTTAATTCACTTTTTTGCCAGTGATGTTGTAGATGCATCAAATTTTTAGAGAAAAATTACTCGGATTTGAAATCGGAGGATACGTTGTGAGGGCCATCCCCCTCAAAAGTAGCCCCCAAAGGGCCAGGGAGCCCTGATCTCCCTAAGCCTACTTTCTGCAATGTAAAATAGAGATTTTTATATCTATGTCCCAGAATTATTGAGAGGATTAAATAAATAATATAGGATAAGCCGTCAGATGCTACATGCATGCAAATTATGATTGTTAGGTCTCGAAGGGGATTTGGGAGGCACCCACTCCAAACCCATCCTGAATCGTGGGGTTCAAAGTGGCAGGCCCCAGGCCACAGCCCAGACAGAGGTCTTCCCAAGACCCCTTGACGGCTTGCAATTAGCTTCTGGATTCAGCAAATAAAAGTTTCACTACCAATTGTCTGTGAGTGAGAAGATGGAGCCGGCAAGATGTATTTTATTGGTTTCAGGGAACTGCAGGTTGTTTTTCTCACTTTGCGTGACCTTTTAAATTATTTCTCTCTGAAAATCTGTGTTGGTTTTTATCGTCCTTCATAAAACCAGGCAGATCTTCTGTCCTCAGGCTTCATTTCCTGCCTTAAAGCAAGCAACTGCCAAGCAGCTGTTTCCATTATCAGCACACTAATCTTATTCATCTTGAGGAGAAGCCTGAATTAGAACTGAAATTCTCTGTGTTATCTCAGAGAACCAGTTAAACTGGCACATCAGAGTGCACTGCTTTCAAGTTCCCTGGTCAAAGAGAGAGCAACTCCCAGGCAGCTATTTACTTTCAAGGTCTGCTTCTTAGAGCCTTCTATCAGCTGTGGCTTTTGCTTGGAGTGGAGTTTGCCTATTGTTTATTTATGATTTGCTAGCATTTTGCAGGCAACAAAGAGTACATAAAACAGTCTTTCTCACAAATTACGTGATTAAGCTTCTGTTTTTAAACTCAGACCTTTTAGATAGAGATAGCTGCCTATATTCTGCTTATACATAGCATGGCAAAGGACGCGAACTGGTGCAAAGAGCTGGGTGGAGGGGACAGAGGATGCACGTGGATATGCTTCTGTGTATCTCTTCAATCCTCATAGATGCTGTTGCTCACAGATGATGTTACCAGAAAAAAAAAATGCCTAATTATCTCAGGTGGGATTTAAGCTCCAGTCTTTCAGATTCCAAAATCGAAGCCATTTCCACTATACCATGCATTCACCCCCTAAATATGGTGTTTGCCCACAGAGAGGTCATCTCTCAGAGGAAACTGTCCTTTTACTTTATACAAAATTTTTAAAACAACGTCGTTCTCAAATGTTAGGAGGATGTGTTAGGAGACTTGGCATAAATGAATTAATTGAGGTATTTTGTAAATCTTAAAATCCTTCCCTTATGAACATAAAGAGCATAGGTAGTTGAGACTTTTATCTTCATTTTTTTATATGCATATCTATTTGCTTCTATTTCATTATCAATCTCTTGTGTGATATTAATACAGTATTTCTAGACATTTAGATTTCAGTAGAAACTTACATTTAAATAGGAATTTCTGGAATTTTAAATGTCAGATCACATGCTATAATATGTATGTGTGTGTATGCTTGTGTGTCTCTCTATATATAGACACACACTTTTATATCGGTTATAGGCATTATGTCAGCCAGATCGTAAATTATCAGTATGTGAATCCACACAGTCCATATAGCTCAAACTGGCCAACTCCCATCAAGTATATTGTAAAATGAGGTTTATCCCAATTGCCCTTGCTTAAATCTACCTCACACACTCTTAGGGAGTTTGAAAGGAGTGCTTGGGTACAGTACTGTGCAGCTGCACAGTCAAGCTCCTGCAATTGAGTGATGGATTCCTCCCATCCCCAGCATTTGCTGGCTGTGTGACCCTGGACAGGGCAAGTGACTTCACTGAAGTTCTTTTCTGCAAATGGGCATAAAGGTGCTTTCCCACCTGTTTTGAAGGATTAAACACAAATGTTGGCGTGAAACTTAACATACTGCCAGGTAAGAACATGAGCCCAACAAGAAAGGAACTCCCATGCAGTCAGACATGTTTGCACCCAGGAGTGTTTTTGGTGCAAACCGATTGGTTGGCTGTCAAGCAGAGTGTTGTTGAATGTCAAGGCAGCAATGTTTAGGTAACTAAGCTGGTAGCATACTTCCCTTCTTGTTCATGGTAGCTGAAATCAGACATTGGCTCTCTTTTCCTGTAAAGGGCCAGGTAGACCTTCAGTCTCTGGGGATCATATGCAGTCTCTGGCATATTCTTTGTCTTTAAGTTTTTCACAATTAAAAACAATGTAAAAGCCATTTTTAGCTTGTGTTCAAAAACAGGCTGCAGGCTGGTTTTGACCCACAGGGCATAGTCTGCCAACCCAGGATCAAATTAATCTTTCAAGATCTGACCGAAATGCAGAGTGCAACGCCATCAATATCAGTTACTTTCTGCAGTTTGCAAATTATATGTCAGGCATTTTACTGAAGACATATAATTTTCCTCTACCATGTGCTAAAATCCAGCATGTTTATTCATTAAATTAAATAACGCACTTCCTCTGTCCATGCTTAGCACACGCTGGGCATCCCAAAACTTCACATATTCTAACTATGTGTGAAATGTGGTTAATAATAAAAGCAGTATTGTAGTCAGTGGAAATGTGCAGAAAGGGTAATTTTGTATAATAGTAGTAGTGATATGAAGACCTTGACCTTTCTGCACAAGGAACTGTACAAAATATGCAAAGTAATAATATTTTATAAAAGAATCAAGGGTCCTATGCATAGGAGTGGCTAATAGAGATCAACTATACATCTCACACATTTTAAAAATGCTATAATGGAGTTTAATGTGCTCTGCATGGAGAAATAAACCTGACATTGAATACTCAAAATATTTCACAAAGCAAACAAAGGGATCGTGTGAGGATAAAGGAAACGGAGGCAAATGGAAGTGGAGATGAAAAAGTCAGCCCAGAAGTTTCCACTTCAGCAGGAGGAACTTTGAAAATGACAGCTCCTGAATCAGTAAAAGGCAAAGAGGAGTAAAGACAGTGAAACGCCCTGTGTGCAGTTTAAGATACCAGCTGACATTGAAGGATAGGTTATGGTCTTTCATTGAAGAGGCACAGCGGCAGCCTCTACCTGTGAAAGTGACAGTTTGAAAATGTCAGTCCCTGGCAGAAAGAAGAGCAGCTCTGGAGGAAAATGTGTAGGCAAGCCGGGGTCGGGGCTGCAGTGGGTAAGACCCCGATGGGCATGCAGGCGTAAGCCTCAGGCTACTGGGGAAGTTGGCTTTCCAAAATTCTTAAAGTGGAGATAGCTGAGACAGGAAAAATAAGCGAGCAATTCAAAGGAAGTGACTACTACGTGCTGGAGGTGGCTGGACCTGCCAGCCGGGATGAGGCTTCTGCCCAGAGACCATCACAGGGAGAATGAGTGCTTTGCTCTGAGGCTGGAAGGCAGGTGTTTATGTCCATGTAGACCACATCGATGCAGACAGTGTGTGCGTTGCCTGTTTTCCCACCTTTGATGCACTGTTGTCGAGGTGTGGAGTTGCTTCTCATCTCCTCATTTCAGGGCTCAGCCCCCAGGCAGTCTGCTGTGTCTTGGGGGACCTAGGTACCCACTGTGGCCTTTTGTCCGTGTCTTGGCATTTCTTACTTTGGTTTCCTATTTGTGTAGCTGTCCGATCCTCCTTGACCAGTGGTTCTCACCATGGAAAGTTTAAAAAATGAATTCCTGACTCCGAGCCCTGCACAATTCTGATCTGGCAGGCTCCAGAAAGTCTGGAGTCTCTGCTTTCAAATACATACCAGACGTGCAGGCACCTAATGAGCATGGGTTTAACACACATACCTGGGCATGTGTGCATGGATATAGGATGGAAAGAATCGACACTTAGGACTCAAAAAACAGGGAGGAAGGAAGGACGGTGAGCAGGGGTGAGGGTTGCCTGTTGGATGCAATGTTCGCTACTCAGGTGATGAGTATGCTAGAAGCCCAATCTCCTCCATTATGTAGTATATCCAGGTAATAAAATGCACATGTACCCTGAATCTAAAAAATCATATACCCAC
Source organism: Hylobates moloch (assembly GCF_009828535.3). NCBI lineage: Eukaryota > Metazoa > Chordata > Mammalia > Primates > Hylobatidae > Hylobates > Hylobates moloch. Next base: position 125,186,713 of record NW_026652283.1, read on the forward strand.
ATGAGACAACACGCTTCTTAAAGAAAAGGCAGAGATTCTGCTGTATCTTCAAATCCCCAGCATTTTGCGCAAAGCCTAGGCCACAGTTGTCATCAGTATGAATTTATGGAGAAATGAATTTGGCTCAACCATCTCACCAATCCTTTCTTTCATGAGGTTTCTAACATAAACAGTGTTGCTGGGAGGAAACAGCTTGAAATTAGGCCAGCGGTGGTGCAGTGTTCAACTTTTAAAAATAGTAAGAGCAGTTACGGGAGTATCTTCCAGCAATCTGAGCATCTCCGGCATAGTGGAGCCACAGAGCCCTGTGATCGGGCCATGGCACCAGAGATAGAAAGTCTGGAGGTTCTGCCTGCTACATGGTGTCATGGGTGGAATTGAGTCCCCTCAAAAAAAGTATGTTAGAGTCCTAACTGCCAGTACCTTAGAATAGGACTGTATTTGGAGAGAGGGTCTTTACAGAGGTGATGAGTTAAAGTCATTAGGGTGAACCCTAATCCAATGTGGCTGGCGTCCTCATACAAAGAGGAAATTAGCCTGCAGAGACAGAGTTGCACAGAGGGACGACCATGCGGGGACACAGCAAGAAGACAATGTCTACACACAAAGGAGATAGGCTCAGGCAGAACCAGCCCCGCTGACACCTGCTGTGGGACTTCTGGCCTCCAGGACTCTGAGAAAATCCATTTCTGTTCTGTGGTGTGTTGTTATGGCAGCCCTGGCAAAAGAATACAGACACAAACTTTTAAAAATAAACAGTGACGACGTCTTTTTTTTTTTTTTTTGAAACGGAGTCTCGCTCTGTCGCCCAGGCTGGAGTGCAGTGGCACGATCTGGGCTCACTGCAAGCTCCGCCTCCTGGATTCACACCATTCTCCTACCTCAGCCTCCTGAGTAGCTGGGACTACAAGTGCCCGCCACCATGCCTGGCTAATTTTTTTTTTTTTTTTTTTTTTTTTTTTGTATTTTTAGTAGAGACGGGGTTTCACCATGTTGGCCAGGATGGTCTCGATCTCCTGACCTTGTGATCCACCCGCCTTGGCCAAAGTGCTGGCATTACAGGTGTGAGCCACCACGCCCAGCCAATGTATTTCTTACTTAATGTGTCTGCAGGTTAAAATACGTTTACATAGTCCAGAAATATAAAAGGAAGGGAGAAAAAAATAAACTGCAACTGACAAAACTGATGTAAAGGTATTCGGTTTTCAACATACCTCTATAAATGTATTAGGCTGTTCTTAGTGTAAAGAAATACATGAGGCTTGCCTGGCATGGTGGCTCATGCCTGTCATCCCAGCACTTTGGGAGGCCTAGGTGGACAGATCAGCTGAGGTTGAGAGTTCAAGACCAGCCTGACCAATGTGGAAAAACCCTGTCTCTACTAAAAATACAAAATTAGCCAGGCATGGTGGTGCATGCCTGTAATCCCAGCTACTTGGTGGGCTGAGGCAGGAAAATCACTTGAACCCAGGAGGTGGAGGTTGTGGTGAGCCGAGATCACACTGTTGCACTCCACTGCAGCCTGGATGACAGGGAGAGACTCCATCTAAAAAAAAAAAAAAAGAAAAGAAAAAGAAACACTTGAGGCTGGGTAATTTATAAAGAAAAGAGGTTTAATTGGCTCACAGTTTCTCGGCTGGGCAGGAAGTATGGCAGCATCTGCTTCTGGGGAGGCCTCAGGAAGCTTCTAATCATGGCAGAAGGTGAAGGGGGATCAGACACATCGCCTGGTAAAAGTAGGAGCAAGAGAGAGTGAGAGGGGAGGTGTTACACGCTTTTAAACAGCCGGATATTGCAAGAACTCACTCACTATTATGAGGACCAAGAGGATGGTGCTAAGCCATTCATGAGAAATCCGGCCCCATGATCCAATCACCTCCCTCCAGGCCCCACCTCCAACACTGAGAATTACAATTAAACATGAGATTTGAGTGGGGACACAGATACAAACCACATCAGTAAACGTATCTATTATATCTGTAATCTATGTCTTTATATCAATTGAATGATATCACACTTTCCATGATATTACGTACACATTATTTTGTATCCAAAAATTATAATAAAATGCCAAAAATTATATTCTAAAATATTTATTTGTATATTTATTGCAATTTCATTGACCAGTTATGTCGTTTCTAACTATGAGATAAAATGCAGACATGCATACTCATTCAGAAACATCTTTGCACTTTCTTCCACTTATTGCAACAGGATACAATTTCTTGAAAGCAAAATACAGGAAATGAACAGGTGACATATTGGGTTATCTTGTCACACTGAGCTTCAGGTAATCCAAATAGGCCGCTCCCCTACAGGTGTGACGGCTCGCTTCTGGAAGCTTCTGTGTTTGAGGAGCCTGGTGAAGGTAGAATACAAGAGGGGGCTGGATGACCGACGCCCTGGGTAGACAGCTCCGTATGGACATGGGGGTGTGGTGGACCCTCCTCCCGTGATGAGGTTATGTTGTTGGCACAGACACACTTCAGGAAGGGAGAATGCGCTCAGATTGTAGGACCTCACCAGACGGGCTCTTCTAGGGGCAGGATTCTTACTGGTCAGAGACTGAAGGCCTGAGAGACACTGGATGCGAGGGAGAGCCTCTGCGGCTGGCTTGGAAGGTGAAGAAAGACACAGGACATGGAACACAGGGCCTCTGGCTGCTCAGAGCCCACAGCCAGTCAGGAAACGTTCAGCTGTGCAAATGCAAGAAACGTATTTCTGCCACCACTTGAGTGATCTTCCAAGTGGATTCTTCCCCCGCCTCCAGGTGAGAAAGCAGCCTGCTGCCACCCTCAGGGTGAGGCCACGTCCATCCCTGACCTGCAGAAATCCTGTTGGGGTAAATGGGTGCTGTTTTGGGCCTCTGTGTGGAATAATTTATGTTGCAATAAAAAAATGATTATAATTGCCAATCTTCTTAATTCTTGCACATCTGACAGTCAAAATGAAACAAAAAAAAATCACTCCTTTCCATTTTCATTCATTTGATCATTACTCAGTAGAGAATACTGTTTTTTTTGGTAATTTATTGACCATTATGTTTTATATTTTTTTAAAGTTCGTGTTCTCATTTTTCTTTGGTCTTATTCAATTTTATTGAAAGTTCTTTGTACAATAATTTATTAGCTACTTGTCAGACATTTGTGTTGCAAACGTCTTTTATAGTCTATGAATTGAAACATCTTAATCTTTATGAACCGTGGTCTAGAAAAGTTCTATTTTCTGTTAAAATTGATTTATTTTTCTAAAATTTGAATGATTTCATTTATACATAGAGCTACTAATTTTCTAATCTGTAGCTTCAATTATACATATAAGTATTTGCTTCATATTCTAGAGTGAATCTGTGTTGATCTCAGTGTGATCCTATTTTAAGATGTCACCCTCTTAGATGGCTACCCCGTTATCTGAGTGTCATTCATTAAATACTTTGCTGGGTAATTATTTTCATTATTTTCTCCACTAATTTTTTTTCACTGATTTAGAATTCCAACTACTTTCTATGTTAAATCATCTGGTAGGTGGATATCTATTTCTGGACATTCTGTTCTTTCTGTTTACATGCATGATTTCCTATGCCAAGTCCATAGTGCATTAATTGAAATAACAATAATATGTTTTCATATCAAATGCAATCAAATCATTTTCCTCACTCTTTGCAAAATTTTCATCAGAGATAATAGAACTTTTGTATTTATTCAAGAACTTTAGCATCATCTTAACAAACTTTAAGAAATAGCCCTGGGAATCTGTGAGGGTTGCATTTCATTTTTACAAAAAAAAGAGTGGGAAAAATTAATTTTATGATTTAATTTTTCTTTAGGAGAAGAGTTGACTGGGGAGATTTTTCAAAGCCAGTTCTGTCTATTCTTAATGTTGTCTGACACTTGAAGGCAAATACTGAGTTTTGCATTACTCAGAATTAACATGATGTTTATGTTCCCATTAATACTGAAAAGTGGGCACCACACACACACCTATATATATACATATACAAGTATTCAGCTATTCGGCAAGCTGTCCTAACCGATACGTTGCTATGCATTGAAATGGAAGAACCTCATGCCTTCACTACTAGTGGAGATGAAAAGTTCAGATTCTTGGCATCGTTTCTCTGCCACATCTGCTTCCCTAGTGCTAATTAAAATTGGGATACTATTAAAAGGAGTCCCACAAATGAAACATCTGAGGGTGTTCCAACAGCTCTTTAATTTGGGCTGGAAAACCAGGCACACATGCACATAAACACCTATGCCAAGAACTGTGCTCTTCAAAGTATTTTGACCATGACATGACGAGCTTGGTGGAACATTTTCTGGTTCATAGTAACATAATATTCTTTAAAATGACACATCCTTGGCATATTGATTTATTCTCTGACTGGTTTAAAAAAGTTCTGAAGCTTGTTCTTAGCTATGCTTTTTTAGAGGGTGATAATTAATTGTTAAAATCTTCATTGTTGGTTCTAGTTCAGAACATTTGTTTTGTGGATTGGTTTGATATATTCTTCGGTTCCATACTCCTAGTTTGGTCAGCTTAATAGAGAAAATCATTAATTGGACTCTTCCATGTAAAAGCTTGGAAACAAAACTTTCGACCTCTATTTGTAATAGTTTGAATCTGTGCAGACGTAGACTCCGAAAGAATTGATCTCAGATGCCCTGAGACTCGAGACTTTCTGCCATTCACTCTTACTCTTGAACCTTTCTGAGGTACCATTGATTTTCTTCTAAAAAATAACTTATACGATCATTGTATGGAATGCATTATCCAGGAAATCATTTACTGTGCCTGTTTTCTGTTAATAGACCAGTGGATTATGCTTGGGCATTTCATCTACTGGAATGGTTGCTTCCAGGTGTCATGAGGAGTAAAACAGTAGAGATCAACCGAGGGGCACAAGAGTTTCAATTTTGTGCACACGGTGCACTGTTGTGTGATAGATGCTGCCTTCATAACTGGACAGGTTTGGTGACCAAATTATAAATATATGAAATGACATATTTGCAATGAATCCATGGAGTAGAGTTCAGATGGACTGTCTGCATTTAGGCTGTTTTGATGTCAGGTGAATTGGTGGCTGTAATGGTGTTGATGAATCGTAGTTTTTCTGCTCACATTTTCCAAAAAGCCTTATCCATTCAAACGGGAAATGGATATTGCATTTATTTTTAAATTTGAAAATCCTGTGAGAAATAATCCACTTCAGGTTGAAAATTACTGTGGTGCCTATGGCTTGAGTTTTTATTTTTAAAAATGTATGTTAGACGTACATTTTATCGTTTTATTTTTTATTTTAAGTTGCGGGATACATGTGCAGAACTTGCAGGTTTGTTACATAGGCATACGTGTGCCATGGTGGTTTGCTGCATCTATCAACCAGCCATCTAGCTTTTAAGCCCTGCATGCATTAGGTATTTGTGCTAATGCTCTCCCTCCCCTTGCTCCCCACCCCATGATGGGCCCCGGTGTGTGATGTTCCCCTCCCTGTGTCCATGTGTCCTCATTGTTCAATTCCCACTTACATTTTAATGATCCTTTCAGCATGAAATTTTATACATACTAATATAGTTTGGATAATTGTCCCTGGCCAAATCTCATCTTGAATTGTAATTCCCAGTGCTGGAAGTGGGCCTGGAAAGAGGTGTTTTGATCATGGGGGTGGATCCTTCATGGCTTGGTGCTATCTCCATGATAATGAGTGTTTTTGAGATCTGGGTGTGTGGCATCCCCACCTACCTTTTGCTCCTGTTCTGGCCATGTGACAGTGTGACATGCTTATTCCCCCTTGGCCTTCTGCCATGATTAAAAGCTCCCTCAGGTCTCCCCAGGAGCTGAGCAGACGCCAGCACCCTAGTTCCTATACAGCCCTCAGAACCATGAGCCAATTAAACCTCTTTTTCTTATAAATTACCCAGTCTCAGGTATTGCTTTATAGCAATGCAAGAATTGCCTAATACAAAAAAGTGGTACCAAGGAGTGGGGCATTGCTATAGAGATACCTGGAAATGTTGAAGCAGCTTTGGAACTGGGTAACAGGCAGAGGTTGGGAGGGTTTGGAAGCCTCAGAATAAGAAAGGGCGATAAAGGAAAGTTTGTAACTTCTTAGAGACTGGGTAAATAGTTGTGACAAAATGCTAATGGTGATATAAACAATGAAGACCAGGCTGATGGGGTCTCAGAAGGAAATGAGAAACTTATTGGGAATTGGAGCAAAGGTCATGTGTTTTATGCCTTAGCAAAGAGCTTGACTGCATCATTCCTCTTCCCTAGGGATCTGTGGAACTTTGAACTTCAGAGTAATGAGTTAGGGTATCTGGTTAAAGAAATTTCCAAGCAGCAAAGCATTCAAGATGTGGCCTGGCTGCTTTATACAGACTATGTTCAAATGTGGGAGCAAATAAATGATTTCAAGTTGAAATTTATATTTAAACAGGAAGCAATGCCTAAAAGTCTAAAAAATTTGCAGCTTGGCCATGTGGCGGAGGAAGAAAAAAGCCTTTTCAGAAGAGGAATTCAAGAAGGCTGTGGAGCAGCTACTTGTTAGAGAAATTTACATGACTAAAAGGGAGCCAAGTGCTAATATTCCAAAACAATGGGGAAAAGGTCTTGAAGGTATTTCAGAGACCTTTATGGCAGACCCTCCCATCACAGACCTAGAATCCTAGGAGGAGAAGATGGTTTCATGGGCCAGGCCCAGGGCCCTACTGCCCTGTGAATCCTCAGGACACTGCTTTCTGCATACTGGCTGTTCTGGCTCCATCTTTGAATCAAAAGTGCCCAGGTACAGCTCAGGCCACTGTTCCAAAGGGTGCAAGTCATACACCTTGACAGTTTCCATGTAGTGTTAAGCCTGTAGGTGTGCAGAATGCAAGAATGAAGAATGCTTGATAGCCTCCACCTAGATTTTGGAGTTTGTATGAAAAAGCCTGGGTGTCCAGGCAGAAGCCAGTTGCAGGTGCAGAGTCCTCACAGAGAACCTCTACTAGGGCAGTGCCAAGGGAAATGTGCGGTTGAAACCCCACACAGAGTCTCCAATGGGGCACTGCTTAGTGGAGCTGTGAGAAGGGATCACTGCCCTCCAGACCCTGAGAATGGTAGATCTACCAGCAGTTTGCCCCCTCAGCATGAAAAAGCCACAGGCACTCAACTCCAGCTGCTGAGAGCAGCCTTGGGGGCTGCTCCCTGGAAAACCATAGAGACAAAGCTGCCGAAGGACTTGGGAAACCACCCCTTATAGTGGTGTGCCCTGGATGTAAGACAGAGTCAAAGGAAGTTATTTTGGAGCTTTAAGATTTACTGACTGTCCTGCTAGGTGTCAAACTTGAATGGGGCATGTAACCCCTTTCTTTTTCCTTTTCTTTTTTTTCCAGACAGAGTCTCACTCTGTCACCCATGCTGGTGTGTCGTGGTGTGATCTTGGCTCACTGCAACCTCCACCTTCCAGTTTCAAGTGATTCTCCTGCCTTAGCCTCCCGAGTAGCTGGGATTACAGACACCTGCCACCACGCCCAGCTAATTTTTTTATTTTTAGTAGAGACAGGGTGTTCACCATGTTGGCCAGGCTGGTCTCGAGCTCCTGACCTCGTAATCTGCCTGCCTTGGCCTTGCAAAGTGCTGAGATTACAGGTGTGAGTCAGTGCGCCCAGCCCAGCCCCTTTCTGTTGGCCAATTTCTCCCTATTAGAATGGGAAAGTTTGCCCAATATCTATATCTCCATTGTATCTTGGAAGCTACAAACTTATTTTTGATTTTCCATGTTCATAAATGGAAGGGATTTGCCTTGTCTCAGATGAGACTTAATACTGGAATGAGTTATGACTTTGGGCTTCTTTTGGGAAGACATGATTTTATTTTGCAATATGAGAAGGATATGAGAATTGGGAGGGGTCAGGGGAGAAATGATATAGTTTGGATATTTATCCCTGCCCAAATCTCCTGTTGAATTGTAATCCCCAATGCTGGAGGTAATGTCTGGTGGGAGATGTTTGGATCATGGGGGTGGATCCCTCACGACTTAGTGCTGTCTTCATGATAGTGAGTTCTCACAAGATCTGGTCAGTTAAAAGTGTGTGGCACTTCGCCCTCAACTCTTTCTTGCTCCCGTTCTGGCCGTGTGAGATGCCTGCTCCCCCTTGGCCTTTTGCCATGATTGAAAGGTTCCTAAGGCCTCCCCAGAGGCCAAGCAGATGCCAGTACCTTGTTTCCTGGACAGCCTGCAGAAACATGAACCAACTAAACATCTTATAAATTACCCAGTCTCAGGTATTTCTTTATAGCAATGCGAGAATGGCCTAATACACATGTGCACATGTATTTATTTATTAGTATTATGTCATTAATGGGATTTAGAATGCAACAGACTTTTCCTTAGTTTCCATGATGTGAAGTGTGGGGATTTTTTGTTAGAAGTCTTGAGTCTTGGAGAGTCTATAAAAGTCATGGTTTTCTACACAAAGTGAGTAGTAAATTATGTTAGGTGGAAAAGTGACATATTCTTTGAAGCCTGTGGGATTGAACATAATGCAAAAAGAAAAAAGAAAAAAGAACATGAGCAAATCTATGAAGAAAGTTTTCACATTTTTTAAAACTGACAAGAAGAAAACTACCACAGAAAGAAGTGGTGAAAACTACCTGAGACAGTGTTTGAACCTCTGTTCAAGCCATTTTGAAAAATCGGAAATATTTGAGGCATTAGTGACACATGCAGTGAGATTTCCCTTTTGGATAGAAATATAAGGGAAAAGGGAAACCACAAAATATTTTTTATTTTATTTATTACCACAAAAAGCCATTGTGCTATAGGGAAGGAACATACACTTCAGAGTTGGACATTTGGATTAGAGTGTGGCTCTACCCCTTACTAGATGAACTGTGGATAAATCATCTAGTATTTCTGGACAACAGTGACCCCTGAAAATGGAGGGTAATAATATTGATTCATATTGTTAGTATGAGAATTCAATAAGATAAATTAGGTAATTATAGCACATGAAACCAAGGATAGAAACCATAAAGTTGTAAAATTATTATTATTAAACATTAATATTTGATATAAATTATCATTGTTAAAACCACTCGTTTATTATAGTATATTTCATATACAATCTAGTTAATTAGTGAATATACATTTTTATTATATGTTAATTGAAGAATGTTGATAAATGTTATATATTTATATATTATATACTATATATTATACATTAATATGGTGAGAAGGATGGTGACATTAGAGTTGAGCTCACTTTAGATCAAGAGTACTGGGGTTTAAATTCTGATTCTCAATTTACTGTTAAATGTCTGTGTGGACCTGGAGAAAATCATTCGATGTTTCTGCCTGTGAAATGGGATTTGCTTCAGTAAACCAATATAATCTCCTCCAACTTGAAAGAAGCATGAGCCTGCAAGGAAGCCACAGTGGACTATGACAAGATGGCTACGCTTGGAGCGCGGGGAGGCACCGAGGTCAAAAGATGGGCATTTGAGGCACAAAGGAAGTGAGAGCATCTGGTAATGATTTGTACATGGTGGAAATGGTGGAAAAACATCATGATAAGAGGCAGAGTATCATGGTATCTCCTGTGTCACGCGTGGGGCCTGGGAATAACACTGCCGTGGACCTTGTTGGCTGACACTCTCAGACAGGTCAAGAGGTGCATACGTGGGGTCCTTCGTTCTGTAGACTGATTGTATTGACCTCCTGTTCCGTGCCAGGCCCCAGGTTTAGCACCTGACACAGGCTGAATGAAAGAGATGAGGTTGAAGGAGGGGTGGTAAATCAGTTAACCTCTGAAAGCCTTTGTAGATTTTCGTCAGTCTGTACCTCTTTATTAGCAACTTAATTACACCCATCAACTTCTCTTAACTACAAGCTCCTACTTAGCCTGGCCAGAGACACTTCAAGTAATGATTTCATATTAACTGTTAATAACTCTGACACTTCATTCCATGCATTTTTGAGGCCAGAGGAATTGTGGAGAAATGAGCTTAAATAAGAGTTTCCAATTTTCTGTGTAGCTCAGTTTTCTGTTCTCTGTAGAGTTTCCATTACCCTACAATTATCAGAATTGGTAATCTCCCTTATGACCAGCCTTCAGTCCATTTGGAATCTACAGAGCCATTTGACAAATACAGTTGTGTCCTGTGTTTTTAAAACAGGTGATTATTTTTTTACTAAACTGTTACTCTCTTGTCTGTCTGTATTTGAAATTCCTCAGAAATTAAGACAAAATATCACAAGGAAGCCATGATTACTCAAGAATTAAAGGACCCCCAGAGTCCACTTCAAAATACATGTAGTCAGTTCATTTTACCTGCATGCATAATGAATTCTTCTTGGCTGCAGGGTCTGTTCAAATGCATAATGGAAAAGTTAGCAAGAAGGGAGTTGTGATTTTAGTTCTGTCACTGATTCCCTATGTCTTCATATGTGTGACTTCTCATTCTCTGACCATGTTGCGCTTCAAATAGAGCTAAAATGAGATTTTCATGGAGTCGTTTATTTGAATGAATCTAAATCTGTTTTAAATAATTACTGGAGGTTGGATATTGAAATGCTTCATTTCATTAGCTGTTGTAGTAGAAAAGTTAATGAAACGGAGTTTAAGCACCAAGAGAATCGTACAGGATGCTAGAACCAGCAGCCCTTGGAAGCGGGGACAGACCTCAATAGGCCTGGGCTCCTTTGAATTGTCCTTTGGCAATTTTTCTGTAACCTTTGGAAATATGGTTGGAAAGGTGGCCCATTATTATTAATTTTTAATTTAAATGACTGAACATTTGCCAATGTGCTTATAGTTTATTTAGTGCTCGGAGAAAGACTCTGGCTGGTTTAGTGGGTGATAACCTCTAAGCTGTAGAAACTATGCTCTTCACTCATTTTTGTTTATAGTGAGCCAGATTTTATGGTTTCTGCTACTTGCTTTTTATCACTAAGGAATCTAGTTTCTCAGCTTTGTTAATACTTTCAATTTATCCGTGCATTTTAGTTTACGCCTAATTTTACTTTTATATTTTGAGAAAATACTTATCAGATGCGTTGTACGCTATCTACTGTCTATCATCTTTCTCTGTCTGTCTTCCTGTCAATCAACCTAGCGACTGATCAATCGATCTATCATTTTTTATCTATCCATCTATCTTCCTATCGTCTTCCTATCTTTCTGTCTTCCTATCCATCTAACTGTGTATCTATCTATGTATCTATCATCTATCATTTTCCTCTCTATATATCTATCCATCTGTGTATCTATCTTCCTATCATCTTCCTATCTCTTTATATATATCTTCCTATTGTCTATCATTTTTCTATCTATATATCTATGTATGTATCTATCTTCCTATCATCTCTCTGCTGATTTAGCAATCTATCCATCTACCTTTCTATCTTTCTTTTGACCTATTTATCCACTTAACTATGTATCTATCTTTCTATCTATTGTCTGTCTGTCTATCTATCTATCTATCTATCTATCTATCTATCTATCATATTCTGGTCTTCCTCTCTATGTGTGTTCCTATCTTTCTATCTAATCTATCATCTATCATTTATCTATCACTATATATCTTTTTATATATTTTTCTTTTTGAAATTTAATGATAGACACATTATTTGCTTGTTTATGAAATGAGGATTTCCAGGTCTATTTCTTCTTTAGATGTGCCTGTGAAGGTTCTAGTCCAGGTACATCTGTTTGTTTGTTTGGTTTTTCCATTAAGTAAAAGTTAGCCTGACCCACTGGAGAAGGAAGCATGGGCAAACTCCTCCAGCCATGTTTTCCAGTGCACATGCAATAGACTCGTTTTCAAAGTTTTGTTCTCTAATTTTCTCCCTTCCATAAGGAAAAAAAAGATTTTTAGTCCTTGATTCTGAAACTAAGCCTCTAACTTGTCTTTAATGCCTACTTTATTGAGATTTTAAGTTGGAATTTGCATAACTTCATGCTGGTTATTTCTAAATAATCAGAATCACATTTTCGGAAAGAACCAATAAAGCCTTTCTTCCAAAACCATGTAAGGATTTGTAATGGCCAACTGTGAGAAAATGCAGGGGATGTTTTTATTCTCAGCATCTAGTTGCTTACTGTAGTCAACATTCTTATCAACCTTCCACATTTGGATCATATGTTTATTTCTTCTTTATTTTCTGTGTTTACTATTCTTATTAATTGTATTAATCCATTCTCACATTGTTAGAAATAACTACCTGAGACTGGGTAGTTTATGAAGAAAAGAGGCCTAATTGACTCACAGTTCTGTAGGCTGTGCAGGAAGCATGACTGGGAGGCCTCAGGAAACTTACAATCATGGCAGAAAGCAAAGGGGAAGCAAGTCCCTTCTTCACATGGCAGCAGGAAGGAGAGAGCTAGCGGGGAAATGCCACAGGCTTTCAAACCATCAGATCTCCTGAGAACTCACTCACTATCATGAGAACAGCCGCCTTCATGATCCAGTCACCTCCCACCAGGCCCCTCCAATTCAACATGAGATTTGGGCAGGTACACAAATCGAAATCATATCTTTAATATGTAGCCAAACTTCAGATCAATGTTTTGAGAATTTACCAGGCCCTGGAAGTTCATTTTATTGAAAACGTATTCAGTAAGCTGTGTCCTCTAAGAGGCAGCTTGAGCTGTGCTTGCTGCTTCATTTCTTCACTTGTAAATGAAAGAGGATGAAAATTGAAAAGTATTCATTGACTATTGTGTAGCAAGACTTAACGTTCCCTATCTAACTTTATCCTAGTGACCATGCATCTGTGGCATATAGTTATTATTTTTCGTTTTTAAGTGTACAGTTCAGTGGTGTTAAGTACATTAACAAAGTTATATAATTGTCACCACTATCCATCTCTGAGACTATTCTAACTTGCAAAACTGAAACTCTGCACATATTAAACAAGTCTCCATTCCTCCTCCTCCAGCCCCTACAAGCCATCATTTAATTTGTCTCTCTGAATTCAACTACTGTAGGCACCTCACATAAGTAGAATCACATAGTATTTGTCTTTTTATGACTTCGCTTCACACAGTGTCTTCAAGATCATCATGTTGTAGTGTGTGGTGTGTCAGAATTCCCTTCCTTTTTAAGACTGAGTGATAACCCTCTGTGTGTAGAGGCTTCATTTTGTTTAGTCATTCATCTCTTGGCAGACACTTGGATTGCTTTCATATTTTAGCTATTGTGAATAATGCTACTAGGGACATAACTGTACAAGTTTTTAATTCTTTTGGATATTTAGCCAGAAGTGCAATGTCTGCATCATATGATAATTCTATTTTTAATTTTTTGAGGAACTACCATAAGTCATCAACAGTGGCTGTATTGTTTTACAGTCCAATTGACAATATGCAAGGGTTTCAATATTATCACATCTTTGTCAACAGTCATTATTTCCTAGTTTTTGCTATCGTTTTTATTCTTATTTTGCAGACGGTAAAACTGAAGCTGAAATAGGTTAAGTCACTTGTTCTTTATCAGAAACAACATGTGCTTCTGGACTTGACAAGTTTACTAGAGCATGCTCAACAAGCCCACTTATCAGGGAGGACGAGGATAGGCTCCAAAATGCAGATTCCCTTGGAAATCAGCCACAAAGAGCGTGCATAAAATCCTTCTGTAAGTTCTTATGATACGAGATTGATTAAACGCTCAGTGAGCCAGGGACTCTTGGGTTCCATAGGACAATGGTGGTTGGTGTCCAAATGAGAGTTTTTTATGACACACAGCAGTGTAATTTTACGTTCCTCCAGCTTTTTTTCTCTAGGAATTTGCTTTTTGTTGAATAAAACTTGTTTTATATTCCTAAAAAAAGACTATTTAAAAATGTTTGTACCTGTCTCTTTTTAACAACACTCTAAAAGTAGATGGGTAAAAGTCAGTTACTTGTACAGCTTTGGCTGCGCAGCCAATTTACCACTGAGTAAACATTGTAGAGGCTTTATTTGCCAAGCCAGAGCCTTTCACTGTAATAATTAGCTGTTTATTTGCCAACCCTATTCTGCTGCCTTCTTTTTCATAGCTTTTTTGTCTGTTTCAAATTCATAAATGCTTTTTTTTCTCTTCCTTGGGTTATGATGTGCTAGATATTTTTAAGAGGTTTAGAACATCTAAAGATACTTGTCGCTCAATCCTATTATCCTCAATTTTCCATTTCAGAGCTGTTGGGCTTTTTTTTTTTTTTAATGTATTTTGTTTTGTTGATGTTGTTGTTTTTAAATTTGCCTTAGTGTCTGCAAAAGCCAAGTCATTAGTTCGCTCTATGGACATTCATTTTCAGACACACTTTTCTTTATCCTTTCAAACAAATAGAAGAATATTTCTGTTACTGGTATTTGCTCCTTGGAAACGCCACAGATCTCACCATCTGTACATAGTGAAGAAAAGCAGTGTGACCAGTTATATCCCCATGGGTGGAGAGGTGGCTGCATACTTCACCTCCTCTCTTGATGTTATTTTCTATCTCAGCCTTCAGCATGGTATTAATGGTATATTGTATGTTGGCTACACGTCAAGTAACATGTTGCTTGGTGCCTAATTATTCTAAGAAAATATTTTGGAAATCAAAGATAAGGGAGGAAAATAGAAAAAAAAGAAAAAAAGGAAAGGACCTGGAAATATTCCCATTAATGCTCAAATTCAGTGTGGCCTTTGTATTTTCAGAATCATATTTGAAAATGTATTTCTAACTGATTGATTGATGGATTGAATGTTGATAGTTGGACATTGAAAATAACAATAAATAATGCATATGGTGAAATATGTCAGGTGTAGCCCAGAGACAGCACAGGAGAGTAACTGAAAGGCAGGGTTTGATCTGAATTCAGCAGAACCGGTTTGAGGCCTCAGCCTTTTAATGACTATTAGACTCGGGGAAAATCATATAAAAAATATTAGCATCTGTAACTTTATCTGTAAGAAAGTCAAATAAAGTTTGTATCTAATAGGATTGTAATGAAAAATAAGGAAAAAAGCATGATGTGCAACACTGTGTAAACTATAAAATCATGTATAAGATAAGATATAATTAATTACACATAGGTACTTATGTATGTTTCCTCAGACATATAGCTATAAGTGTGTATACATATATATATACACATACGCACACACATACCTGCAAACACACATATAGTTGATGATTCTCTTAAGTTAGTGTTTCCTAAGGTGTTTTAATGATCCTGATTTTGAATTTAATTATTTGATTATAATCTTACTAAATATATACAAACATAATGCTATGCATACATATTTGTATTTGCAAGTTAAATGCATTTTTAACTTACACAATTCAAGTTGAAAATAACCATTAGGATGATTATATTTTTATGAAATTCAATTATTACTTGAAAAATTATACATGATACTCATAGGTATTTACCACGTGTGTGTGTGTTTGCATGTAAAATGAGTCAATCTTTTCAACATTTTTTACCATATAAGCATTATATGGCTCATATTTGTGGAACTTTCTGTATAGTCACTTGTTCTTCTCCTGAAGAAAACCCATGATTTCTCCATTATCTGTCTCTGATATTTTTCTCTTTAGGTGCAAAAAATTAACTGTTATTTCTTGGCCCAACATGATTATAAATGCAAAAGCAAATGACAAGCACTAATATTGTATAGTACAACCTATGTAGATAGTAATCTAGAATATTCTTATATTACAATTTTGATTAACATTTGTATGTATACATATGTTTATACTTATGTATACATATGTTTGTACTTATATATACATATATAATTTTAATAAAAATATGAAATACTTTGGAAATACTTGAAAATCCTAACATTTATATGTGTACACATATTTAAAGTTATATATACATATACATATAAATACATGTCTTTAATAAAAAATTCTTACATTGGAAATACTTAAAAATCCTCAGAAATCCTCAGGCTGGCCAGGGACAGTGGCTCATGCTTGTAATCCCAGCACTTTGGGAGGCTGAGACAGGAGGATGCTTGAGCCCAGGAGTTCAAGACCATTCTGGGTAACATAGTGAGAATCAGTCTCTCCAAAAAAATACAAAAAATAGCCAGGCATGGTGGCCTGGGCCTGTAGTCCCCAGCTACTGTGGAGGCTGAGGTGAGAGGATGGGTTGAGTTCAGGAGATTGAGGCTGCAGTGAACCCGGAATGTGCCACTGCACTGCAGCGTGGGTGACAGTGAGACCTTGTTTCAAAAAGAAAAAAAGAAGAAAACAGAGAAACGTTTTAAGTCTGCAGAAGCAAACATGACCACTGTTTGAAGGATCTGAAATACACAAATAAGAAATCCCATGTGGGGTTTCTGGTATTAAAGGTTCAGACAACACTGGAGGTCTCTTCTACTTATTTTTTTGAAACCAAACTGTTATACGTCTCGTGAGATATGTAAGTGAAGAAAGCCATCCTACTACCTACCAACTTACTCTTTGCTCTCTTTAATAAATAGGTAACAGAGAGTTGATCCTTGCAACTAATATTTTTATTTGCAAATAAGTAAAAATTTTATGTGTGTATACAAAACATATTGTGCATATAACATAATAATTATTAGATTTTCTCCATATAATAATAATTTGTCATTGATTGAATGCCTATGTCGTGTGGACAGAGGGCTCGCGTTGTGTAAGGATGATTTCACTGAACCCTCATGATTACCTTTTGACATAGGTCTTAATAACCTGAGCGTAAGAAGACAACGTTCATTAAGTAACTTAGCTGAAGCCACACTGCTATTGAGAGTGCAACAAGAACTGACTCAGAAGTCTGAGTTTGAGGCCTGTGCTCACAAACAAAATATAACTTTACAGGATCAATAAATGATTATTCGCCTAAGCTGCTGGGACATATAATAATACCTTAGTACAATTAAAGAAAAAACAACTGAGAAATTTTACTCTCTTTGAATATACCAAATGTAAGGAAATTATCCAAAGTGTGAAAGTTTCTTACATTGCCAGTGCTAATTAGCATTTTTTAAAAATAGTGATCTATGGATGCCTGTCATATAGCAATCATGCAAAATTTTGGGAATAAATGAGAGATGAGTGAATACTAAACTTTAGCAGGAAACTGTGTTAATCTCATGAGCCTGATTTTAGTCCATAAGGATTATGCTGCGTCTTCATTAAATCAGAAGTGTTATAATTCCACTTTTGACCAATTGCCAACCGTTGTTTTAAATCTGCCAAGTAGCCTTTTGTTAAGACACTTAAGGGGCTAAACACTGTGATTTGAAACCATAAAAAGATTCCTGGCTGTTGATCAGGCAACATAAAATGGGTTATCTTAAGACCTGGGCAAGCAGGGTTCGCTTCTCAAGTAAGCGTCCAGATGTAACAGAAGGGGCTATAAAGATTTCCTGCTTTGGTCTCCTGAGTATGAATTGTTTTATGATGGGGCTTCATCTGTGTTTGTAGAATGTCATCTTTCCCATTTCACCCGACAGAAAAATGTCATTTCATTTCGTGCTCTGCCCAAATGAGAATTTTAAGGAAGCTGAACACGGCACATTCCAGCCAGCAAGTGGGAGAGAAATTAAGGCTTCCGTTCATGAACACGTGATTATCGGAGTGAAATCTGAGAGAAAATGATGAGGAAGGAGATATTGGAACATCGTGAGATACAGAAAAGAAAGGGATTGGTCTATGGCATTTACTGCATTCAGCAAATTAAGATGAATGTTTTCCAGACGCCAACACTCTTCCCAAAGATCTGTTGCTTCCACAGAGCCAAAGATGATTACTTATTATTTTAAATGCTTCGCCCCAAATGATGCCTATATGTCTATGGTTTTTTGTTTTCCGTCTACTGCAAATGGATTATTGTAGTATGTGATACACGCACATACACACACACACGTACACACACATACATAAGCACGTACACACACATGTGCACACCCGTACACACAGGTACACACGTACACACATGTACACATGCATGTACACACACACACATGCATGTGTTTTTTGTTCGTTTGTTTTTGAGGCAGGGCCTTGCTCTATCACCCAGTCTGGAGTTCATTGGCATAATTTCAGCTCACTGCGACCTCTGCCTCCTGGGCTTAAGCGATCCATCCATCTCAGCCTCCCGAGTAGCTGGGACAACAGGTGTGTGCCACCACGCCTGCCTAATTTTTGTATTTTTGGTAGAGACAGGGTTTCACCTTGTTGCCCAGGCTAGTGTAGAACTCCTGGACTCAAGCAATCCTCCCGCCTCGGCCTCCCAAAGTGCTGGGATTACAGGCATGAGCCACTGTGCCCGGCCCACATGTATTTTTGATGGTTGCAATACCTGATCATCCATTTAAACATGAGATATTTTAGACCTTGAAATTTCCAGGAGTTTGGATTTTAGTGGGGCATACATTTTCTTTTACTTCTCTGGCAATTTCCCTTTGTATTTATTTAATATTTTGATAAACAAGAAAGAACCAATACTGCCAACCAAGGAACTCCAACAATACCAGAGGTAACCTGTGATAACCTGTGCTTTTGCAGAAGAGAGAATAGTCTCGGTTGGGAGTCATGAGATCTGCTCTCTGGCCAGACGTTACTAAGTCATTGTGTCACCTTAGGTTAGTCATTTTCTTTATTATTATTTTTATTATTATACTTTAAGTTTTAGGGTACATGTGCACAATGTGCAGGTTTGTTACATATGTATCCATGTGCCATCTTGGTTTGCTGCACCCATTAACTCATCATTTAACATTAGGTATATCTCCTAATGCTATCCCTCCCCCCTCCCCCCACCCCACAACAGTCCCCGGTGTGTGATGTTCCCCTGCCTGTGTCCATGTGTTCTCATTGTTCAGTTCCCACCTATGAGTGAGAACATGTGGTGTTTGGTTTTTTGTCCTTGTGTTCGTTTGCTGAGAATGATGGTTTCCAGTTTCATCCATGTCCCTACAAAGGACATGAACTCATCATTTTTTATGGCTGCATAGTATTCCATGGTGTATATGTGTCACATTTTCTTAATCCAGTCTATCGTTGTTGGACATTTGGGTTGTTTCCAAGTCTTTGCTATTGTGAATAGTGCCACAATAAACATACGTGTGCATGTGTCTTTATAGCAGCATGTTTTAGAATCCTTTGGGTATATACCCAGTAATGGGATGGCTCGGTCAAATGGTATTTCTAGTTTAGTCATTTTCTTTATATGCAGAATTATGTGTTTATATAAATTCATTCATCCAGCCCTTCCGGCTCTATCCTGTTACACAGATATTCTCATTAGAATCTACATGGGAAAAACTTGAACTATCTAAATTTAAATCCATGGTGTGAACAATATCTTTAATACTGATTGAGCAAAAGAAGACTCTTGATTTAGTTACCGTAGAACTTTTCTTTTATGAGTGCACCTGAAGTGGGCACGTGATTGTTGAAATGTCACCCTCTACCTGCCTGACTGTTGGTTTCATGACTGTCATGTGTAGTCATCTGAGAATTTTTTTCCTTGTCCCATAGTAGATACATCTGGATGAGACATAGTTACTTTAAGAAGAAAGGGTTTACACGGAATTCTTCCCAAATCTTGTTCTTTATGAAACCTCTTCTGCACGCACGCCTCTTTCTTGCATGGTCTTTCCCGTGAAAGCGGTCTACATCTCCACCAGATAGATGCTGCCTTCTGCCCTGGGAATCTTCCCTGAGTGCCTCCTATATCAGTTCCTTATGTCCTGTTTTCTTGTAGCAGAACTTCCTGGGACTTTAAGGAAAATGAGTTGGGGAAGGGGAGAGGAGCAATAAAAGGGGAAGGCTTTTGAGAGCTGAGGTGGCTGATTCTTAGGAATTTCGACACCAAAGAGTCAACACTGCAATAAACATTGTGATGCTAAAGATGCTACTTCATCCCTTCCTCTTTCTTTCCAATATGAGATGAAGTTGAGTGTATGACGTTGTGCTCCCCTGGCCACACCCTCTGATAAAATATGTCAGACTGCAGTTAAGCTGCATGAGAGTGGTCAGCCTTGTCTTCCAGAAAAATAATTATGAAGAGCTTTTATTCTGACCCATTTTCCATTGTTCCTCATTAACCTTTAACATCCTTAAGATTTTGAAAATGTGTATACTTGTCCCACACCCTAGAAATAGAATTCATGCCGGGCATGGTGGCTTACGCCTGTAATCCCAGCACTTTGGGAGGCTAAGGCAGGTGGATCACCTGAGTTTGGGAGTTGGCAAACAGCCTGGCCAACATAAATAGTCTCTACTAAAAATACAGAAACAGCCAGCATGGTGGTGTGCACTTGTAATCTCAGCTGCTCGGGAAGCTGAGGCATGAGAATCACTTGATCACTTGAACCCGAGAGGTGGAGGCTGCAGTGAGCCGAGATCGAGTCATTGCACTCCAGCCTGGGAGACAGCACAAGACTCTGTCTCCAGAAAAAAAAAAAAAAAGAAAGAAAGAAAATATAATTCACAATTTTTATGAAAAATAGAGTCAATAATAATGATTAATCACAATTAATAGTTTTAATAACTAGAAAATAATTTCTGTAAGAATAAGCCTGCATTTGTTTCATTTCTTTTCAGCTGTGTCCTGTGGAATCCCAGAAGCCCCAGGAAATGGTTCATTTACTGGGAACGAGTTCACTTTGGACAGTAAAGTGGTCTATGAATGTCACGAGGGCTTCAAGCTTGAGTCCAGCCAGCAAGCAACAGCTGTATGTCAAGAAGATGGGTTATGGAGCAACAAGGGGAAGCCGCCCACATGTAAGCGTAAGTGTTCAGGGGCATCTGCCCATCTTTGTGGGTTTACCTGGGAACTGAATCCTATGGGGAGAAGTCCAGGTTCCCACGTTCAGAGGTGCTCTCCCACACCTTTTGACGATTTGGTCTCTTTCATCGTAGTAATGTTAAAACCAATGTATTGCATATAAAATGTTTCAGCCATTTAGAATGAGCTATGCACTCTTGAATGTTAGGTGAATCCTAAATATAGACAGTACAGACACGATGTAATTTGCACATCACATCCTATTCTGTGCTGCCATTTTCAATTTGGGGGGATGAAATCTAGAGGAAATTGAGACATTAAGCCCTGCAATAACACTCTACACAAGATGTTAAAACATAACTTAACACAATCTTTCTTATTTATCTTCCACCTAATTTTAAGTTCTTTGAAGTGAAAAGCAGTGCCTCATTTATTTGTGTATCACCTACTCTGCATAACACATTGATCTTCAGTAAATAAAGCATTAATTTAATTTGTGAAGTGGGGTAAATTTTCAAGAAAGCTGTTTACAGTCTATAGTAATAATCTTAAAAGATTAACAAATTGGAGTACTTTCTGAAACTCTAGTCTTAAGGAATAATAGTCTGTAATGCAAAGCCCACCAGAAGAAAAATTCCACTCACACACACACTCAATTTCTACAGCAAGATTTTCATTGCAGGTATGTTAAAACTAGTCTCAAATTGGAAATAATGTAATTTCCCACTTTTTCTAAGTTAAAAACTATATAACATTTGTATATAGACAATGAATTTTTATCGTTCTATAATCTTTTTCATTTAATATATCATATATATCTTTACATGTCGGTACATATAGAGTGATCTCCTTTAAAAAAAACTTTATTTTAGGTTCAGGGATACATGTGCAAGTTTGTTATATAGGTGAATTACATGTCACAGGGGTTTGGTGTGGAGATAGTTTCCTCAGCCAGGTAGTAACCATAGTACCCAATACATAGTTTTTGAATCCTTACCTTCCTCCCACCCTCCACCCTCCCATAGGCCCCAGTGTCTATTGCTGCCTTTTTTATGTCTGTGTGGACTCAATGTTTACCTCCCACTTACAAGAGAGAAGATGTGGTATGTGGTTTTCTGTTCCTGCATTAGTTCACTCGGAATAATGACCTCCAGCTCCATCCATGTTGTAAAGGACAGGATCTCACTATTTTTATGGCTGCATAGCATTCCATGATGTGTATGCATCACATTTTCTGTATCCAGTCTACCATTGGTGGGCATTTGGGTTGATTCCATGTCTTCGCTATTGTGAGTAGTGCTGCAATGAACATACATGTGCATGTGTCTTTATGGTAGAACAATTTATATTCCTTTGGGTATATACCCAATAATGGGATTGCTGGGTTGAATGAGGGTTCTATTTTAAGTTGTTTGAGAAATCACCAAACTGCTTTCCACAATGGCTGAACTAATTTACACTCCCACCAGCAGCATGCAAGTGTTCCCTTTTCTCCACTGCCTCACCAGTATCTGTTCTTTTTTTACTTATTTACAATGATATAGTTGCTCCAGTGATACTAGCAGAAGGATCCACATAGGCTTCAATAATAAAATCAGGTCATTGGCTTCTTTTTTTGTACAGTATTTTGGTCATGTTAAAAATTTTAAACTTACTTATATCTATATACTTAGATAGAAATAGATAAACAATTATGGACGGTGGTTGAGTTCTTCCCAACAGCTTTTATTTTTCTTCATTTCATCATTTTTATTGCATTTCCTGAGAGTCAAGCAATATTGAATCAACATTAGTATTTCTTGGTTATTTTCTGTTTAAGAAGGTACTATTTTATTGCAATTAAGTAATAGTATGGGAAGCTAGGATAGCAAGATACATTGGTATGTTTTTTGAGTTCAGTCCTAAACAAAATTGTTCTCTCAAAATACGCACTTAACAGATGGCAGTATGTATATGTGTGGGGTTGATTTTAATAAGAACAATATCCCAGACATTTATGGGCAATGTTTCTTTTGTACACAGCCTGGAGGTCATTCATAATGATGCCTCCATTTTTGAAGTTTGTATTTCCTGCCAAATATTTCAAATAGCTTATCTACAAATCTCATAAAAACCCTGAAAAACTGGGACACAAATGAGGTGAAAACTACTAATTTGCAGACTTGAAGTTTGAATTCTACTCCCTCTTTTTCTAAATCCTATACCCCTTTATAATGCCAGTGGTTCTCTACTGGGTATGCGTTGAAATAATCTGGAGAGATTTAAAGTAAATGGTAATGTCCGGTTTTGACCCTTAGGGATTCTCAGGCAACTGGTCTTGGGTGGAGACCAATCATCAGTTGTTTTTTTTTTAAGTTCTCTAGGTGTTATGCGTAAAATGTCAAGTATATGCCATGTTTCAAAGGAAAACCCATTTTAAATTTGTATACTATCTGAGAAAGACTTGCTAAATGACAAGGTCACTTTATAAAATGTAATTTTTATTTTCAGAGCTTTCCTTTCTTTCTTTGACAGACGTTGTTCTTGAGAGTAGTTTTAGGTTCACAGCAAAATTGAATGGAAGACACAGAGATTTCCCATATAACAGACCGCCCTCAACATGTGCATACCTCCCCACTGTCAACACCTCACACCAGAGTGGGGTGCATGTTACAGTGGATGCACCTACATTAACATACCATCATCACCCAGAGCCCAGCGTTCACATGAGAGCTCATTTTCGGTGTTGCACGGTCTGTGGGCTTGGACGAATGTGTAATGACAAGGATCCACAATAATAGTATCACACCGAGCCCTAAAACTCTCCCGTGCTCCACCCGTTCATGCCTTCCTGCATCGAACCCCTACCTAACACTGACCTTGATCTTTTGTCTCCATAGTTTTACCTTTACTAGAATGTCATATTGTGGGAACCATCTGGCACCTAGTCTTTCAGATTGGTTTCTTTCACTTAGTAATATGCGTTTAAATTTCCTCCATGATTTTGCATGGCTCTAACTCTCATTTCTTTTTAGTACTGAACAATATTCCATTGTCTATATGTACCATGGCTTATTTACCCTTTTACCTACTGAGAACATCTGGGTTGCTTCCAAGTTTTGCAATTATGAATAAAGCTACTATAAACATCTGTGTGCAAGGTTTTTATACAGACATAAGTTTTTAACACATTTCGGTAAATACCGAAGGTTGAGATTGATAGAGTGAATGTTGAGTATTTTTAATTTTGTAAGAAACCAACAGACTATCTTCAAAGAAGACCAGCATTTTGCATTCCCACCAGCAATGAGTTAGAGTTCCTGTTGTCCCACATTGTCGCCAGCATCTGGTGCTATCAGTGTCTGGATTTTGGCCATTCTCATAGATGTGCAGTAGTATCTCATTATTTCTTTAATTTGCAATACTCTGATGATACGTGATGTGGAGCATCTTTTCACGTGCTCAGTTGCCATCTTTTGTCTTTTTTCATGAGGTGTCTGTTCAGGCCTTTTGCCCATTTTTAACCAGGTTGTTAATTTCCTTTTTTTTTTTTTTTTTTTTTTTCAGGCGTTTTTTTCCTTTTTTTTCCCGTTTTTTTTTTTTTTTTTTTTTTTTTTTTTTTTTTTAAGAGTTCTTTGTATACTTTAGATACCAGTTCTTTATCCCATATATCTTTTGCAAATCCTTTTTTCGTAGTCTGTGGCTGGTCTTTTCATTTACTTGATAGTGTCTTTTGCAGATCTGAGGACTTTAATTTTAATGAAGTTCAACATGTCAGTTCTTTTTAAAATGTATCCTGCCTCTGTTTTTGTATCTACAGTGTCGCCACTGATCCCAAGGGCACCACAATTTTCTCCTATGTTGTCTTCCAGGAGTTTATATTTTTGAACTTTACTTGTGGGTGTGTGATACATAATGGATTAATTTTTCTGAAGGGCAAAGATCTGTCTGGATTATATTTTAGAATGTAGATATCCAGTTTTTCCAGTACTGTTTATTGAAAAGATTATCTTTACTCTGTTGGGTTCTGTTTGCTCTTCTGCTCTAGATTCGTTGACTAGATTTATGTGGGTTGATTTCTGGGCTCTCTATTCTGTTTCATTGACCCATTTGTCTACTTTTTTGCCAATAACATAATGTCTCCTTACATCCATTTTATTTGGCTGTAACAGAATATGATGTATCGGACACCTTTTTTCGAAAATTATTTAATATAATTTAGTAATTTGTAAAATTAATTAAAATAACATCTCCCAGTTTTCCACAAGATCTGTCTTGTTGGTTGTGAATATTTATAGTGACCTATTTGATTTTAGGTCAGTGTCCTGACTGACATGGGTACTTTCATTACCTTTAAAGCTAAATAGAAATTGTTTTACCTGAAAATAATTCAGCTCTTTGGATATCAGAGATACATCATCTCAGATAAATTTTATTTCAAGCAATGATGTGTTACCCTTAGATTTCTTAAAAGATTTCTCACACATGTGCCTGTTACTTCACAGGTTGACAAAATGAACAAGAACCTTTAGTCTATCACGTCAAGTTGAGGTGTTTGTGAACACACCCAGAACAGAATGCCTCCGTGGCATAAGCAGAAACTACTTTTTATGTCCATATGAGCCATATTTCTGTGTTAAGGCCACACATAGCTGGGTTAAGGAATTAGACACACTCAAGTATTTTCCTCTGCATTGCAAGCTGGTCTCTAGAATGTCCATGCAAGTAGTTTATATCTGCCAAAAAAGGGATTGGCATTACATAACCCTGAAATAAAGAGCCAAGTATGTGAAAATTATGAGGAAAAGAAACACAATGTAGGTTTTAAGTCGTTGGTTGGGGATAAAGGAAGGGAGAAGCAGAGAGTTTTGAAAAGACGGGAGCAAAACAAAGTGCCCTGAATTCCATCAGGAGAGCATGTGAGATGGTGAGTTCCATGCGCATGGCGAGGCAGAGACATTATTGGTACAGGGAGGAGCTGTGTACTCGCAACCCCTCACTGAGTGTTCTGGAGCGTGTGCTGTGAATGGGGCATCAGGCTTGTACCCACTGGTGTGAGATTGCTAAGTGATAGCTCCTGCCCTCGGAGCCTGAAGATACGCACAGGGCATGAAACAGAAGGCCGGATGCAAACCGCAGCGGAAAGGAATAGCTGATGTAGATGAAGGAACGTGGGAATCATCTGGGACCAGTTTCTACAGAAGAGATGGCTGGGACCAGAGCTTGGCCTGGCAAAATAGGAGTAAATCAGAGCAGCTCTTTTTTTTTTTTTTTTTTTTTTTTTTTTTTGAGAGGGAGTCTTACACTGTTGCCTGGGCTGGGGTGCAGTGGTGTGATCTGGATCTCGGCCCACTGCAACCTCCGCCTCCTGGGTTCAAGTGATTCTCCTGCCTCAGTCTCCTGACTAGCTGGGATTACAGGCACCCGCCACCACGCCCAGCTAATTTTTGTGTTTTTAGAAGAAACAGGGTTTCACCATGTTGGCCAGGCTGGTCTCAAACTCGTGACTTCATGATTCACCCGCCTCGGCCTCCCAAAGTGCCTGCGTCAGCCACTGCACCCGGCCCAGAGCGGCTCTTTGAAGACTCACTCTAGACATTTGTCTAAGCTACATGATTCAATTAGAATAGCAATCATAGGAAGAAGATATTCTGTTCCTTATCTTACTGGTTTAATACAAAGAAAATAACTGAGATAGCAAAGAATTTGCCGTATGTGAGCGCACAGGTGTGGCTGGGCATCACAAAAACCTCTAGGGAAGTGTTGGAAGTCTTCAGCTGCTGCGGGAAAGGCTGCCTGGAAATGATTTGATTAGACACAGGTGCTTTGGGCATCATGAAAAGGCAGCAATTGTGTAATGCTGCCAAGGCCTGCCTGGGGGTACACTGTACCGCGGTGGAGGGAGATTTCAAGGCTCTGTCCATTCCAGCAGCCTGTACTTAGAGATAGTTCAGTATTCACCTGGTTTCATGATCCGTGGGGACGAAGGTCAGGAGACATGATTTGAGTGCACTGTTAGCTCTGAAATGTCCAGGGAGGGGAATAAAAAGAAGAAGCAGAGGTGAAGAAGGTGGGCAGAAGCCTGGTTTGGAGCCTTAGGACATTCCCAGCTACACACTGTCGGGTGGAAGGAGCCAGAGGAGGCATACAGGTATCTCCTTTAACCTTCAGCTCCTTTCTTGCTCTCACACTCATTCCCTCACCAAGCCCTGCCTCTGAAACACATCGGTCCACGTGGCTTCACTTCTGCACCACCCAGGTCACCACCTGAGCTCCTGAAACCGCCGCTCCCTCACCTCTGCTTCCCTCTTGTCTCCAAACAACAGCCAGGCTGACCTCGTGAGCATAGCAATCAAAACAGGACACTCCTCTGCGGAAAAACTCCTGAGAGTTCCATGGCGGTAGAAGAAAATTCACAAACTTCTCTCTTTATTTTGAGCTCCCTTCTCCAAAAGTAAAAGAAAAAGCTATGATAAAGAGGCAGACTTGGAGCCCCACCCACATCATGTGTGAGTCCCTGTGTGCATATGTAGGGCGACACACCATGTTGGTAATTACTAGGTTAAAACTAATCCTGTACCCCCTACTGTCTTCCACTCTTGGTTCCAATAGCTTTACGCAAGTTAATTTACTTATTGTGAGGTATGTAATTTCATTATCACCATGTTGTATAGAGGAAAACCAAAAGAAGGCATGAGTTGAGTAATTTGGTGAAGGTCATAGATACAGTAAGTAGCAAAGTCCAGAAAATCTGAGAAGAGAATCTTTCTTCCTAATTTCTAGGATATATTGCTTCTAGGAACTTACTAGCTCTCCTGATTTTTAAATGCGATGTATTATAAAACTGAGAACACGCAGGAAACAGGTGCCACTTTAACATTGCATGTGGTTTATTCTGACAAGTATTAAGTAGGTGATGGGGTCACCATTCACTTGAGGATAGGTAATAGACCAGTGGCTTTAAGGACAAGGCCTAATTTTCTCTAAAATCTTCTGGAAAAATCAGGAATGAGGGGTCTCTTGCAGTTCACAGGTAAATGTATCAATCGATAGGACTGTTTTGTGCCTATGTAGAACATATGACAGGTCTTAAGGTAGCTTCACTTATACCTATATATTTTTTTGTTTTAAAATACGTATCTAGATCTACAATTGCTTTAAAGAAGTTATAATGACAAAAATTAATAAAATTGCTTCTCATTGTAAAGAAGTTATTGTAGGTTCCATTAAATGGTTGTTAAACAGCAAAAGTCAATTTGCATCGCGAATACTCTTTTGATACCAACTATGATATGTTCAGTAACGTGAGGAAATAAATGTACCATTTATAATAAAATGGAAATCCATGTTAACGTTTTCTAAGCATCATCTGAAACTTTCAAGTCAGCATTTTCTTCCGTCTTTCATTAAAGTTTGTAAAAAAGAGATGTGGAGATTTTGTTAAAATTCCTTGGTTTTCAAGGGCTGAAAAATCAATTTAATTTTTATTTGGGGGAGTATTTTTCTTCACTTAATTTAAATGGGAGAAATCTGGCAGAGTAAGCATAAAACTTTACCTCTTAGTCAGAAAAATTTGGTTACCATTAAATGTCAAAGTATGTATTTCCCCAAGGCCCATTCCTTTGTATGCTCTGTTGGTATGAAACAGTTTTTAAGTTTCTTTAACAATTGCAATAATATGTAGATCAGTACACTGAATCTCAAGAGATAAATACTTCAGCTTTGATAAATAGTAAATGCAAATGGTAAATAAAATTAGTTCGTTTCACCCTCAGGTTTTTAGTAAAATGAAGGTTATAATAAAGAATTATGCTTCCGTTTGCTGCCTTCTTGCAGTGGTACAGATCTCCGAGGCAGATGTTTGAGGCCTTTTTTTTTTCATTTCAGTTATTTACTGACACTGGATTTGGATCATTGAAGACACGATTCATGCTAATGACATGGTGAAAGAAGTGAGGGCTATTGGTATTAACGGACTGGGTTTAATAGTTTGACAAAATGATGAATAGATGTGTATCATATACTGTGTATTTAGGAGAAAACAAAACCATTAAGCTAACCTTCTAATGAAAAACTAAGTTGTTTATCTCTCTGGTTCAAGTGAGCAAAGTCACTACAGGATTAAAATGTCTTTTCTAGAACAACGTAAAGAGCAATGTATACACATCTTAAATTTGGTAGGTCACAGAAGTTAGAATGCTGTCACCTTTTCATGCAACAAGAAAATAAATAAATAAAAATTAAATGCTTTAGCCCAACATTTGGCATTGACAAATCAGTAGTGTCAGCTTCACATATGAAGGGCAATACAGTGTGGTTATTTACAAATGCTCAATATGGCATGGTATTTGGGCTAAAGATACTTAGAATATTATTAGTGTTTCCTTTTTGATTAAAAGAATGTAACACAATCACCGTCAAGCTGCTATCGTAACTCATCTTTAGCTGTGGTACACCAGAGAAATAAACAACTTTCAATGGAAGAGGATTTTAGTGCTTTTTTTTTCCCTAAAGTAGACATTAAGCTGCTGTTGTAGAGTGTTTGCAGCTCTTTCCAATATGTAGAGACATTTTTATTCATGAATATTTATATAAAAAAGGAATTCTGTCAAGATGATGCTCTGTATCACTTGAGAATGACATCATTTAATTAAAGAACAAATTGCATTTTTTTGGTAGTGCCTGCCCATACCTGTTGCCACTGTTGTAATCTGTTTTTTGAATTCACTTTGGGCCGATGGTTTTGTCCAAGGTGTTGGATGAAGAGCACTTTAAAAGAAACTGGTATGTTGTTTTTAAGTTAATAATATGTTTAATAAATATGTGATTTTTGCATGAAAAAAGCCCCTAAGTTCTAATCCCAATATGTGGGTATTGTTTCTTTAGCTAAAACTACTACTAGTCAGTGAAGCAAAGCAGTCATTAACAATTTATTTATGTGGACCTACTCTATGCTGGGCACCATGAGGACTTTATATGATTAAATGCAATTTATATACAGTATAAAAAAGGGAAAGCAAACCAGAGCCATACTAGCTTGATACTCTCATATCTAGTGATAGGTTTATATCACTAGTTACATCTAGTCATATCTAGTATTTATAGGTCATATAAACCAGTCACTATAGTGACCTATGGTACTATATAATCTATATATATATCACTATATATATATATATATCACTACATATACCACTATATATACTATATATAATCACTATAGTGACCTAGTCTTGTAGGTTTATATGTACATATAGTACTATAGTGCATATAGTACATATACTACTATATAGTACATAAAAACCTACAGTACTAGGTCATATGTAGCACTAGGTTTATACGCTCTATAAATAACTTAATGTAGAAAAACTAAGGTTATGTCTATGAGTACCAGGCACTGTTTTAATCATTTTGCATGAGTTAAATCTTCGAGCTCTTATAACAAACCTATGAAGTACTGCTCTCATGCCCAGAGTATAGATGGGAACTTGAGTACCTTTCCCAAGGTTGCTCAGTTGGTCCGTGATGGAGTCAGCACTGAAGATGGTCCTTTGATGCTCACCCACAAGGTTACCCAAGGGGAACTAGCATAAAGTGCCTGTCCTGCTTTCAGCTGTGCTTTGACAGGGGATTCCCATAAGCAGGTTTACAAAGTCAAAGAGAGGTCCCTCCCCACCTAATCTAAATGCATCATCATCGTGTGCAGATGATAAATACATTTAGAAAATACCTATTAAGGTGATAAACGGAAACGTCTCTGTGCTAGATGGGAGGTACATATCCACCTCTCTCTTCCGAGGCTGTTTGCTACATGCTTGGAAGAAATAGTTCAGGCCAAAAGGTCAGTTTGGTACCTTAGCTAACCAGATGCACGACAGACCCCTGGAGAATTGTCTCCATCACCCTCCTGCCTGGGTGGCCTGGGAACAGAGTTGGCAGGTGCTGGAAACCATTGCGTGATGACGAGGGAGGCTTGGATTCCTAGTGGCATGGGAGCCCGCACAAAGTTGTTACGGCTTCTGTGCCTTCCGGAGCTGATGTTTCACAGAGATGAAGGGTGGACAGTAATCACTAATATATTCGGAAACCAAGAGGACCATGATGTTAAAAGGCATTTTAGAAATGAGCATAATGTTTGCGTGATCGTACTGTACTGCTTTAAAGCACTTTACACCCACAGACTGTCGGCTAGATGGGTTTACCACCACTTGATGGCTGCCAGAAAGAGGCTGTCACAGGCTGGCAAAAACGCTGTGCTATGTTGAACTATCAAGTTTATCGGTTTATAAAATATCAGTAGATTGGCATCCTTATCTTTCATATAACAGTTCTAAACCTATACTTGAGTAAAGATGGGAATATTAGCACGTATTTCTATCTATGAGTTTTTAAAATACATATCTCTACAGAAAGATGTGGTGCTATTTTCTTTGAAATGGTACAAGCATGTAACAACCAAAAATATTTCTACACAGCCAACACTTACATTGGCATTTCAAAAGAAAAATAAATAATCTGATACTATGTATAATATTATGCCTAGAAAAAAATTAAATGTTGCTAGAAAAAGATTTTCAAGGTGTGTATTTTCATGTTAGCACCTTTTCAAGCATATTTATGATACTACCTGGGATTCTTTATGTTTGGGATTGGAGAACAAGTAATACATATAAAATAGAAGAATTTGCTTGTTCTATATTAATATAATGCTGAAAAGAAAACATGAAAAAATGCGTTTTAAGGGATATATTTTTGCTCTATAGTACATATATATTTAACTGTTACATAATATTCATTTGAGAATTTTCTAAATCATTTGCTTTAACCCTGTAATATTTCCTTTTTATTAAGTCCAAAAGTGTTGAACGGTATCAATTTCATGTAATTCAAAATTTTCAGGAGCTCTCTAATGCTTTTAAGTTCTGCTCAGCCATTTTCACCTTGGTTAAGAAAATTATTATTTCTTGTACAGAAATATTCATAATTTACTGATATGAAGAAAAATGCTTTGCAATTTTAGGCAGAGAAAAGGAAACAAATATGACACTAGAACTTCTGTAGAAACATTCAGCACGTTTTAAAATGTTCATGATGCTGCAAACGGTTTCCGTTAAATGTTTTGTATGAAAATATTACTCAGAAATATTCTAACAGATTATTTTCGACAAAACATTCAAATCGTCTATTAATTTATAATATTATTATTATTATTTTGATGATGGCTATTCTAACTGGTGTGAGATGGTATCTCACTGTGGTTTTGATTTGCATTTCTCTGATGGCCAGTGATGATGAGCATTTTTTCATGT
This sequence comes from Hylobates moloch, assembly GCF_009828535.3. NCBI lineage: Eukaryota > Metazoa > Chordata > Mammalia > Primates > Hylobatidae > Hylobates > Hylobates moloch. The sequence continues at coordinate 125,218,727 of NW_026652283.1, forward strand.
GTTTTTTGGCTGCATAAATGTCTTCTTTTGAGAAGTGTCTGTTCATGTCCTTTGCCCACTTTTTGATGGGGTTGTTTGTTTTTTTCTTGTAAACTTGTTTGAGTTCATCGTAGATTCTGGATATTAGCCCTTTGTCAGATGAGTAGGTTGCGAAAATTTTCTCCCATTCTGTAGGTTGCCCGTTCACTCTGATGGTAGTTTCTTTTGCTGTGCAGAAGCTCTTTAGTTTAATTAGATCCCATTTGTCAATTTTGGCTTTTGTTGCCTTGCTTTTGGTGTTTTAGACATGAAGTCTTTGCCTGTTATTATTATTTTGAACTGGAGTCTCACTCTGCCACCCAGGCTGGAGTACAGTGGCACGATCTCAACTCGCTCTAACCTCCTTCTCCCGGGTTCAAGTGATTCTTCTCCCTCAGCGTCCTGAGTGGCTGGGACTACAGGCACATGTCACATGCCGAGCTAATTTTTGTATTTTTAGTAGAGAAGGGGTTTCATCATGTTGGCCAGGCTGGTCCCGAACTCCTGACCTCGTGATCCTCCTGCCTCGGCCTCCCAAAGTGCTGGCATTACAGACATGAGCCACTGTGCCCGGCCCAATTTGTTATCATTTCATATATACATATATATGTTTTTATGTTTATATATATATATATTTCAATTTGTAATCATTTTGTATATACATATATATGTTTACATATATATATATATTTCAATGTGTGTATGCTATCTACACCTTGATTTTCCCTTTCACTCAATAAGAGTTGAAATCCATTTGAGAAACTAAAGCTTCTCCAAGCCATATATTACTTAATAGTAGCCAGGTGAAGTTAATATTTTTGATGGGAATAATTGGCTGCATTAACATTTTGGTGGCAATATTAGAAATGAGGAAATAAACAGAACATAAAATTTGAATGTTCTTTTCTTATTTCAATCTTTACATCTCCCGCAAATTCTAGAGCCTGACTTCTCTGTCTGAAATAGGACGAGGAGAAGTAGAGGTGAGAGAGAGGAGAGCCTCCTGGACCAGTCCATAGGAGACTCCTTTTCACCCCTCAGTGGTCTAAGGACATCTCTGACGTTGGAGTCACTTTCTGGATTCTCAGCGAAACCTGCTTGGAAACTACCCTTCTTTTAAGAGAATTCCATGCTATGGCTATGTTTATTAAAGCCAGATTAATTTTTAAAAGAGGAACACATGTTTGGTTTGATACTGGGGACGGCAAATCTAATATGAATGCTGATATTTGGCAAAGTATATATCAGTGCTAAACGACCTCAATTTTTAAAGGCAATCTCCTTAAATTAACTCTAATCTCTGGGTTTTAAGGCCATGCTGTAAGTCATGTTGCTATAGACAGGAAAATATTTTGAAAGACCTTAGGCATATGAAATGCCTTTCTGAATCCACATTTCTTAAAGGTTCTAAAATGCACACTAGGTCATTTAGGGCTTGTAATCTCAAGAAATGGAAAATGCCTCCTCAGGTTAGTACAGGTCGTGGAAGTTTATTGTCATAATGTATGAGGAAGAAAATAAGGAGGAAAAGAAGGAAGAAGGAAGGAAGGAAAGAAGGAAGGAACAAAGGAGGGAAGAAGGGAAAGAAGGAAGAAATGAAAGAAGGAAGGAGGAAAGGAAGGAATGGGAAGGAAGGAGGAAAGGAAGGAGGGAGGGAAGGAAGAAAGGAGGGAGGGAAGGAAGGGAGGGAGGGAGACAGGGAAGGAAGGGAAGGGAATGGGGAAGGACGGAAGGAAGGAAGGAAGGCAGGAAGGAAGGAAGGGAAAGGAAGGAAGAAAGGAAGGAAAAAAGGAAGGGAGGGAGAGGGGAAGGAAGGAAGGAAAAAAGGAAGGAAGGAAGGAAGGAAGGGTCAAAAAATGGTTTCAGGCACTGGAGTCAGATTTTGTGGGCTGAGAAAGTTAGAAGTTGAAAATTCAGGACCCTTCACTCTGCAGGAATCTAGGAATATACCTTCTTATAATTCAGCTTCCTGTGTCTGCCTCCCTCACATGGTGTTTACAGCAATGGCCAACCACCCACTTTCTCTAAGTACGCTTTGCTCCCACTCTGCTGCCTGGGTTACTTTCTCTCCAGATCTCTTCTGGCCAACATCCAAAGTACTCAACAGTTGACCTAGTCAGCTTGTTGCCATCTATTCATGTAGAATTTCTTATCAGTTTACCTACTCTATATAGTCACCAGCTCAGATGCCAACTCCTGGTTTTTATGGCTTGTTTCCATGATGAAGTTGAAACCTCTGTGTCTCTGTGGCTAGGTTCTCATGGCACTAACTATGCCAAATTCATAATAGCATTACGGTTAAAAGTCGTCTTCACCATAATCAACAAATTACTCTTGAGTGTGTGGATATATTCTTATTTAAAATATTGTAAGAAAAAATTTCATAATTAGGGCAATTAGGGAAGAATACTTAAGCGATTTTTTTTTCAGCAAAGAGCTCTAAGGATATTCTTAATTTGATGAATTGTCTAATACCCAGTTCAGCATTATATGCAACACATGGTAAAACCATGACCTCGAAAAGCAGGCAACATGTGAAACCTCATAACGTGCAAATAAAAACAAAACAACCACAAGAAAAACTTTAAGGAACGTTTTAGAAGTAAATGAGGAAACAGTCTTTTCAAAGAGAGCCAGCAGCAATATAAATGCTATGTATTGCTTTTACAATTAAGCCCAATAAGTGAAAGAATGAAACACTAAGATTTTTTACTTTAAATCTATACTTGGATTAGTCATACTATTTTTCAAAATCCTTTCCAGGGATTGGATTAGACTCATTTTATGCAATTAAAATATCAGGCATTTCATGACATTTGAAAAGTAGCTTTGATATTGCACTTAGGTTATAAAGTTGCAAAAACTTCAAAGGCCTATTTGCTGGTATCACTAACTGGATGAGGTGAATTCACTATTGGTCTTGTCTTGCTGAGATCAGATTCCATGGGTGGTTTGCCTTTAGGTTACCAATAGCATTGGAAAAATATTTATTTAACATGGCTATAGTTAGTTATTTAAATATTCCAGGATCTAAGTCTGCTCAAATATATTTATTTTAAAATAACCATTGTATAAAAAATAAGAAAGCCGGGCCAGAGAAATACAGATGTCTGATTTTCTGAAGGTTTTAGAAACTTCACAAATGGAAAAGACAGTTGGGGCAGGAATAAGGAAAAGTCTGTTGATTCGAAACCCTAAAAATATGACAGTGTTATGAAGGTCCAGATTCAATCGGAAATCTTGGGGAAGAAGAAGCTAGAACTTAACGCCTTGAGATCTTTTTGTCTAATGTTTCTAAAAAGCTAGTCACTCTCAGGTGAGCCCATAAATTGCTTCCTAGAAGTTAACTTTAAAACTCTATTAATTGGTCATCTACTCTTACTCTAAATAACTCAGTTGGTAATCATTTGGTTAAGCTCTAAGGGTAAAGCAAAAATCCAAAAACAACTTTTGTCCTTAAGAATCCCATATCCTCTTACCATCCGGTCCAGCAGTCCTGCTACAGGGCATCTACCCAAAGGAAGAGAAGTCACTCTGTGGAAAAGACACATGCACACGCACGTTTATAGCAGTACAATTTGCAATAGCAAAGATATGAAACCCACACAGTGCCCATCAACCAATGAGTGGATAAAGAAAGTGTGGTATAGGGAGGCCGAGGCTGGCGGATCATGAGGTCAGAAGATCGAGACCATCCTGGCTAACACCGTGAAACCCCGTCTCTACTAAAAATACAAAAAATTAGCCGGGTGTGGTGGCGGGCACCTGTAGTCCCAGTTACTCGGGCGGCTGAGGCAGGAGAATGGCGTGAACCCAGGGGGCGGAGCTTGCAGTGAGCCAAGATTCCACCACTGCACTCCAGCCTGGGCGACAGAGCGAGACTCTGTCTAAAAAAAAAAAAAAAAAAAAGCCTGGGCGACAGAGCGAGACTCTGTCTAAAAAAAAAAAAAAAGATTGAAATGCCAGAATGAAATAATGTATTGTGCAGTGACTTGGATGGAGCTGGAGGCCATTATTCCAAGTGAAGTAACTCAGGAATGGAAAACCAAATATCGTTATGTTCTCACTTTTAAGTGGGAGGTAATCTATAAGGATACAAAGGCATGAGAATGATACAGTGGACTCTGGGGACTCAAGGGGATGATAGGAAGACGGGTGAGGGATAAAAGACTACATATTGGATGCAGTGCACACTGCTTGGATGACAGGTGCACTAAAATCCCAGAAATCACCACTAAATAACTCATCCATGTAACCGAAAACACTTGTATTCCAAAAACTATTGAAATAATTTTCTAAAAGCCAAAAAGAAAAGAATCCCATGTTCTTGATTTTGGCTCGGTGGACGGGTTTTTTTTAGAGAGCATTGTTGAAATTGGATGGTATGAAACACGTTTAAAAGGTCTTAGTATCCTAGTTTTCCCCAAAAACTTCATATTCATTTTTTACCCAAACCAAAGTTGTCTTGTTATTTAGGCTTCTAAGGTATGAGAACTAAAACCAGTTTTTCTCTCGTGTGTCCAGTAAGCATAGGTTGTTAGTGATAGACTGCACACTTTGCTTTAGTTGTGTGTATGAGGAACAGTTATGAGGTTGATTAAATCAGTTTATTCCAATGACGTCTAATCATAATTTTATGAATCTCATTAAATGTGCTTGAACTAAAGTTGGGTATAAGAGGCGCATACCCACACTGAGTGTGATAGGGGAAACTTCTCTGTTAAGAAACAAAACAAAACAATTGCATCCAGAATCTAGGGGCTGATTAGAATATCACAGAAGATTTATAAGTTTCTGAAATTTTTGAGAGAGAAGGGCAAAGGGCTTTATTTATGGTAATCTCACTTCCCTTGTCTGAATATCTTAAAGCAATGGTTATTCTTCTATCCTGTCACTTGCTGAATGAATCTATAATAAATCAGAATTACTCAGGGCAAAATTAAAAGCTGATATTTCTTAAGTAAAATGCAAAGTATTTTGTGTTGTTGCTGAAACACTCACAAGTCAGGGAAATGTGTCTTGTGCACAGGACTATATATTGTTTATGCTTTCAACTGATCTGATTTGGGAAGCATAATTTAAGGTTTTTAGTACAAAAATGTGTCAACCATATCAACATAGTCAATGGTATTAACCATGTCAAATATTTTGAAATCATCTCCAGTAAATGTTCTCCCGAATTTGTGAAAATTGAAGAAAATTATTCCTTTATAGTTGTTTTCTTTAAGGTAATAGAAAGGAGCCTATATTTCCTTAAAAATAAAAAAGAGGGAATATAAGGTAAACTGGCAAGTTGAACAACGTCTGTCATGCCAGCTAAACGCTTATGTTTTCGAAAACATATTTAATTTTACAAAACTTGACCTGGCAATTTATTCACTTATAATTCTTAAAAATATTGATTTATAAAATTTATATTAGCAAAACACTTTCTTTTGCTACATTTTTCCAGGTTGACCAAAATTTTAAAACATTCAAGGAGTTTGTTATTCATCTGATACCTGTATGCTACTGTGTTTGGAGCTCTTGTTGATTCAATTCTTGAAACTCTGCTTGGAGTTACTCATTTTAGTCATTTGCAGAATAAATCAAATTTTCCCATACTGTTTCTAGTGTTCAGAGAAGGTGACAAGCCAGAAACACAACATGATGTGAGAGCCACAGATGGAAATTCTGGCTTGGTTAGGGTGAGCCTGGGCTTCCTTGCTCCTCTGTAACTTGCAAATAAATACAAATAATAGTGATACCGTCCTTTTCTGTCTCAGTGTCGTTGTGACTGAGGATCCGCTTACAGTAAAATTACGTACACAATTACATACACAATGTGAAAAGAGCTCTTTAAACAGGTGTGCGTCCTGGGAACAGCCTCGCTCTGCAGTATCTGCCTATGATGGTGGGGCACTGGGGAGTGCTGGCAGGTACAGGCAACAGCCCAGGAGAGCTCTACCTAAGATATTTTTGTTAGAAAGAAGCAAGTGTTTTCTTTAAAAATGTCAGCACAGAGGTACTCAGGCTGTTTCGTGTTGCCTCCTGACTGTAACTCCACTTTGTGTCAAGTCTTAGGGGAGGTGTACGTACTCACCGCAGCTGCCTTTGAGTGTTAGGGACGTCTCTGGGCAGAAATGAGAGCACAGTAGAAAGCCGTTTCCGAGGCCCTCCTTCCCCTTCTCCCCAGTGCCCCTGGCTCACGCTTTGCCTTCTGTGATGTTCGGCTCATATTTTTGCTCCAGTTCTTAACTTCAGCTTTGTGTATTCTACCATCCTCCATATTTCTCAGTTTTATCTTATTCCCTTAATCTATAATGTTTAATGTCATGAAATGAAAATGTCCCTATAGACTATATTTTTGCTCTCTTTTCACTTTCTCCTCTCTAAGTATGATATTGTGGGAAGAAATAACAAATTAAGAATATAACAGAAGCTTCGTAGTCTTCCTAAATAATCCCTTGTTAAACTATTATGCATTGATTTTTATAACCTTTTGCATTTATGTGTGGTAGATATATGTTAAAATTTATATATACATATAAATTACATATGTATATATATTTATATGTGTTTATGTGTTTATAATGTGTATGTGTTTGTCTACATATATATTTGTACCTCAAGACAGAAGATTTTTTCATTGGGACTTAGTTTAACTATTTCCAGTTTTTCTTGTAAACAAATAAAGTCCTCTCAGCTTTCAGTTTTTCAGCCTAACTGTAAAATGATGTCTGTGCCTATCAGGCCACTACTCCTAAGTCCTTTTGATCTCTTGGTTGGCTTTTTCCCTGACATTAGTAATATATAGAAAACCTGGAAACTATGGAAAACAGTTAAAAAAGGACCAAAAACCATGGGCGATTTCATCAGCCAGAAACCACGTCAAATCTTTTTCTTCATTCCAACTATTTTTCTTCTACCTGTTAAGAGGAAACTTTTGACACATTAAATTTAGCAGAGTTTATTTGAGTAAATAGATGTGTCAGTCAGGCAGCATTCAAATCCAGGAAAGGTGCAGAGAGCTCCACCCAGCAATGTGGGCAGCAGCACTGATAGAAAAAGGAAGGGACATGGGGAGGCAGCTGGAGAAGCCGCCTCCGGACACCTGCCCGACTAGGGCGTGGTCTGCGTAGTCGGGGGCCTGTGATGGGCTGAAGCAAGGATGCTGTGATTAGCTGAGACTCAGTTACTTGCTACAGAACATCCTCTTGAGTCGCGTTGCAGCTTGTTACGTACTGAGTGAGGTCGCAGTTCACTGTGTAGGAATTCAAAGTACAAAGGCAACTCGAAGCCAAATTTATTTATTTACTTATTTTTATTTTACTTTAAGTTCTGGGAATCATGTGCAGAACGTGCAGGTTTGTTCCATAGGTATACATGTGCCATGGTGGTTTGATGCGCCCATCAACCCGTTATCTAGGTTTTAAATCCTGCGTGGTTTAAGTATTTGTCCTAATGCTCTCCCTCCCCTTGTCTCTTACCTCCTGACAGGCCCTGGTGTGTGATATTCCCCTCCCTGTGTCCATGTGTTCTCATTGTTCAGCTCCCACTTATAAATGAGAACATGCAGTGTTTGGTTTTCTGTTCCCGTGTTAACTGTCATTCTCAGTGAGCCAAATTTATTTTAACACACTGCTTTTCTTGAGATCTGAAGTCCACAACAGCAATACAATCGATACTAAAGCTTGTCTCTTTCTGATAAACTGTAATGCATGAACAACGAAAATGCCTTATCTATAGCATCAATTGGTGTCTTACCAATAAAGTATTACTTTTGTGTTGAACATAGATTATCAATAATTTTGTTATATTGTTTATTCAACCAATGGTATATTAATAGGAAATTTACATCTAAATCAAAGAGAATGTTTTGACTGTGAAACCATGTGGTCACAGGAAATTTAAAAATTGAAGTTTGCTACAGATAAGTGTTGTAGATTATTCATAAAGAACTTTCAAAATAAAATATCTTAAGATATGATTTTTTGGTAGAAATTTCAGCCTAGAAGTAATAGTTGAAAGAGAACAAGGAATGAAATAAATTTGTTGAGTTTCTTTTAAATGAATATTCGGAAGTATCAAGTTGCTGTAGTATTGTTCTCGTGGACTTGAGTGAAAGTGATATTTTATTTGAGGGCAATTTTATCATAATTTGCCTGTCATATACTGGTAATGTCAATGACTTAAACTTATGAGGAAAATTTTAGATTTTTAATGAAGGATATATAAAGAGATTAATGTTTTTTAAAAATATTCTTTTAAGGGTGTGCAAGTGAAATTTTGCACCAAAACTAACCATTTGACTCTGAAGTAAGGTAGAGGTTGAGGATACACAGAACAGGAGAAAACGTAGTGAGTTAGGGGAGGTTGAGTGTAGACACCTTTGTGGGAGTGTGTGTGACAGGGAGTGCAGGAAGACACGGTTTTCAGTCTTCTGATGTCAGTGACTAGAAACTACGTACAGGCAGGTGAATCAGTAGACTGGGGTAGGTGTTTGGGGGTTGTAAAATGTTCTGTTTTTATTTGAATTCAATATCCTCTCACAAGAGTCACAGTTCTGTTTTCAGATTTTTGCCACATTATTTTATTGGACCAAGATAAAGGACATTCTTTGTGACAGCCTTGTTGACCACAGCAAATCAGGGCCCACTATTCCGTGGGGGCTGTTGGCACTGTTTTTGTACGAACGCTGGGGTGCTGTTGGCACTGTTTTTGTATGAATGCTGGGGTGCATGGAGACGCAACTGACAAAGACTGGACCTTTTTTACCACTCCTTAGGGAAAATGGTCTGGCATCCTCCTAGTTTATATTATTTGGGATTTCTCCTCTCAAATTACGTCATAGAGTATTCAAACTCAATTTTTTTTGTATGTTCTCTACCTATCATTTTTAAAAAATATTAAATAAAATGATAGTTTGCACAAATTTCTGGAAATCTCCACTCTTCAACTCTCATCCTTCAGTTAACAAAGGACAGGATATACTTTAATATTAATATTTATTTCAGTCCTCACTTTTCTTTTTATTCTTAATTTCCACTCATACACGTTTATTTCCTCTCTTTCTTTTTGTTGTGGCAATATATTTTCTTGGCAGGCTATTTTTCAAAGCATACACACATATAATTATATTTTATATATATATATACACACACACACACACACATATAGTGTCTAACTTGTCAGACAGTATACTAAAAAAATTGTAAAAAGACAGTGTTTACAACAAATGAGGCTATAGCATATCCAAAAAAAAAGAAAAAGAGATGTGAGCAAATAATCAAACTAGCCTAAGATAATTACAAACCGAACCAAATACCATTTTCATGAAGAAACAGATCATCGTGAAGAATTTGGAAATTGATACTGTAGATGGTATCAGCTCAAAAAATTGTCTGATTCTGTTATGTGAACCAAATTGGAATTTTTGGCTGGGTGTAGTGGCTCGTACCTGTAATCCCAGCACTTTGGGAGGCTGAGAGTGAGGATCACTTGATCCAAGCCTTCAGGACCAGCCTGGGCCATATAACGAGACCTTGTCTATATAAAACAACAAGGAAACAACAAACAAAAAAAGAAAGAACAAAGTTGAGTCATTCTTGGCAGAAATAAAGTTTGTAAAAGATAGTTCAGGTTATTAGAAACAATTCTAGAAGCATGTTTTTTGGTGAAATTAAATGCATTTTATTTGAAATATGCAGTCAGATTCAAGTTGAGTTATAAATTTATGAGGCTAAAGCTTTTAAGGACTTTTCAGAAACAGTTTTGCTAGAAATTCAAAGAGTATTTTGGCTGGAGAGAAGTATTACTTTTATCATTGGGTTAAACATTTGAATCTTCATATAAATTTAGAATAATTGCTTCAACCTAAAAAAATATTTGAGGGAAATAAACCTAAGGATTACTTTTAAATTAGCAATTTTTCTTCACATTTTAAACTTCACTGTTACTGTTGTGATAATATCAAAAAGACCTACATTTTTCAGTGTATTTTTACAAAGCACTTGTAAATTACTGAGAAAAGACTAATCAAGATTTTTGTAACATTTTGGTTGTGCCTGACTCAATTATAATAAACTTGTATAGAATTTGAATATAGGCTGGGTGCAGTGGCTGATGCCTGTAATCCCAGCACTTCGGGAGGCCACGGTGGGTGGATCACTTGACGTCAGGAGTTCTAGACCAGCCTGGCCCACGTGGTGAAACCCCATTTCTACTAAAAATACAAAAATTAGCTGGGCATGGTGGCGGACATCTGTATCCCCATAGTCCCAGCTACTTGGGAGGCTGAGGCAGGAGAATCGCTTGAACCCAGGAGGTAGAAGTTCCAGTGAGCCGAGATCATGCCACTGCCCTCCAGCCTGGCAGCTGGGAGAGAGAGAGCAAGACTTTGTCACACACACAAAAAAAGAATTTAAAATATAACACTATGATTCTGAAAAAAGCTATAGTCTCTCCAGTTAATTCTTCCCAGCTCAATAAATTGATCAATTTGATCAATTTTCTTGGTGGTTGATTGTAATGAATGATAGCTACCAAAGCCTCATAATTAGGGAAATGGTTCTGGTTTCTAATTTTGTGTAATTTATTTTAAATCATCTTGCACTTTTCAAAGAATATATACCCACGTACAACTCAGACTTTGCATATATTTTCAGTATATTTACAAAGCCCTTGAAGTCCACCCTGGTAAGAGTATACTATTACTACTACTGTTGCTGTCACTGTTACGATTGTTACTACTCTTTCTTAAGTAACTCCTATATTCTAGGCCCTTTTCTAAGGATATGAATAGATGGTCTCCTTTAAGACTTGTTGAACGTTTTTCTGAGCAATATTAGTGCAGTATGCCTGTGTATTTCTGTGTGTTTCTACATTCATTGATATATAGATATATTATATATGCATGTTTCATAGGTTTGAAGAAATGAGGGCATCTGATTTTCTGAAAATTAGTGTCCCAGCTGGTTTGCAATTACAGAATTACTATTCCAACTTCCTCCAAGGATATTGAGGAAAATTATATGTAAGGTTGTTATTTGCATATGCTCATTACCCTCATGAAAATTTTCATCAGCTCCAATGAGCGGTATACTTTTGTGGAAGTGATTTACCCCCTTTACAGTTCAGTCTGACTGCAGACTTCCCGGGACATCTGTAATGAGGCAATTGAATGCATTTTACATAGGGGATCATTCCCATATGTCTATGTGGGTGGTAGAGAAACACTGAGATAATATGTAATGGCATCGACTTTGCCGAACAAGCTCAGTTTCATATAGCAAGATCTTACCATTCAAAGCAAGCACGGTCTGATCTTTTCCAAAAAAGAAAAATGATGATGTGATGTGTGTTTCTCTTCCAGCGGTCCCTTGCCCCAGCATTGAAGCTCAGCTCTCAGAACACATCATCTGGAGGCTGGTTTCAGGATCCTTGAATGAGTACGGAGCTCAAGTATTGCTGAGCTGCAGTCCTGGTTACTACTTAGAGGGCCGGAGGCTTGTGCAGTGCCAGGCCAATGGTACGTGGAACATAGGAGATGAGAGGCCAAGCTGTCGAGGTAAGTGATGAGGGAGACACCCCTGAAAGACACGGCATCCTAGATTATTCTAGATGACTTCTGTCAACGGTGAGCTTCTCTAGTGGAGCTATCATCTACCATAGTCCTATAGATCAAAAGAACAAATGGTCTGTGTTTTCGTTACAGTGTGAATATGTATTGTCATGTGACATACTTAAACCACATTGCTGCTGGATTAGGCATTTGATGTTGTCTTTTCCTTGTAAATAATTGTATTTTTCCAACTGTATTTCAAATCAGCTCAAAGACAAATACAAACCTATGTGTAAAAAGATAACTCTTATGCCATAGACAGCCTATTCGAGAGTTCTAATTAGGATCTTGGGAAATAGTATTAATGTTGAAGATATTGTGTTCTCAAATAATGACTGTCTTCACAAGGGAGATGGTTATTCTCTTAGGTACAAGATAAGCAGTTAAAGCTTTCAGGGAGTTTCACGTTAAATATGGATAAATAGAAAAATACAGCAACGCTAGTATTGTTCAGAGCCCTCTGATTCAGATGTATCTGGTATACAATCTTTACTTGATTGTTCACAGAAAATTATTATGCATAAAAACAAGTAGTTAGAATAGTGTACAATTTATATGATACACAGCTTAGTAAGAATCCATCAGAATAAAAAATGAAAAAGACAAAAGCATGAATGTTTAACTGTCTTTGATAATAATTTTAATTCAACTTTTAATAGAACAAACATTAATGAAACACATACCACAAGCTCTTCCCCAGGAACACAAAGATAAATCAGGAAGGACTGCTGGCCTCCCGGAGCTCAAAGCTTTCATAATCGTAATGAACATGGTCCCTGTTTCTCCCAGATAGCCCTGCCTGAAGCCTGTTTTCCAGGTGTTTATTAATGATTGCTTGTCACTCTGAACAGTGTCCTGGTTTGGATGGCTAATGACCTGGTCACTGAGTTTACAGAGCCGTTCCTCTTTATCACACCTTTGCCGCTTAGGAAATGCCCCCCTTCCCAACCTTCTTGCCAGTCATGCACAGATTTTGTCACCTGGAGATTCCGGCATTAGCACCGGTAAGGAGAGAATAGAAGGAGTCAGGAACACTAACCTTTTGCCTATTTTAGTCTCTTCCCGCCAACATCATTTTGTCAATTTCAAACCAGAAATAGGATCTTAAAAACAGACACTGATTAACTTTTTCCAGGTGGGGTTTTACACAGGCCTTCTGCGGCTGCAACAACCCAGTACAGCCTTTTCTTGTCTCCCTAATTTCCCAGGGATGCCCAGCTACGGTGTCCCTGTCTGCCCAGAGCAGGGCTATGCCAAATGGTATTTGCTGCGCGGCAATCTTCCATGCTCACAGCTCAGCGTTCCCGAAGAATTTTCACATACAATGGATAGCCTTCTATTTAAGGGAATGTTAACAAATACCTCATTCCTGAACTATACTCATTAGTAGCAAGGCGTTAACCTCATCTTGGGAAAGAAAGCAAAGTTAGAGTTCTGCTGTCCTTGAACAGTGTTTCTGCTTCCAGCTTCTGAAATTCTGGAAAGTCTGTTTTCCTGCCTCTGGTTTTATCTACCGTATTCTGGTGTTTCTGACACGGAGTGCAGTCCAGTCACAATCCCCACACATCATTCATCATCACATGTCTAGTTGTCTCGGGCCACACATTTGTTTTCTGAATTGTCAGCTGCTTGCTGACTTGCGAGCTGGGCACGAGCTGTTCTATCACACTTTGCTATCTGTCTCTTGAATGTCATTGTGGACACGTGGCATTTTCCAGAGTCACTGGATTCCAGCTGAAATCATTGTTGATTTAAAAAAAAAAAGATTTTATTAATGTTTGTAGCTCAGGTTGTGACACTTTGGCCGGGGGAGTTCCTTTCACGCAGCTTTCTCATTTGGTCCCTCTAACATCTCTGAAGTGGTCCTTGTTTTCTCATAAAAACAGGATGTTCTATGGTTATCTGAAAATTTTCTTACCCAAACACATTGTTCTCCAAAAAGCCCTGGTATCTTCTGGTGGAAAATGGTGTCAGAGAACCAAATCCACTCCGGGGAATGCACTGTGCTGTGCATATGGTCGGTGAGCTGGGGAAAGTTGACATGGAGTATGTTGTTACTTTTGTGACCAAACTGAAATTTTCTGCTTCTCTTTTTTTTTCCCCAAAAGGCCTGATATTGATATTGTCAATTTATTCTTATATCTACTATGTGTATTTAAAAAATTAAAAAAGTTTTTTTAATTGTGCTAATACAGGGCTTGTCAATATTTTTTTCTGTTTTTGGAGCATAGGTTTGCCGTCTTAGATGTCATAGTGCGTGACTTTTTGTTTAAATTGGGATGCTGGCTAAAATTTACAAGCCTTAATGGCCTCTTTCTCCTCTTTTTCTCTCTTGCCTCAATGTTTTGGAAATGACAACAGAGTACAGAAGTCTAGAAACCCCTCTACCAAGGTCATTCAGCAGACCCTCTATGGAAGGGATAGCCCAGCCTCTTTGAAAGCAACTATTATCAGGGGTTTTCTTAAAATTTTTATTTTTAAAATTTGAGGACCTGTGTTAGTTATTGATTGCTGCATAACCAGTCACCACATGCTAAGGGCCTCATGATAACACAGATTCACTGCGGCCCAGCTTCTGGGCTCAGATACCTGGCACATTTTGGACGGATCATCCACTCACGGTCTCACAGGGCTGAGTTCACGGTGTTGACAGGGCTGGAGGCCCAGTGAGGTCCAGTGAGGTCCATTGAGGTCCAGTGAGGTCCATTGAGGTCCAGTGAGGTCCAGTGAGGTCCAGTGAAGTCCAGTGAGGTCCAGTGAGTCCATTGAGGTCCAGTGAGGTCCACTGAGGTCCAGTGAGGCCCAGTGAGGTCCAGTGAGTCCATTGAGGTCCACTGAGGTCCAGTGAGTCCATTGAGGTCCAGTGAGGTCCAATGAGGTCCAGTGACGTCCAATGAAGTCCGATGAGGTCCAGTGAGTCCATAGAGGTCCAGTGAGTCCAGTGAGTCCATTGAGGTCCAGTGAGGTCCAGTGAAGTCCAGTGAGGTCCA
>NW_026652283.1:125233346-125236947 GCF_009828535.3 Hylobates moloch
GAGTCCATTGAGGTCCAGTGAGGTCCAGTGAAGTCCAGTGAGGTCCAGTGAGGTCCAGTGAGGTCCAGTCAAGCCCAATGGGCTCCAGTGAGGTCCAGTGAGGCCCAGTGGGATCCAGTGAGGTCCAGTGAGGTTCAGATCAGCTTCCCAAACCTGGCTTCTGGGCAGAGTTCATGTCCTTGTGGCATGTGGCTGAGGGCCTTATGTTATTGCTGCTGATGATGGGGAAATACTAAGCTCCTGGCCCTGTGTCCCCCACCCCACCAGGCCCTCTCCTGAGTCCAATCTCTCTGACTTCAGAAAGGACTTAGTCCCTAATAGGGGCTCCCCTCACCGGGCTGTTCCCATCCAAATCATCTCATTTTTTATTAACTCAAAGTCAGCTGACTCCTAATGTATTCAGAGTTCTGCCCTCACTCAAGGGGAGAGGATTTGAGGAGATGTCTCGACTCAGGGGCGGGGCACATAGGGACCACCTTCGAATTCTGCCTACCACTAGACCCCAAAGACCTTTTTATAACTATATCATACATTAAAAACTATTATTATTTTTAAATATTCATTTGTTAATTTATTTACACTAAAATGGATACAATTTTACTTGTGTATTAATTTAAAGTAACATGTCAATTACATGCTCACATAACAGATTTTTATGAACAATAAGGATTCATTTTCAAACAAGGCAAAAATTAAAGTGAAGAATGTCATCATTTAAAAATTTTTCAAAGCCCCTTAATGTGTGGCTTAATACAGGTGGCTGGATTCTCAGCACCTTCTGCACTAACTTTGTCAAAGCTTGTTGTTTTGGTGGAGATATGTAAAATAAAATGTATTGATGGTTGGTAGTGTAGTCACTGGAAAGGTAGATGCTTGTTGACCACTAAAAGAATATCAGAGATGTCCAGGAGTTCTTGGATCCCATTTTTAGAAGAGCTATTTCAGAATAACACCACAAAATACACGGTTTCAGGGCCCGTGTGTCTAAGGCACAGGCAGGCAGTACACAAAGCAGTGGAGGGAACAGTATGAACAACAGTTGTCTTGTGTTTCCCTCCAGCATGGGTTTTCATGAGTGCTAGTGTCATTATCTATGTATTGTTCACAACCAGCTTTAGTGCAATATTCAATATTATTGATTTTATTTACTTGGGACAAATATTGAGTTCCTCAATATGATAACCATCTACTCTCTTGAAAGTCGCTTAGTAATATCAGAGAAAACACAGGCAATGTAGTGGTGAGAATTACACCACCTTTAAAACACAGGCAATGTAGTGGTGAGAATTATACCACCTTTAAAACTTTATTCCCCCAAAAGAAAGTGAAAAACACAATTTTTAAAAACTTAAAATATAGGCTAGGCGTAGTGGCTCATGCCTATAATCTCAACAATTTGGGAGGCCAAGGTGAGTGGATCACCTAAGGTCAGGAGTTTGAGACCAGCCTGGTCAATGTGGCAAAACCCTGTCTCTACTAAAAAATACAAAAAATTAGCCCGGTGTGGTGGCGTGTGCCTGTAATCCCAGCTACTTGGGAGGCCGAGGCGGGAGAATCACTTGAACCCGGGAGGTGGCAGTTGCAGTGAGCTGAGGTCACGCCACTGCAATGTAGCCGGGGCGACAGAGCAATACTCTGTCCCCAACACCCCCCCCCAAAAAAAACTTAAAATGTCAACCTTATTTTCTGGGCTCTGCAAGAAAAAAAAATCAATAAACACGTTACTTCATTTTTGCTGTAACACATTTTAATTTCATGCTATGCTTAAATTACATTTATCTCTCACATTTCCTACTTTGCCAACACACACACACACACACACACACACACAACCCACCATGAATGCTGGTAATAGTATAATTTACTATTAAATAAGTGTGTGATAAACCCCAGGAAATTAAAACGTAATTTAATTTCTTAATTAAAAGTAACGAACATGACACATTTTTGTAAGGCGAATTTTCCACACTGGTAGCTTCTTCACGGAAGAATCACAGTGTCACTCTCTACGTTCTATTGGATCAGGGACCAACAGAATCTTCAAGTGTAGCATCAGCCAAGTCATTGGTGCGCAGGCATTTTCCTTTTTTTTTGACTCCTCAGGGTTTATCTTAGAGTGGTCCTGCTCGTAAGATCTCCCAGAACGTAATCGTTTTCAGTTACTTATTTGCTTAAGAGCCGGAAATGTTAGAATTTCCCTTTCTGTTTGTCTAGTTAGCTCCAGAAGAAGAGGGGAGCCTTAATCATCTACTAATCACATTCATAACAACTGTGAAATCAGCTGAGAAATTCACCACTTTTTGAAGGGTTTGTGCTATTCTAACTCCTATTTTATTGTGTCTATTTTAATATGTCCGTAGAGAAAAACCCAGGTCTCTATGAGTGAATGGACAGGAGACCATAGTCTTACCCTTAAACAGTGAGCTCTGCAGTCCTGTCCTACAAGAAACAATAGAAAATTAAAATTTAATCTCTAGAGATGCCTACACACCTTCCTAGCACAAAGTCTTTATACAAGTAGAAGGCTCTTATTCTTTTCTTATTACATTCATTTATTGTTTGACTTAATGTACATATTTAAAAAGAAAAACATTTATCACAGAAATCCATGAATCACAAAAAATTATTTTTGTATTTTTAATTTTATATACACACAGTGACTCAGTGAACTTCAGTGGAATTTTGTAATAATGTAGATACTCAAAGAACATTGCCTAAATTCTGGGCTGTCTGTCTCTGGGCTGGTCTTTGAAGATCTCCTGTTTGTTACTAGAGGCAGGCCTGGATTGATCATTAAACTTATGGGAGCCTGTGTTTATCAGCAGATGTATTTCATTTGTATCCGAGGAAACCACAGAGTACTCATTGTCATTTCATTCCATTGCTGGAGTGGACTTCGGACATCACTCAGGACTACCTACAGTTGAATTTTCTTGATAATATTCTCACAAGTAAATGCCCAGCTAACATCAAATAACTGTAGTGACAGCTCATTGCCCCAGAGACAGCTGATTTCATGTTTGAATATTTTCACTTTGAGCGAGGCTTCCTATGTGACTCATATCCAGTGATTGATGGCGGCTCTATCTCTCTAGGCCTAATAAAACAATTCCTGACTCTGATCTATACAAAGTGCCTTCTTGTATTTGCAAACAACCATTGTGAGTCCACTGAGCCTTTTATTCATGGTAAAGAGCCCCTCCCTGCTCACACATTCCCTTGCCAGCTATTTATTCTTCATGGAGGTCTGCGTATTCATTTGGCTTTTTTTTTTTTTTCAGCTAGACTGTATTTGAAAAGACCTACTCTTGAGTTTATGTTTATTTATCACACTCACAAGTAATATTCATATTTCTGATAGGAGTACTGTCCTTACAGGTATGAGAACTGATATGTCAAAAAACAACTTTTTTGTAGTTGATATATTTCAACATGAATGTAATCATAGAATTGAAGGAAAGACAAAAAAGAGACTTTCCTGTGGAACAGAGGCTAGTTAGTGGCTTGGAATCCCCAGGGACAGTGAGAAAACACGCTGTGGATGTGGGATTGCAGGTGCATTCCGGATGCTGTGGGATTGCGGGTGCATTCCGGGTGCTGT
>NW_026652283.1:125236957-125254808 GCF_009828535.3 Hylobates moloch
TTAATGAAATGAAAAAAAAGGCAAACTTAAGAAATTCATTTTTAGAAACTTGAGAGGAAAAAGAACATAAAAATAAGGCTTTCCCTTCGGTGTATGACAAAGCCTATTTTTAGGAGTGAGGGGCTTCCCCCTGTCAATCAGGCAAGATTTCCGAGTTATTGCTGCTATCTTTATTAATGCATTGAGTTTTCTACCATACAAGGAAACTCTGGGTCTGAAATTCTGTTATTCAGCTACTGAAAAGCTAAAATTTTGCTCCATTACTTCTTCTTTACAATTGAGTAAATCTTGTTAGGGGACAAACTTAAAATAGTTTCGTCACCAGAATATTTTTAACAGAGCCTTCAAGAATAGAAACAGCTGTACGAGCAGAGGGAGGTGTTCTTGCTGCTCTACGATTGAAGGCGAAGGTGCGCTGAAACCTCCAAGAAGAATTCGACTCAGACCTCATTGTTATTTAACGTTTTTCTGACAAGCACGGAAGTTTCAAGACAAGATCCAATTATCTTAAATTGCTACAAATGGATCTTTAAATGTCATAGTTCAAGGAGAAGTTCACAGTGTTTGGGAAAAGGCTTAATGAAAAGTTCACAACAAATTGTAAAAATCTAAATCCTTCTCAAATTCATTGACATTTGGTAGAGCAAACATATTAGCATATTACTAAATGCATATGATACGATACTGTAATAGTTTAGCAATCCCCAAAACCAATAAACCATGGAGGCTGTCTCAATAACAGTAGTGTGCTGGTCATGATGGACTCCCGAGTTGGACCTCCCAATTTCTGGTAGAGCCCCCCATAGAAAACACTGAGTCTGTCTGTGTCTGTCTGAACGTTTGAAATAGAGCCTGGGTTGTGCTATCATAACATGGAGTAAAGACAGCTTAATTAAAGGTCTGGGGCTTATGGGAAGGCCAAGGTGGGAGCATTTGCTTGAGCCCAGGAGTTCCAGGCAAGCCTGGACAACACAGTGAGATCCCCATCACTACAAAAATTAAATTAAAAAAATAAATAGCTGAGCGTGGTGGTGCCCATGCCCTAAGCTACTTGGGAGGCTGACCAGAAGGATCCCTTGAACCCAGGAGGTCAGGGCTGCTGCTGGGAGCTACAATTGTACCAGTGCACCCTAGGCTGAGCAACAGAGCAAGACTCTGTCTCCATAAACAACAACAAATGGCTGATCTTAGTGGTGCATGCATCATTTTATTTTTCTACTTGAATTATCTCTAAAGATTTTTCTACTTTTGATTCAATTGACTAAATAGGTCCTGATTTATAATTTCATTGTTAGTTAACCCTGATTAAGCCTGCTTATGTGCAAGGGATGGCTTCTGTTTGAATCTAATGCACAAACCTATGCAGTAGGAGCTATTATCAACCCACAACAGGGCCCAGAGACTTAGAAAATTGGCCAGTGCTGCCTGGCTCGTGTCTGGCAGAACCAGGCCTGACCCTAGGTACCTTGCAGCCAGAATCTGTGTTCTTCCTCACTGTGCTTTACTGCCTCTTATGGTTTACTGTAATAAGGAAGGACTCAATGTTTGCCACTGCATGCTGCAGCGAAGCACCCTACACATCAGTGCTCACTACCGCTCTTAACACTTGCTTTGAATAGCTTTTCTAACACTTTCATTCTTGCTTGTTTAGAACATATTTCAGCCTCTGATGATAGGTTAGGCTGGATAACCTTGTGAGTTCCTCCCTCGCGTGAGAGGCTATGATCTTCTGTGCTCAACTGTTTCTGAATCTGAAGAGCAGAGATTTCAGTGGTGTAGTAAGAATATATAATGAGGGTGACCATTAAGTTATTTCCCAAACTGGAGTACTTTCATGGGTGAAAATGGACACGATCAATAACTGTGCTGGGACAGCAGGTGTAAACATGGGGCATAGGGTCACCCCATTGACACCCACTTAAGGTCTAGTTTGCATGCACGTTCTAATTTTTGGAAAGCCTCCAAATGCCCTGTGTAGTCAGCATTCTTACAGAGCTCATGATCCCAACAAATTATACAAGTAACTAAAAGAGCAAATAAACTGAGCACTGCTATTGCAGTCTGAAGTCCTAGATGTTAATACCACACTACTTTGTCCCAGCTGATTGGCTTTGGTAAAGAAAAGTGGTATTCCTTATTTCCTGATAGATTCATGAGGCTTCTAGTAATTACTACTATGTAATTCTTGGGATTGATATGGAAAGAAAGGTAGAGAGATAGACAGTTTATTTGATTGAAATGCTTCTGCATTTATACTTGGTATACTGTGTATTTTTTCAAGAACAGCTCAGCTATACCTGTCAGGATGAAAATAAAAATAACGTGAATGGGTCGAGGCACAGTGGCTCACGCCTGTAATCCCAGCACTTTGGGAGGCCAGGGTGGGCGGATCACTTGATGTCAGGAGTTTGAGATCAGTCTGGCCAACATGGCAAAACACTGTCTCTACTAAAAATGCAAAAATTAGCAGGGCATGGTGGCAGGCGCCTATAATTGTAGCTGCTCAGGAGGCTAAGGCAGGAGAATCGCTTGAACCCAGGAGGCAGAGGTAGCAGTGAGCCCGGATAGCGCCACTGCACTCCAACCTGGTCGACAGAGTAAGACTCCATCTCAACAACAACAACAAAAGTTAATGGGTAATTGGAGGAATATAGAATGTTTTGGAATCCACGTTAAGCTTTAGGTTTTTGTTTCAGGAGCATAAAGATGGAAAATGAAGCTTCTTAAGTGACTGGTCTATCCAGCCCTAAGCAGACATCTCTCAACCACGTTCTTAGTGAAAATTAAGACTAAAAATAGTTTTGTTTTGTTTTGTTTTGTTTTGTTTTGTTTTTTGTTATTTTTTTAAGCACAGGAGTAATCTGCATAACTGAATTGATGTTCACTTTATTTTTTTTCCTTCTAGTTATCTCGTGTGGAAGCCTTTCCTTTCCCCCAAATGGCAACAAGATTGGAACGCTGACAGTTTATGGGGCCACAGCTATATTTACGTGCAACACCGGCTACACACTTGTGGGATCTCATGTCAGAGAGTGCTTGGCAAATGGGCTCTGGAGCGGCACCGAAACTCGATGTCTGGGTAAATTTATCTATGTTCTGGCGCTTACTTAATTCAAATAAACCTTAGAAATAGATTACAGCTGTGTAACACACATGACTTCTTGCTGTAATGCCTTAAATCCTACCTGGGGTGGAAATGCTGCACTTCCCAGTGTGATTTTTTCTTTGGGTGTCTACAGGGATTTGTTTTTAATCCAAGCAATAAATGAGAGTCATATATTGCCTTAAGTGCCATAAAGGCAATCTTGCCAGAGTGCTGAGAATACACCTGCACTCAAATGCCATCATGGTTTTACGACACACAAAAATGAATTTCAAAAATATTGTTCATTTTATGTTTTTAAAAATTTAAAAATTATGTCAATGAATTGAAGTTATCTTCATCCAAATTGACATAAATACAGTGAATTATTTAAAATGCTATATGTCTACAATAATTTGGTCTTCTTTTTTCAAAAAGTTAAAATATTCTGCATAATTTAAAAAAATAGATTGAAAAATATTTCCGTTGGAAAATGCTTTGAATAATTGCATGACAAATCTTGAATAAGCAGTCTAAAGAACAACTATTACTAAACAGTGATCTTAGTAGGTCTGCTGGTCATTTGTAAAATACCTTACCTGGCTTTGGTTCTTCTGAACCTTCTCCACATTCTTCCTTTTTTTTTCAATCACTCAAAGCCATAGAAACTGAAGCTTTAAGCTTCTGAATCTGCGTTGGCTAGGATCACTTCAGGAACTAAGCCAGGCCCAGTAAACTTCAAATAGCAAAACCTGTTCTTCTTTTCATTTGGGAGAATTTGAAGAAACAGGATGAAAGTAAGGTAGTAACCCTAGAGAAAAACCAACCACCAAAAGGAGGTTCTCACAGTTGTCTGTGAAACACTATCTACTTATTTTAAATCACTGCAGGACTCACATGAATGCTGCTTGGTTTCTCACACTCTTTCTCGCTCTCTCTAGTGTATTATTGAATGTATTTAGTGCATTATATATTATTGAACACAATTAATTATATATATGAGTATATGCATATGTGTCTGTCGTTGGGTGTCCTCATTACAGTTCTCAGTAGACGATGACATTTCCCTGGACTATGTATGCTTCTTCTTGTAGAGAGTCACAAGTCCTTCTGAGAGCTTCCGTGCATTCCTAAATATCCTTCTGAAATTGGCTATGGAGCAGCACTCTCCTTTAGGCAGCTTTGGTGTGGACCAGCTCTTCTGCCTGGAGCTTGGTCCTCTGAAGGAGCCCAGTTCCACTGGGAGGGAGCTAGGTGGTCCAAGACACTTATGTCTGACAGTATGTACCGCATCTCTGTTAGTAATTGTAAACATGAAAATTAATAGCAACTTACACTTGATTGCTGTTCTACTGCTTACAAACATCCCTAATCTCATCCTTTTGGACATTACCAATACAGGATGCAGGAAAGGCCTTCATTGGTGCTTTGGGAGTTTAAGTGATACATTCAGTTTACATAACTGTTAAATGATGGGTCAGCTTGGGGATTATTGATCCCTGATAAGCCTTTATCTATCTTGTGTTATTCTTGTGTCTGAAAGTTAGGGCTTTGGAGTAGAAAGGATGAGATAAATGTTGAATAGTTGGCTGCCTGGAGATGCCCCCAAACGTGCCTCAGTGCTATGCAATACATCTTACAAGCTTTTGAAAGATGATTTGCTCAGAAATGGGTCCATTTGCTCAGAGGAAAATAAGGAAGAAGAAAAATGCCCAGGTTATAATATATAAAACATTTGTGTTGCAGATACTGGATACAGCATATAAGGAATAATAAAATTGGAAGAGACATAGAATATTTAAAGGGAAAAATATAGAAAAAGATTAGAAATGACACATACATGTGTACGTGCTAATGGATAAACCATGGGTAATTCATTTAGCACAAACATTTTGAAAGTTAATAAATATAGTTTTTGCAGCTACCACTGTAACTGGAAGGGTTGAGATTCATAATGTGAAGCACGGTAATGAAGCATATCCCTTTACCAAAGACATCTTTTGCTGGGGAGTGACAGCATGTGGAACTCGGCAAGAACATATGTCCACAAGAAACCATAAAGTTGCACGTGAGACTCAGAGGAAAATAGGGATGAGTGAGTAAAAAGGTAGGAGAACAGAGATGATATTGCTTGAGTGGATTGTAGGACTCTAAGATAGATGAAGGGAACAGAGGCTGCAACCCTAAATCTACACAAATATTTAATAGAGTAGCAAATGGATACGTCCATAATCCAAGTGTCAACTAGGTGCCATATTTGGAGACAGTGGTTATAAATGATGATATTTATTGATGACTTAACATGCACATGGCATTTGTGAGATTTATCTGATTAGAACGTACAGTAAGTGCTTATTCCTTCGACCTGCAGATAAGAAAGAAAGAAAGCATAGAGAAGTGAAGAATTTGCCCAACATCATAAAACCAAGAATACTATCATGCTAATTCAGACCAATAAGGAGGAGTGTGTTGTGTTAACTAGAAATAAAATAATCTCTGGAACCTGGATTAGTCCCATCTGGAGGAACATGCAAGGGGCAGGTGCAAGGGTCTTTGTGCCTTAGTTCTGCCTGGCTAATTGTGTCCTTCATCCTGTACTGCCAGGATGCTGACACGCTCTCGCCTATCAGTCTTGCTATTGCTTTTCTTCCATCTCTTAACTTGTTATTTGAATTAACCCTTTCCCTGTTTCCATGGTTACGGCTCTTTTGAAAATCACTCTGGGTTTCCACCAAGTTAAATATCGTTGAGTAACCTTCAGGCTCATCTGGACCATGCCGAGGTAAAGAAGATAGTTGTAGTGGGGAAATGTCTGATACTAAAGAGGCAGTTGGTAAGGATATGTGTATATATATATATATAATTTCACAAGACTCCATGTGAGTTTGGGTCCTTTTTTTTTGTTTAATATTGTAAAGAGAGAGTATTCATTAGTACTATTCAGAAATGGTGTTTCTGAATCAAAAATATATATACATGTTCTGAAAACTGTGTCTATGTAATCATGGCTTCAACTCTAAAAAAGATGACCGCTTGACAAAACAAAACAACCCCCAAAACTATGACTTTAAAAAGCAAATCATCCAATCAGGGAAAAATGGGAAATTACCCAAATACACAGAGACAGCTATACCAGATTTTCTACAAGAAATTCAATTTTCAAGCTAAGCAACTGTCCCAGGACATGTTGAAGAGAATGAAATGCGTTTGTAAAGAGAGTGTCTTGAGGGACAAATTCACCACAAATTGGAAATGATGTGAAGGGTTAGGAACTCCAAGAAAGCTGCCTCAATTATGCTTGAAACAAGAACCAAATTCATTCTTGAAGCTGGTATGAAAATGGATGCTTATTCAGTTCTGGTTTTTTTTTTTCTCATTAAGAAGCTTTTAAAAACTTTTTAATTTTAATTTTTATGGATACATATTAGGTGTTTATATTTGTGGGGCACATGAGATTTTTGATACACACATACGGTGTGTAATAAGCACATCCTGAAGAAGCTTTTTTATGGAATACAGAAGTTAGGAGTTTTTTATTTTTATTTTTGTTTTTTTTGAGACAGGGTCTCACTGTGTTACCCAGGCTGCAGGGCAGTGGTGCGACAGCAGCTCACGGCTACCTCGACCTCCTGGACTCAAGTGCTCCTCCCACCTCAGCCCCCCAAGTAGCTTGGACCACAGTGCACATCAGCATGCCCAGCTAACTATTTACAATTTGTTTTGTAGGTACAGGGTCTTCCTAAATTGCCCAGGCTGGTCTCAAACTCCCGGGCTCAAGCAATCCTCCCGCCTTAGTCTCCCAAAGTGCTGGGATTATAGGCGGGACATTTTTAAAATCAGAAACTGGCACTCCCCGAAGATAAGGAGCTTATAAAAGAGAACTTCAGAGTTCTCAATGAAGTTGTGTCTCCTGCCCAGGAGCATTTCATCTGAATCAGCTGAGGGGACTAAAACTCACACTGCTGAGTTGCTGGCAGTGTTCTTGGTGAGACGTTATGGAAAGGAAGGACCCCAGAGTGAAACTCATGTCCAGTGTGATTGTCTTGGTGAGACGTTATGGAAAGGAAAGACCCTAGAGTGAAACTGATACCCAGTGTGATTGTCTTGGTGAGAAGTTACGGAAAGGAAGGACCCCAGAGTGAAACTCATGTCCAGTGTGATTGTTCTCATAACAGGAATAGCAGGAAAAGCAGCTAGCTGTCAAAACCCGTAAACTGACTTGATGATGTATAGAGCAGATACCCAAGCATATTCTTCATAAGTAACTTTGGAAATGTATTTTCACATAGAAGTAATACAGTTGCCAAGACACTATGTGAGTTTGGGTCCTTTTTTTTGTTTAATATTGTTATGAGATGGGTATTCATAAGTACTATTCAGAAATGGTGTTTCTGAATCAAAAATTTTTATTCCTATATTCGATTAGGGCATTGTTGAAAGAGTGAAAATAATATTGGATGATGGATTCAGGATCTCAAATTCTCATGATAGGACAAACAATATAATAGAAATTAAGTAAAATTTTTCTCAGAGTAGAAATAAGATAATTTCAATGTATATGATGAGAAGAAATTCTGAGTTCGTAGTGTACAGGCAGAGAACTCAGGAGTTTGGGTAAGAGCAAGTTCATAAGTGACAAGTGCTCCCATGCCATGCTCAGGCTGAGTCTTATTAATAAGGTTCCTCCCATCCTCTGTTTGCCCAGGAATCCCATATCCAGAATCATTACTTCAGTGTTTTAATAGTTTAAGTGGGTTCTTGAGGAATTGCTATGCATCTGTGGTGATGGATCTGGTACCTATGATCTTTGAGCACTGTTTGGAATTTTTTTTTTTTTTCTGAGATGGAGTCTCACTCAGTTGCCCAGGCTGAGTGCAGTGGTGTGATCTCAGCTCACTGCAACCTCTGCCTCCTGGGTTCAAGCAGTTCTCCTGCCTCAACCTCCCGAGTAGCTGAGATTACAGGCACCCACCACCACACCTGGCTAATTTTTTGCATTTTTAGTAGAGACAGAGTTTTACCATATTGGCCAGGCTGGTCTGGAACTCCTGACCTTGGGTGATATGCCTGCCTCGGCCTCCCAAAGTGCTGGGATTACAGGCGTGAGGCACCATGCCAGGCTGGAAAATTTTTGATATTATTTTGACAGAGAGAAAAGTAAGGTAGTCATTCATAACTATTTTCAAATATTTAAAATGCTATCAGGTGAAAGATGGGAGAAACTAGTTGTGGGAAGTTGTTTTCCATATCGGTGCCAGCCCTGACTGATGGGTAGAGTGAACATGAAGACCGTGCTGAGATCTATACATCCTAATCAGGAATATGTGGGTGGGAAAAAAGAAACAAACATAAAATTAATTGCATATATCTGCCAAGACAAAGCCTAGGTTTGATGCAGACATCCTATGTACATATTTGTCTGTTCTCAGGCTCCTAAGAAAGACATACCTGAGACTGGGTAATTTATAAAGGAAACGGGTTTAATGGATTTCACTGTTCCACCTGGCTGGGGAGGCTTCACAATCATGGTGGAAGGTAAAGGAGAAGCAAAGGCACATCTTACATGGTGGCAGGCAAGAGAGCGCATGCAGGGGAACTCCCCTTTATGAGACCGTGGGATCTTGTGAGACTTATTCACTACCAGGAGAACAGAAACACCTGCCCCCGTGATTCAATTATGTCTTCCTGTCCCCACCCTTGACAAATGGGGATTATTACAATTTAAGGTGAGATTTGGGTGGGGACACAGCCAAACCATATCAAACAGGCACTGTGTACAGAGAAAGAGAGCTTTTGGAATCAATGTAAAAAATCCCCACATCCTCCTTCATTTGTGTATTTTTAAACAAGTGGATCTTCCCAACAAGGCAACAAAGACTTTATGCAAAAGGCAGGGTCCACTTTGGTTCTTTAGATTAACCTCCCTTGGGCTGTATACCCTAGGTCCACTATGTTTTCCATCCTGGTGCAAGACTTTTTGACAAAATACTTTTTTTTCCAAATTGTGGCTGAGATATTTTGTGGTTTATTTTTGGGGCTGCTAGAAAGAATACTGTTTCCTGAGATTGTGCTTCAGTTTCATCTGCAACATGACTCATACTTCTGGCATGCTAGTTGTTTCCAGTGACTTCCAACAGGGGAGAATATGCTGGAATCCTTTTTGAGTATTGCAGCTGGAGGGGCCAAGCACGGGAATGGATGAGCGTTGACAGACTGAGTCTTGAGAACATCAACTGTAGGACAGCTGTATTTAAGGAAAGAAAAGATGATTTTCGACACCTAATATTCAAGAACTCAATCCATGCTGTGTTTTAGGTCCCTAGTCTGGATTCTAAGAACCTTGAGAGAAAATGGAGTGTGCATGTAAATATCTTTATAAATAGATTTTGAGCAAAGTAATGCACAGGTGCATCAAAGTACACTATTATAAAATTTAGCCCACCTTCATCAACACCATCACTCCTGCGTTATTACTGGGACCTCCCAGAGTTCTGCAAATTGCCAAGGACCCGCTCTAATTTACCAGCTGTACTGTGTAATGCTACACCTCTTCCCAGGCCACAGAATTAAGCACTGAGAATGCTGACCTGGTATCCACTTTCTCAGGCACCTGCTAATCCACCCAGGAAGTTTATAACCTACATGATCCCTTAATTATTTTCTCCTGTTTATCTTCCCTGTGGTAGTTTGCTTAAACCAACAGAGAGCACACAAACTGGAAAGAGGTTATAGTTTGTGGTCTGGGTTTCCTGTCGCAGAATCCCACATTCATATTTTGAAAACATTTACATCATTTAGACTTTTCAGCACATAAGAACCCATCCTCTCCCCACTGTTACCTCTTCAATCTCTAGTATTCAAGATATTAGTGATAGATTGAGTTATTTCCCACATAAAGGACATTATCATTTTTTATTAGATTGTTTTGCTATTGTTTGAAATAAGTTTACATTTATTGTGCTATTATAACCATGACGAGATGAGTTGTTCTGTAAATACAATATAATGATTATTTATATGGCTAAAATAGCTAGATGACATGATTCAAAATACTGTTTTTAGACTGTAGTTGTTCGTAGTTCTTAGATAATCAAGTTTAAATATATTCTTCCATTGCCTTGTATTTTGGAAAGATCCACATAAAATATTTAATAAAACAACTGATTATGATAATGCTTATATCACAGCAGAAAGGTAGTATTAGAGCAGAAAGATTAGCACTGCCTCTCCTGATGCCCTCGCCCTCCCCCCGCCATCTTTGCTATACCATCTTAAGTGTCAAATATGTTCTGTTTGTTAGCCAGGAAAACTCCCTATACCAGTCTTCAGATTTTCCAAATGTATTGTCAGTGGCTAGGGAATAAATAGCAAAATTCTCAGTGTTGGGTTTTTCTGTCATATTTCTGAATAGTATTTAATATTTTTCTTGTTCCTCAAGAACTATTATGCAGCATTCAGAGGTTAATAAGATGTGGTTCTTCTTTTATGAAATCTATAAGGAATAAATAAGGTAAATACCAAGTAGGATTAATAAAAAGTTGAAAATAGGCAGGAGGCGGTGGCTCACGCCTGTAATCCCAGCACTTTGGGAGGCCAAGGCGGGCAGATCACGAGGTCAGGAGTTCGAGACCAGCCTGGCCAACACAGCGAAACCTCATCTCTACTAAAAATGCAGAAAATTAGCTGGACGTAATGGTGGGCACCAGTAATCCCAGCTACTTGGGAGGCTGAGGCAGCAGAATTGCGTGAACCCGGGAGGTGGAGGTTGCAGTGAGCAGAGATCATGCCATTACACTGCAGCCTGAGTGATAGAGCAAAATTTCATCTCAAAAAAAAAAAAAAAAAAAAAAGTTGGGAATAGAATAATGGCAAAAGGGAGATATAGGCAAAGTACTTGAGAAATCCAGGTGAGAGTGGGAGCAACCTAGGGGCTGATAGAAGAGTAGATATGGGGGAAGCCACCCTGATTCTGGGTGGAATTCCAGCAAGCAGGCATGGGGTAAAGCCATTCCAGAAAGCAAGAGTGGCAAATGTGGTAGCAGTAGCATAGATGCAGAGTATGGCCCAAGGAAGTCGGACTTGCCTGAAACAAGCAGGCGCTGGAGTCGAACTCTCGACGGCCGCATGGTCACGAGAGCCTGGACTGATAGGGCCACAAGGTGGTGGAAAAGATCTAACTCTGACACCCGCTCTAGGGCAGGCTTTGAGCTGAGTCCCGATGCCCAGAGCATGGTGCTGCACTCAGAACTCACAGTCCAACAGGGAAAGTGCATAGGTACAAAAAATTAGAATGCCACATGCTAAATCTAAAACGAAACACAGCAGAAAAGTAGGAGGCTGGGTGTTTTAAATAGGCAACACCAAAGATAGGCTGTCCTATTGTAGGAGAAACCTGAAGCAAGGGAGATCTTTGCATCTTGTATGAAGGGGCAGCTCTTCCTTTGGGGTTTGTGGAGGATGCGCACCTGCAGTGGATTTGGACTGAGGTTTGAGGGACAGAAAGAGGTGACAGTGGCAGGCAAGACTGCAGAGGAAGCTTTAGGACAATGAGGCAGGATAGGCCCAGGGAAGAAGGTGGAAATGTGGTGTATTCGGGAACTACATTGAGACAAGGAACAGATGAAAGATTTCTGAAAGCCCCAAAGACAATCCAAATCATGGCCCTGGTTTGAGGTTTTCTTCAAACCAAATAGGTTTTAAAAAGCTGTCATTCACTAAGGTGTGTTAAGCAGAGATTTGATCAAATGGATTTGTGGCAGAGGACTCGGGCCCGTGTTTGATGCTGTCACAAACAGCACAGAGTGTTGTGTGCTCTGCAAGCCCAATACCTCCATGTTGGACGAATTCCACACACTCTGTGTGATACCATATGCATATCTATGCAGGGGCTAAGTCGCTCAGCATTGCCGCTAGAAATTGCACTTGGAGGGAAAAAAAAACCTCACTTATCAATATTCAAATGTGTTTCTTTAACATATGCAGATCTAGAGACTTAAATATGTCCGTTGATGTGTACTGCGAATAATAGTTTTTCCTGCTTATAAGTGAATCTGATCCACCTGACCTTTTGTGACCATTTGTTAATACTCAAGAAAAGTTTGCAAATTGGCTTTGGAATCTACTGCCCAAATAACTCTGACTTTAGCCCAAAGACCGTGTTATTGCACAGAATGGATAGAATAAAGCATATTGTATTCCCCTACGGCACATGATATTTGTAATGTATTTTACTTTCACCAATAAGTACCAATAATCACAAAGCAAATACTGAGGTTGGATATTTGGTTTATAGATCTTCTAAAAATGGATTCCGTTCTAATCCCCGGACCAATATTTATTATTTGTACATCTACAAACCTGCACATTGAAGAGGTGCCCTTCAAGGAGGACTCTCTAGGGGAAAAAGTGCGTGTGTGGGAGACCTGGTGTGAGGGGAGAGATCCTACAGCTCCAACGGAAGGAGCCGATTCCTCCCCAAAGAATGCAGGGCTCCAGGTCTGTCCTCTGTCATGGGAGACATTATGGCAACATTCCCACTGGTATACGGGGTTTCTGCGGGAGAAGTGAAACAGTGGAACTCTATTACATTTCCAAATCAGGGAACCCATTTCCAAAATCACACAGGTCTACATACTTGTCACAGACTCTCACCTGCTGCACTTGCATTTGAGGTGTTCACTCTGCATGTGTTATGGTGTTAAGGTAAATCGGCTAACGAGTACCTCAGGTCTCTTTGAGGGTCCACCTTGTGTCAGTCACTCAGGAAGTCACCACTAACAATCAGCGTGGTGGTTTTAGGTTGCAAACCGCATGACTCTTTTCAGTAGCAAAAGCAAGTGTTGCAAAAACAGTGCGGATAGCGTAAACAAAGCCAAATCCTGTGCGCCAGTAAGATTCCTCCTCTAAAACACAGCTTCGTAGAACCAGTTTCCAGAAAACATAGGTAACCCAGCAGGTCACGCTGCAGTTCTGAAGGAACCAGATTCATTCAGGAACCAGTTTCTGAGTGTTCACTCTACTGTAAATAAACAAAACAACCTTTTGTCCTCTCGGCAAGGTTTTTTATAACTTACGCTAAAAGACCTGTGCAGTGGAATTCAGATGGGACTCTAGAAACAAAGGCTTTGAGAGGCTGGCCCTGCGGAGGCCCCTGCTCTGCTGTGTTGAATTCTGTAAACTGCAGGTGTGCGGCCTCCCCTGGTCTAAGTGTGGGCTACACTGTGTGGGTGTTAATGGAGTGAGTGGTTTCCCCTGTGTCTGTCCCTAATGAACCTCAGACTCAACTGACCTCACAGAGGGAATTCAGCCACTTTCTGCCCTGCTGAGTGCTCTGGCACAAATGTAGTTTGCAGGCAAACCTTGACCAATCAAGAGATTAGGCCTTTCCTCCTTCTCGAGCCTTCTTCCTGACATTTTGCTTGCGACATACTCTATTTCTTTGCCATGAAAATGGACTTAGTATTCCATCCATCTTGCTACCAGTCTCTGTGCTTTGTTCAAAAGTTTGGTAGATTTTGTTTCTTTCAAATCCAATTTTAGAGAAAGATTGTTAAAATAACTCCCCTTTTTCTATTTGAGACATTTTAAGAAAAATATAATAGCAGTTTCTAATTACAAACAGTAACAAAGCTTTCATCAGACACAGAATAGAGTAGACTGAAAAGCTAGTGATTTTCAAAGCTTATGGTATGGAAACTCTTTGTAACGCAGGAAAGACGTTCAAATTCCTGGGACCCACCCAGTGTACTGCACAGTCCATATGTATAACACCTCAGTGGTTCTGAGGTTTCACAGTATCGTTGTTATTGTTTTTATTATCTTTTGAGACAGAGTCTTGCTCTGTCGTCCAGGCTGGAGTGCAGTGGTGCAATCTCGGCTCACTGCAACCTCTGCCTCCCGGGTTCAAGCAATTCCTCTGCCTCGGCCTCCTGAGCAGTTGGGACTACAGGTGTGTGCCATCTCGCTCGGCTAATTTTTGTATTTTTAGTAGAGATGGGCTTTCACCATGTTGGCCAGTCTTGTGTCGAACTCCTGACCTCAGGCGATCCACCTACCTCAGCCCCGCCAAGTGCTGGGATTACAGGCATGAGCCACTGTGCCTGGCCCCGGTATTCTTATTCCAATGACATGTTTTGTAGAATAGTGTGTAAAACAGAGTCACTGGAGCAGACCATTGCATTCTTGGTTCCGTTACTGCTTCTCTCAACCATTTTAAGCGGTTGGTGAATTACCCCATCCACTGTCATACCTGTCCTCAGCGTGGAGAAAATGAAGAATTAAAATGTAAAATTCATGAAGTTTGCTAGTAATTGAATTGTTAATTCATGCTTGAGCTAAAAGAAAATTCAGCAGTTCCATGAGGATATATCTACATTATCTCTTTATATACATTGGATTAAAAATCCTATGAATTTACAGTTTCATAGCATTCTTTCCTAATTCTTCAGCTGTTTGCTTCTCAGTCCTATCGCGTTCAGATTACTAGTAGACTAATAAATTCACGCAGAAGATTGATTTAAGAGAAAAATGGGCCACTTGCTTTCATGCCAAGGTTTTCCTTCCACACTTTAATAGGACAATTTCTGACAGACACTTCTCAAGATATCCAGGCTGCATGATGTCCCGGGTGTGACTGTTGTTGCTACACAATTGCCTGCGGGAGACATTGGGCAGTTTTTGTTTAAACTGAAACTAAATGTCAATGAATAATAAATAAACAAGTCTGCAAAATCAAAACAAATCACAGCCTCTGGGCTCTGGCATCATAGTGTAAGGTCCACTGAGGAATTTCAGTATTTTATTATCACTAGATGATATTTGGTTTTGAAGTGTGCAGGGCTGCCCTCACCCCACGTTCATTTATTTTAAAAAATTCCATTAATAGAGTTGTTTGTCCTCCTTTGCTACTGTGCATACTCAGTGGAGTTGCAGCAACTATCTTCAAATAGTAGCAGAGTCACACAGTGAGGCTGACACCTACCGTGACCCAAGCTGGACAGGATGCAAATGGTCACCCTCCTAGCAAATGTATAACTGGGTCATTTGACATCGTACTCTTCATATTTTAACAGATGCTTTAAAAATTTATAACATTTCTAATTTCTGTGGCTAGAATGTCTTGCCGTCACCTTTTCCCGGCTAACAAGTGCTCATCCTTCAGACTTGAAACGCCGCCTCTTTCACCAGGAGTCCTGGTCCTCAGCACAGCTGAGTGCTCCTTCCACTCGTTCCCAGCCTGCTAGGTCCGCACACCCTCAGGACTCTGCACATGACAGCTGCTCATCTGCGTTTACCCTCTGCGATTGTGTCTTATTCCTTGTTTAATCTCCAGCCCCAAGAACATTGCAACCCACAACAAATCATCATGAAATTATTGTCAAATAAGTGAATTATTGTCAAATACATGAAGGTGACATAGGGGACAGTGTAAAGGACATGACTGCCCAGTGGTGAGGTTGTTCTATTTCTATTCATTTCAACAAGTGCTCAGTGCGTGACTAATATGGCAGAGACACTGCAGAGCAGCATGAACATGATTACATTTCATTCTGATGAAAGACAGAGAGACCTTGTAGGTTTGGTGTAGATGACTCAAAACCAAGACTACATCAAAGATATTAAAAGAAAAAGTAACTCACATACAAAGCATATAGAATAATACTGTCATAGACTAATAGAATCTTAAATTTAAAATAGAGCTCAAAATTCATTGAGTTCAAAATCCTCCTAATGCAATTTTCCCTTCCTCAACATATTGACACAATATCATTAATATTTGGGTTAAAGAGTATTCTATGAATGAAATTGTGTGGTTATCCTCTATCTGTAATAGACTATAATTGGTCTAAGATTTTGAACGTTTTAAAACAGAATTAACTGATGGCTGGAAAGTGATAACAGGTAAAAAACAGATTGCTATCTCATTGTTTCAAAATAGGAAGCCACAGTGTAGGAATAATTGTTCCATATTAGAAAGCTTAGATACTAGGCAATCCTGCTGATACATAACTTTTTTTTCTTCAGGCAAGGAGGTAAAATGAAATGTTTTTGAAGGACATCCTCTATTTTCTGTAGGTGTTTGGTGCCAATTTCTCAGAGAACCGAAATGACCATGTGTCAGAGAGGAGTTGCTGTTGGGAATCTTTATTTACAATCATGGCTGTCAGGCTTCCTGCCTGATTTCTAGAGTACACAGATGCTTCCTTGAGCATTACAAGTACTTGTTTGCCATTTTCCCAAAGAAGAGTGCAACTTCAAACCATGTGCACTTATTAAAACTCAGTTTAGAAAAATACAAGGTTTAAAAGGAGTCATGCTTGTCCAAGTCAAGAATGAGGCCTGAACAGATTACCTAAAATGAGAGGAGCTCCGTTAAAATGCACCCCTCTTCACATCACTACTACCTTTGGTCCCAAGTCCCCTCCTCTTGGAGTGGTTCCAGGCTTCAGAAGTAATCCCAAAAGGAATCGCTGATGTCATTTTATTGTGTGTTTCTAGAAACTAGCTATTCTATGCCTCACCTCCGAAATGGCTGGGATCTCTTATGCTGGGCTGATAAGCTCTTCTGGCTCTCGTCAAGTCCTCATCTCCCTGTCTCTAGGGTTGGAACGATGGCTCCATCTCCCCCATGCACGACAGAGCATGTTGTGCAAAGGACACTGTTTGGAAAGCTGGAACCTTCAGAGACAATGTCCTCTATGCCTATGATAACACTTGCGCCTTCAGGGGGCGTCTCTTCAAAATATGGAGAACGTTCACCCTCATCCACGTTCTCCACTTGTATCAAGTCTCATATGTGGGAGTGATTGGGACAAATCACCAGAACTGACTTATTGATCTGATTGACTGGAATACCTGCGAATGCACTAAAATTAGCCAAATCTAGCCTAGCTTTTTTTGATCTAATCTCTTCTGCGAGTTGAGGCAGAGATCAGATTCTTCTCTCTCTCTCTCCTCTGCAATGTTACCTTCCTGATAATAAGTTTGTTCTCCAAAATAGGAGAACACAATGTTTCTAAACTTTGTTTGAAGCAGAAATGTAGATTATGATTTTAGATAACCCTAGAAGAGTATGCTTAATCCCAAAGGAGTATGACAGCAATTTTCCAATTTTCTCAAATCTGGCTGTACAGGAACTTGTGTGGAGCATCACTGGCTGTGTTATCTGTTGGGGAAATAAGTGGGCAGGGAAAGTCTCTGCCTTGATATTCTGCATGGACCCAAGGCTTCTGCAGCTGTTTCCCTATGAAAAATTTCTTTCTATAACTTCAAAGATAAATATTGATTATTATTTTTAGAACAGGCGTACTCTCACTATTGCAAAATTCCTGTTGAACCAATTGTTTTTCTAATGTATTCTTTATTTTCCTGTGAATTAAGCAAAAAGAAATGTTGATGCAACTATAGGACAGTGACAAAGATGATGATTTAGGAACTCATAGTGAATGTTTTTCCTCTTCTTGTGACTCCAAAACCCGTGTGTAACACAGGTCCCATTCATGGAAGTTACACTTAAGCCTTTATATTTTGTTGATTTAATAAGAATACCCTTTCCGTATATGCGAGGAAGGGAGAGAGAGAAAAGGAGAAGGTGGAGGAAAGGAAAGAAGGAAAAGTGAGGGCAGTAAAGAGGCAGAAGAGGGAAATGGAAGAGAAGGTGATAAAGTGGTGTGGCTCACACCTGTCATCCCAGCAGAAGAGGGAAATGGAAGAGAAGGTGATAAAGTGGTGTGGTGGCTCACACCTGTCATCCCGGCAGAAGAGGGAAAT
>NW_026652283.1:125255057-125331354 GCF_009828535.3 Hylobates moloch
ATGAATGAGAAACACTCTAAATTTTAAAATTGGTTTTACATTTTTAGCGGGCCACTGCGGTTCCCCAGACCCGATTGTGAACGGTCACATTAGTGGAGATGGCTTCAGTTACAGAGACACGGTGGTTTACCAGTGTAATCCTGGTTTCCGGCTTGTGGGAACTTCCGTGAGGATATGCCTGCAAGACCACAAGTGGTCTGGACAGACGCCTGTCTGTGTCCGTAAGTGCGCTCTTTGTGGACAGATTCATCGATGCTTCCTTTGGCCACATTGTCTTTTGTTACTAGGTCACAATACATACCTGTTTAATCTTTGCTGTAAAGCGGAACAGCAAACTTTCAGTTTTGCCTGTACAAAGAAAGAGAAGAGGAGAGCTGTCGTGTTCACGCTTTCCTTTTTTTGATCTCCGTCCTGTTTTGTTTCCTTCAAACTCCTTTTCCTGACTCCACATTTAATTTGCTTGTTAATTCATTTTAAATGGATCCCTGGCCAAGTGGTGTCGTGGATTCTTCCTCCCTGATTTTATCACAGGATAAACTGGGTAGAGAGAAAAGCTGATTGTAGGAGGCTGGAGATGCAGAGTCTGGGTCTGCTGGGCAGCTTTGCTGTCCAATCTGTGTTGCATGTATTTTTGTCATTGCTTCGTCAAGAATATAAGGAGTTTTGTAAGCATTCTTTCTTTTACTTGAA
Organism: Hylobates moloch; assembly: GCF_009828535.3. Lineage (NCBI taxonomy): Eukaryota > Metazoa > Chordata > Mammalia > Primates > Hylobatidae > Hylobates > Hylobates moloch. The sequence continues at coordinate 125,255,748 of NW_026652283.1, forward strand.
AGAGGTAAAATTGGCCGGGTGTGGTGGCTCACACCTGTAATCCCAGCACTTTGGGTGGCTGAGGCAGGTGGATCACCTGAGGTCAGGAGTTCAAGACCAGCCTGGCCAATATGGCAAAACACCATTTCTACTAAAAATACAAAAATTAGCCTGGCATGGTGGCATACACCTGTAATCCCAGCTACCAGGAGGGGCTGAGGCAGTAGCATTGCTTGAACCCTGGAGATGGAGGTTGCAGTGAACAGAGATCGTGCCGCTGCACCCCAGCGTGGGCGACAGACCAAGACTCTGTCTCAAAAAAAAAAAAGGGAAAAAAAGAAAGAGGTAAAATTACATGTAATGAATGATCAACCTTGAGCTACATAACTTCAGAGATAAATATTGACTGTTTTTAGAACAATGTACTCTCACTTTATTGCCCAATTTCCCTTAAACCAATTATTTTTCTAAAATATTGTATATTTTCCTATGAATTAGACAAAAGAAATGTTGATAAAAGAGTGACGAGGATTATCTGTAATAGTGCTGTGAAAAATGTACAAAGTTCAAGGGTAAAAGCTTTACTTAGAGGAAAAAAATTTTGACAAGATAAATGAGGAAGAAAACACCAGTTTTATGACTGTATTGTGTTTCTTTTGAAAGGGTGAATGATGGATCTTTCTCCCTGATCTGTCTTGCTGTTATCTGGGGCATGACATCATGACAGTTCACTGCATTTCAAAGGATCATACGACAGAGATTCTCAACAAAAATGGGACCTGAGTGTGCTTATTTTGCTAATTTCATGATGTGCAAATTGATATTGCAATAATTTATACGTGGACATTTTAAAGTATCAAACAAATCCCCATACTGTCTCAAAAGGAGGGTTTCACAAAGTCAGCTGGTGTGTATGGAGAAAATGTTCAAAACTCATGATTAATACAAGAATTTTTAGCATCTGTTGTTTTTCAGTGCTTCATTTTTAAATCATTTGGTATTCTGTCATGATTCAAGAGAGAAGTAATAATTATGATGATGAAGAAAGTGTGTTTGGCAGGTGTTTGTTATTTTCCACAATTATATTAAAAGCCTGTAGGGTCAGCCTGTGGTTCTAGCTCCCAATATTCCCTCCTGAATATAAATACCATCTGTAAGCTGCCTGGTTAGTGGAAAACCTTCAGTCCATACAGTTAGCATGCCTGCATGTTTCTTATTAATAATCCCAAGTGAAAGGGATGACCTGTTCCATAGTTAACAATGACATTGACCTGTCTCTCTACAGCCATCACATGTGGTCACCCTGGAAACCCTGCCCACGGATTCACTAATGGCAGTGAGTTCAACCTGAATGACGTCGTGAATTTCACCTGCAACACGGGCTATTTGCTGCAGGGCGTGTCTCGAGCCCAGTGTCGGAGCAACGGCCAGTGGAGTAGCCCTCTGCCCACGTGTCGAGGTAGGAAAAGCATCCAGGAATGAGCCCTTTGCTCTGAGAGTGTTCTGGGCTGCCCAGTAACACCAAGGAGCCTGTCTCCATGAGCCAAGGGTGATGCATAAAGAGTTCTGCAAACTCTCGCCATTCAGGTGTGAAAGCATTTCTGAGAGTAAGCACAGAGCTCTCCATGCCTTTTTCCTGTCTTGTGGCCAGATGTTCAGTCACGAAAATTTAGGATTCTCTCCCTTAAAGATAACTCGTCTTCCATTTCTGTTTTTATTCATTCATTTACACATTTATTTCTACCCTGTATAGTTAGCATTTGGGGGCCATTATGCTTCTAATTTTATGACTGTCTTTAAGAAGTTCTTACTGTTTTAAATTTTCAATTATTTATTTTTTGATTCATTTCTTTAAACATAGTCACAGAGACCTTGGCTAAATCTGAGTTTCCAAGAAAATTGTGTTCTGTCTTTTTTGCATTTCTAGATGTTCGAGCTCACAATGTTTAAGATTTCATTTCAATTACTTTCCATGACAACATGTCTCTTATTGATGGTGCATTGCACTTCAGTGTGAAGGGCAAGTATTTTTTATGGTATTAAGATGAAATTAAAGCCAGGACGTTACCAATGTCACTTTCTCTGACAAGAGCCTCTCTTACCCTCCGATTCCCACAGGAGCTATCTTCAAATAAGCTGATAGCAGAGTAGGAACCCAAGTCATTTAAGAAATGAGTAGAAGTTGTATAGGAGTTGGCTACTCAACTGCAGAGTTCTGGCTCAGGTCTAAATTGGAGGGATTGGCGTAAGCTCAAAGGCTAAGTAAAGTGTCCTACCTCTGTTTCCCCCTAAAATATTAGTATTGTCAGGATCAGAATGTTTGGGATTTGACCAACACACTAATGAAACCCAGTTCACTCAACTAACCACAGTGCAGAATGCAAAGGAAACCAGGGTGAGGGGGTGAAGCCAGTGCCCGTGCCTCCGCCAAGCCCCAGCCCCTGACCAGAGCAGGGAACCACCCCCGCTTAAGGAGCCCAGGGACAGCCCCATATGCCCAAGGGTGAGCTTGCTTGTATCACAGCTTTCATTTTATCCAAACATGGTCTCCCTCAAAAACTAAAAACCAAGAGAGGAACGTGGTTAGCGGTTTCACCTGAACTACAACTTTTCTTCTTCTTTCATTATATTTGTGTTTGTTTTTTCCTTTAATAATTACTTGGGAAATATCTGATGTGCAGAATTAGGGTTGAAATGATCTCTTTCACTTTAGTTTCACAATCACAAGAAATAAGAGGAGATGCAAAACACTGCTATGTCCTCATTCTAGCATAATTCAGTCTTTTCGGCAGTTGAACTCTTATGACTGACAACTGTGCAGTGGTGTTTTAGGAAGTACGGAGCAGGGCCTAGCAAAATACGCTCTGGAGCTCAAGAGAGCTAGCGGTGGCTCTGTGTGGAGGCGGCAGGACTCCGTTGGGAGCAGAGCTGAGTTTATTGCCTAGGCCTGATACTTCCAGAGTCAAACATCCCTCACCCCGCCCTCGGCTCCTCACAATGGTGTGTGCGTCCATGAGCAATATGCTTCATTTCTTTACTTAGTAACAGCATTATCTCAGTGAAAATCTGACATTGGAGATCATGCAGGTCATCATCCTGATAAGAAGCTGATTTAATTTGTAATCTCTCATTTTTAAAAATATTTGAGCTCGAATATGTTAACATTACATTTTAATATGGTAAATTATTAAATTACGTTTATATGGAATATGTAAAATATGTCAGATGTTCAGCATGTTATTTTTTTGTTAGGATAAAATGTCATCAATTCTCTCTTTTTTTCCCATCAAAGTCCTCCTTTTCCCTGTTGAATGAGTAAATACATTCATAATAAAATGTTTCATTTTGAGATAACTCTAGATTCCCATGCAGGCACTAGGTATAACACAGAGAGGTCCTTTTTGTCCTCTACCCACTTTCACCCAGTGGTAGAATCTTGCAAACTTAGAGGGTATTAGACCAACCAGCATATGGACATTGATGTGGTCAAGATGGAGAATCTCCATTATCACAAGAATCCCCCTTAGTCCCCTTATAAACACACCCACACATCCCAACCTCATTCTTAATTCCTGGCATCCACTAACCTGGTCTCCACTTCTCTGACCTTCTCCCTTCAAGAATGTTATAGAAATGAATGAAATCATGTGATGTGCAGCCTTCTGAGATGGGCCCTTTCATTCAACATAATTCTCCAGAGATTCACCCAAGTTGTGGCCCATGTCAATAATTCAGTCCCTTTTTTCAGTGGAGTAGAATTTCATGGTACAGATGTAACCGTTTGTTTCACCGTTTACCCACTGAAGGACGTCTGGGTTGATTCCAGACTTTGCTGTCACAAACAATGCTGCTATGAGCTGTTATGAACAGGATTTTGTGTGGTTATAAGTTTTCATTTCTCTGGGAAAAATGCCCAAGAGTGTAAATGGTACTGGGACATATGGTATTTGCAAGTTTAGTTTTATAAGAAACTGCCAAGCATTTTTCCAGCATGGCGGTACTATTTGTCATCCCTACTGAACATGTGTGGGCGATGAAGTTTCTCCACATCCTCTCCAGCATTCAGTGCGGTCACTCTGTCTTATTTTAGCTTTCTTGATAGATGTGTGGTGATAGCTTTCTATAGTGTTCACTTGTAATTTCCTGATGGCTAACGACGTGAGTGATAGCTTTCTATGGTGTTCACTTGTAATTTCCTGATGGCTAACGACGTGAGTACCTTGTCTGCTGATTATTCCCATCTGTACTCTTCAGTGAAATATCTGCTCATGCCTTTTGCTGACATCCTAATTGAATTGTTTGGATTTTTTTGTTTGTTTTTTAAGATTGTGTTTCAAGAGTTCTTTATTCTATGTAATAGTCATCTGTCAGGTATATGATTGGCAAAATTTTTCCCAGTCTCTCATTTGACTTTCATCCTCTTCACAGGGTCCTTTGAGCAGCAGAAGTTTTAAATTTATCATCTTTTCTTTTTATGGGTCATGGTATTGATGTCAAGTCTAAGAACTCTGCCAAGACCTAGATCTTGAAATGTTCATCTATTTTTTCTATCACTTTGCATTTGATATATTTTAAAGTCTGTGATCCATTTTGTGTTAATTTTTGTATAAAGTCTGAGATTTAAATAGAGTTTTACTATTCTTTTTTTAACCTATGTATAGTCAAGAGATACTGGTTTTAATATGGTAGTTTATTAAATTAAAAAGAAACATTATCAGGAAGGGCTTCCATGTTCCTAACCCAAAATAAAAACATCAAAAATTGAATGATAAGTGTCTATAAATAATTTTCAGAATTAGATTTTTTAATTAATTGTCCCTATAAAAACTTTACTGTGTGTTTCTATGTAGCTATACCCACTTTCCATATAAAGATACAAAGTTGATGGCTTTAATTTCTACATTTACCACGCACGAGTTATTTTTCATAAAAGTTTTAGTCTTTTAGTCAAAAAGCATCCGTTTTCCTCTGTAAAACATGGCAGTGGTATCACGTGAGTGGGGAACTGGTGCTCGTTTTGGGAACTTTCCACTGCCCCGGCTGAGTTGTCCACATGACATCAGCACCTGCGTCCTCACCACAAGAGCAACAACAGCAGGTGCAAAGTTCTGTGTGTGGGGAAAGAATCCAACCACTGCAAGGCAATATTACTCTGAAAATTCCCATCCATCAATTCCCTTTAATTTTATGCCTAGTAGAATGACCCAAAATGACCATCAGCAATCAGTACACATGAAGTCAACTACTTAGGCTACTTCTTTGGTTGTATGAATGCTGTTTTCTTTCTTTCTTTCCTCCTTCTTTCTTCCTTCTTCTTGGTTTTTTTTTTTTTTTTTTTTTTTTTTTTGAGTTGGAGTTTCACACTTTTGCCCAGGCTGGAGTGCAATGGCGCCATCTCAGCTCACTGCAACTTCCGCCTCCAGGCTTCAAGTGATTCTCCTGCCTCAGCCTCTCAAGTAGCTGAGATTACGCCACCATGCCCGGCTAATTTTTTTTTTTTTTTTTTTTTTAGTAGGGATGGCGTTTCACCATGTGGGTCAGGCTGGTCTTGAACTCCTGACCTCACCAAAGCGCTGGGATTACAGGTGTGAGCCACCGCACCCAGCCTGTTTTCTTACCTTCAGAACCACCGTTGACGATAACGTCACGAGCCTTGTCTGCTTTCTTCAGTGCAGGGGAGTAACTCCGGGCCAGAGTGAAGCCGTAAGGGCCGAGACGGGAGCTGTCTTCATTGTGGCACGCAGTCTACGTCGTAAAACTTTAGCCACGCTCGTCTTTTAAAACATTAGAAACAAAACCAAAAGCTTTCCTTTGTATTTTACACTAGAGGATTAGATCTATACGTCCCGGGAGACCTTTGAGTGCTTCCTTCATTTTAATGAAAATTCAGCTTTATTCTTGCTTTTGATGAAAAAAAGATGAATCCTTCTCTTCAAATAATTGGAAGCCGACTTCCTAAAAACTATTTTTAAAGTATATCCGGTTGGCATGTGGGAGACGCTGAGAGTTGGGCTGTGGTTTGCCTCTGCCTCAGTGCCCCAACGCTCCTCCTTTGCAGTAGGATCAGGAAAGTGATGCCGGACAGAGGCAGACAGTAGCCCCCTCTGCTGCAGTTAACAGGATATTGGCAATAAATGCATTGAAGAAGGAAAATATAACCTTACCTTCAACAAGGGGGATGATTTAGAAAACCCAGACAGGCAGTCCACACCCGTTTTTTGCTTCAAATTTTGGAAAAGTGTCTCCAATTTAAAAGGACTTCATTAACTAGAAGTGGCTTCTCTACATTGTTTTTAGTTTTAAAACACATGTAGAAGTTCACATAAGTGTATATAAAGGGAGCAGTTTTTAATGAGTAAAAAAAATCTGCTTTGGGATTCACAAGCACTGGATGAAGCTCCAACACATGATATTGGGCAATCCTTTCTTTCAGTGTTTATTTCATTCTTGAGATAAAATTCAGCCAGGCACAGTGACTCATGCTTTTAATCCCAGCACTTTGGGAGGCTGAGGCAGGCAGATCACTTGAGCCCAGGAGTTTGAGACCAGCCTGGGCAGCATAGTAAAACTCAGTCTCTACAAAAAATACAAAAATTAGCCAGGTGTGATGGTATATGCCTATAGTTCCAGCTACTCAGGAGGCTGAGAAGGGAGGATCCCTTGAGCCTGGGAGGTCGAGGCTACAGTGAGCCAAGACACGGCACTTACAGCCTGGGCAACAGAGCAAGACCCCATCTCAAAAGAAAATCAGATAGCATAAAACTAGACCTAATTTGCTGGGCATGGTGGCTCACGCCTATAGTCCCAGCACTTTGGGAGGCCGAGGCAGGGAGATCACGAGGTCAGGAGTTCGAGACCAGCGTGACCAACATGGTGAAACCCCATCTCTACTAAAAATACAAAAAATTAGCCAGGTTTGGTGGTGCGCACCTGTAATCCCAGCTACTCGGGAGGCTCAGTGAGGAGAATTGCTTGAATCCAGAAGGCAGAGGTTGCAGTGAGCCAATATCACGCCATTGCACTGCAGCCTGGCTGACAGAGTGAGACTCCATTAAAAACAACAGCAACAACAACAACAACAATAAAAACTAGACCTAGTTAACCATTCTAAAGTGTGCAGTTCAGGGGCACTTTTGCCATGACCATTTTGTGCAACCATCACCTCTGTGTAGTTCCCAGATGTTTCATCACCCCAAAACGAAACCCTAAGCCCATAAGCAGTCCCCATTTCCCTACCCCTCTACCTCCCAGCAATGAATGTGGCATGTGTGTGTGCATGTGTGTGTATGTGCGTGTGTGCATGTGCATGTGTGCATGTGTTCATGTGTGCCTGTGTATATGTGTGTGCATGTGTGTGCATGTGTGTGCATGTGTGCATGTGTGTGTGTGTGCATGTGTCTGCATGTGTCTGCATGCATATGTACTATTCATGCATGTGTTTCTTTTAAGTTATGTGAATGTAATTAAGATAAATATTAAAGAATGGATACACACACACTAAAATTTGAACAAACTGGTTGTTTGTCATATGGAATATTTAAATCTGTTATATTTGTACTGATTTAACATATTTTTAAGCGTCTATACTTGACAGTAGAGTAGGAAATAACTTCAGGTTTTCATTGTGTAGTCATCTTCTTAAACGAAATTTCCTGTGCCTTTTGTACTCACTGCCTCTTTATAATAGGTGGAATTTATTAAAAACACTTAGCACCATTTTCCCTCTGTGAGTTTCCATGACTACTGCCAAGTTCTCAGATGGGAAATACAGCCATGGACCAAATGCTATTTATGTGTTTAAACACAGGAGTATTCTTTTCTTGAACATCTATTATTTTCACAGCATTTGAATACTTCAGTGACTCATATTCACTTGCATTTTTGCTTTTTTTAAAAAAGTTATGTTTCATTAATCAATTAATTAATTAACAAGTTTTACTTTCAAAAATGTTTGCTCATAATGAAATGGCAATTTTGAGCCATGTCTCTTGTTAAAAAAAATTAAATTCCAGGTTGTTTTTTAAAGAAATATTTTCTCTTCTCTGAGATTTTTCAAAAGTCTTAGGATAAGGTCATATCTGTGTTTAGAAAATGATTCTGGTTTCGTTTTGATGAATATAAACTTTTGTACTTTTTATTATTTCCAATTAACTTATTGATTGCATTGCCAAAAAAAATCTCCAACAGTGACAGTTTCATTCGTAGATGTATATTTAGTATGTTTTGGTCCTTACCCTGTTACAGAAATTTAAATAATGTGTATAACTTAAAAGCTCTAAATTTATCAGTGTGCCATGTGTATTAAGAACTATTTTAGCGTTGCGATTTTAAGTGGAACAACAGTGAGTGTCTTAATGTAGTTTGTACATAAAGTCGTAAGTACCCTTAATGCCACACCCTAGAAATAATTGGTCTGTTGAAGGACAAGACGTTAGGAAAATCACCTTTTAGATGATGTATATTGTATAAGGCTTTGCTGCCAAAAGATATGAGCCCAAGTTTATCTGAATTGGTATATCTGCAGTAGCAGTCAACTGCCATTGCTAATATACCATATGGAAAGTAATCTACAACTGAAGGGAAAAGATCACGTTGAAATGTGGGAAAGGCGGTGGATAAAGAAAGACCAGAGCAGTTCTGCACTTCCCACGGAGGATGCCTCTGACCAATGAGCTCACCTAACAGATGCGAAGTTTCAGAGTATCTCATTTGCTCAATACCTTGCGTAGCTCTGGGCCCGTGTACTATAGGTGAATACTTCTGAACAAATTTGCGGGGATTATCATCGCTTTTCGCTCTTCCAGGGTAGAGAGCATCTTGCATTCATAACAAAATCCTCAAAGCTCCTTTGTTCTCACTCTCCCCAGAAAGCAGGCCTCTATCGTGTCTTACTTAGGAGCAAGGAGGAATGGAATAGCTCACAGAGGTGTCCCTAGTTTCTCGCTCAAAACCTCCTGCTTTCGTCGATAATGTGGGTGGTCTGGTCAGCTTGAAAATTAGCATAGTGGATCTTATAGTCTATATAGTATTATTATATAATAACGGGTTCGTAGAGAGAGTCTTACTTGTAAAGTTAGGGGCAATGGAAAATGGGAGATGGGTTTAGGGGATACCCTGAAATGTGTCAACCAGTGCTGAATGAAATCTTGTCCCACTGTCTCTAGCACCAGGAGGCTTTGCTATACATGAACTATTTATTGCACACTGTGGCAAATATGGCTGAACCAATCACATTAACTCATTCAGCTCTCAGAGGAAAACATGAATCCGCACATCTGCAAGAAACTGTGAGGACTGGAATGGCGATAGGAAGACAGATATTAGTGTCAGCCTCTTGCTCATGCAGCTGCAAGGACTTAAAGAAAGATTCAACAGCTTTAATCAAACTGTTTTCTCCTCCTTGTGTGAAAAAAAAAAAATTGCACGACTGAAGGAATGATTGAATGAACGCCCACAAATGTTGTCCCAGTTACCTCCACACAGGGGGACAGCATGATTATGTCTTGAGGTCTTAAGTGTATCAGAACGTTCTGTATCCATCCCCCTAGAACCTTCTAGGCCATGTAATGCAGCGTTTGTTAAGCGCCTACTGTATCCCAAATGATGTGCTAGACACTGTCAGTACAATTATTCATATCTTTAAGTAGATAACTATGCAGACGACCGGAGGAGTTTACTAGCTAGGAAGACTCACCCAATCTGCCGTGGCATCTGTCCATTTGACACAAAACATGTTCTTGCAGGATGAGAGATTAAATGAACTCAAAAGAGTGGGCTTTTAAGTATCAAAAGCTTTTTTTGTATCTAGGTTCCACTTTCTTCTAATTTATCCCGAGGAAGAGAAGAAGAAATTAAACACCTCACATTTATTAATCGTTCTCAGTGTTCCAGATACTGTCTCTGGTCCACTAGATACCGTGTCTGTTGCACAGCTTAAACAAATTTGATGATGCATTTTAAACTCTTCAGAATTAATGTAGCCTTTATTTTTTAAACTTCCTGGCTTTTCCTAGAAAGAAACAAACTTAATTTTAAAAGGTGCTTTTTCAAATATATCTGATGAAGCAGGGGATGGAGGAGGAGGTTAATGGACCATCACTGGCATGTCAGGTTGATTAGAAGTCCCTGCATCATCCCTAGCTGTCTGCCTGCATTAGTTTTTTATTATTCCATATTGTTTTGTTTTGTGTTATTTCTGAGCTTAGACACAATCTAGTACACAGAATTTATATGCATGTTATTAAAATAGGAAAAAACAATATTTCAAAGAGGACAGACTCATAAAGATGGTGAAGCTTCAGGAAGAAATGGCATAAAACTCAAAAACCTCAAGTTAAAAAAAATAGCTGAACAAAATTGCCAGGGATTCTCGCTGTTTACTGCAATATGGTCTGTGTCTGCTTTTTAAAATACTCTCACAAGAGTTGTAGGTTGTTGTATCTCACATAAGTATGCTGTAGTCTTTGTATTGTTTTCCCAACTACTTCCTAAGATTCTCAAGTGTGTAATCTGGAGAAGTCATTGAGTGTGACCCTGGTGCAGCACTTAGTTAATGGCACAAAACAGAAACCCCACCTCAAAGTTTGAAAAGAGCCCCAGGTAAATCTGTGCTACTGTGAGGCAGAATTAGATACAGATTTCTACAACGTCTGCCTCACCCTGGGGAGCCTGCTTATTCTCACGTTCAACCCTTCGCAGGATGAAGCTCTATCCAGCCCTGCAGTGCTTGTGATAAATTAAAAAACTCAGATTTAGGAGACTAAAGAAAATTCATTATACTCAACCCAGTAACACTATCTTTGCATGTAAGATTAAAAAGTAAAAGAAGGTATCCCTTTTATTAGTAGTAGTATCTTTCTGGATGAAATAATTTATACAGTTGAAGATGTCATAAGAAGGAATGAAAACAAGCATCTTCAGGTTTATTTTGAGAATCACATTTTCCTACTCTCCTGGAGGCCCATATTTCTCTAGAGGAGCTTTCTTGGAATCTTTGTCCCCTATTCTAAAATATGTGTCACTATGCCTAAGAGTTGAGCCAGTTCAATGAGGGACCAGTTAGATTTACCAGGTCTCACGTTGTTTCAGGATGATTCACACGATGTTTCCCTGCTTCGTCTAATAATTTGTGTATTGCATGCAAACATTAAGATATTATTTTTTCTTTTCTTGTCATAATTTTGTAGGATTGTGTGTTTAGACACATGTAAAACGTATGTCCCAATATGCTTATGTACATGAGCATAAAGAAAATTAAGAAAACATAGGGTTAGTGAATGTTCTGTTAGAGTAGAGGAAACGAAAAGGAAACAACCACAAAATCTTCCCTTAATAATCATTATGGGTAGAGTTGTACTAAAGTGTTAATGAAACATTGGATATAATAACGTATTCTCAAAATGTTAAAATAGTAAAATTTTAAAATTAAAGGAAATGTAAGCTAATGTTAAAATAGCTAAAATAGTTATTTTAATAAATGGGGAAAATAGGTTTTAGGAAAAATAGCGAACCCATGCGGGGCTTAATACCTAGGTGATGGGTTGACAGGTGCAGGCAACCCCCATGGCACACATTTACCTATGGAACAGACCTGCACATCCTGCACAGGCATGGCAGAACTTAACATAAATGAACCATGAATGTACTTTGCAGTGATGTGACTTAACAAAGCTCTTCTTGGGCTTTAGGAAGTGGATGGGAAGGAGCTTGCCAAGAGCAGGAGGCTGGTGTGAACCCAGGGGCCATGAGGCTCCAGTCTCCCCGAAACTGCCCTTATGCGCGCCACTGGCAGGGTGTGTCCCCTGGCACAGAGGGAAATGATGATGAACCCGCATCACTCTTGTGCTTAGAGAAGGCCCCTCTTATGGGGGCATTCATCCTCCGAGTTTATGTTAACTGAAAAGTCATGTGTTCGTTTCTCATCATGCAGTGTACATTCCTTACAGCAAAATTTGTGATTTATATCTGAAAAGAAGAAGTACTGCATCAATCATCTTTCCAAATAGTAGTGAACAAGCTTTGATTTTTAGAAAAGGTATTGTAGATTTTATTGTATTTTATATATTTCTTATATATATAGAAATATACTTCTTTGGCCGGGCGCGGTGGCTCACAACTGTAATCCCAGCACTTTGGGAGGCCGAGGCGGGTGGATCACAAGGTCAGGAGATCGAGACCATCCTGGCTAACACAGTGAAACGCCGTCTCTACTAAAAATACAAAAAATTAGCCGGGCGAGGTGGCGGGCACCTGTAGTCCCAGGTACGTGGGAGGCTGAGGCAGGAGAATGGCGTGAACCCCGGGGCGGAGCGTGCAGTGAGTCGAGATTGCGCCATTGCACTCCAGCCTGGGTGAAAGAGCGAGACTCCTTCTCAAAAAAAAAAAAAAGAAATATACTTATTTATATATTTCTTATATATATTTATGTATATATTATATAGAAAGAAATATATTTGTCTCTTATATATTTATGTATTTCTTATTTATGTATATTATATATACACACATAAGCTTACTATAATCCCTATGGACTCTTTTATAACCTGCCTTTTTATGTAATCATATATCATGAAGAATTTTTCGTGTCAAGAATTATCCTTATAAAATTAATGCCTCTTTAATTAAAATTTTAATAGCTCATAGAGTTAACATGCCTTTCTTCTTGACCTGCAAATGCTAAATGCCCTTAATATAAGCTGTTTATTATTTTATCAGTAAAATGTGATAGAAAAATACATCCAAAGCCTGGAAGTAATGTAGTTGGAGAGACCATTAAGAATTGGTTCTAACTTTGCCTTAGGGCTGAGTTAAAATCAGTTAAGAGGGAATGTACTTGCAAGAGTCTCTGAAGTGAAGATTTAAATATCATTGTGTAGAGAATTTGCATATGGCACTTCCTTGTGTTATTAGGTTGATGCAAAAGTAATTGCCGTTTATGCTATTGCTGTGGCAAAGACCGCAATTACTTTTGCACCAAATGAATATTTCGTGCAATCTTTTCCCTTTGCATTAGGCATTTTTTCTTTGGTAAAAAATGAACTGGAGAGCCAGGCGCGATGGCTCACGCCTGTAATCCCAGCACTTCGGGAGGCTGAGGCAGGCGGATCAAGAGGTCAGGAGATCGAGACCATCCTAGCTAACACAGTGAAAACCCGTCTCTACTAAAAATACAAAAAATTAGCTGGGCTTGGTGGTGGGCACCTGTAGTCCCACCTACTCGGCAGGCTGAGGCAGGAGAATGGCGTGAACCCGTGAGGCGGAGCTTGCAGTGAGCTGAGATTGCGCCATTGCACTCCAGCCTGGGTGAGCCAGAGTGAGACTCTGTCTCAAAAAAAATAAAAAATAAATGAACTGGGGAAAATATTAATATCTGTGTAGGACTTAGAGGGAGTGTTGCTGAGTAGAGAAAACACAGTCTTAGGGGTTGATCTGATATGTGTCGGCACCCACACCACCTAGTCCTAGCTGCAGGTCTTAGAGTTAATACTCGAGTTCCTGGGAGAACAGCAGTTTTCTTATATGAAGAATCAAGGAGGTGATAGCCACGGGACCCTCTTCATGGGCTTTTGCGAGCTCTAGATAAACCAGTGCTTCGCCAGGTGCTGGCAGACAGTGAGTCCTCAGGGAATGTGAGTTTCCTCTTCAAAGTTCATATTATCGCAGGAAAGTCACGCAATCAATTACAATTGTCAATTACAATAAATTATAACCTATTTCTTTTATCACACCGAAAAGCCAAAACTATAGCTGTAACCTAGTTATCAGTTATTGATAAAAGATAAAAATATGTAACTTTTACATATTTGAAAATAGTCATTTTTTTATTGTTGTTACTGTGTTTTCTCTGTGGCCAGCAATCTTGTTTAATTTAATTTTGGTTCATTCAGTTAGTGAACAAATCCAGAAATATTTATTGAATGCAATACACTGACTATTGCATAGTTAGTTGTATTTTTGTACTCTAAACTTTCTGTAATTTATTCTATTGAAAAGTTGTAAAAAATCATATTATTACGTAATCATATTACAAAAAAATTTTTATGAGTGCTTTTTAAAAATGTATTGAACTAACTTTTATGCCTTTTCCTGACTGCCCAAGAATTTTCTTGGCTATTTTTACATTACAAAGCATAGTTTTTTGTTTATTTTTTTTCTGTTCATGATCAAGTTTTTAATACACTTTAAAATAAACCAAGAAAGAAGAAGGAAAAGGAATGAACACCAAAAAGAAACTTAAACAGGGTTTAGGTTTTAAAAAAATAGCAAAATATGGAGGAAGTTTTCTCTTTCCCTCCCTCCCTTCCTTCCTTCCTTCCTTCCTTCTTTCCTTCCTTGCTTCCTCTCTCCCTCCCTCCCTTCTTTCCTTCCTTCCTTCCTTCCTTCCTTCTTCCATGGAGACAGTTTTCTCCCTCCGTCCCTCTCTCTCCCTCCCCCTCCCCCTCCCCTTCCCCTTTCCCCTCCCCTTCCCCTTCCCTTCCCTTCCCTCCCTCTTCCCTTTCCTCTGTCTTGCCTCCCCTCCCCTCCCCTTCCCTTCCCTTCTTTCTTTTCGATCATAATATGCTAAGAATGTAGAAGGAGCGGTTCAGAAGCCACTGGGGCCTCCTGGAGCACATTTCTGGTTTCCTTGTAGACTACATTGAAAGCACCAGACCCCTCCACCTGTTGCCCTGGACAGCTATTGCTAAGAGAAAGCAACTTCTTAAGGCCTTTCCTGATTTCCCACTGACCTCCTTGAGTGAAGCTGAGTCACCCTCTCCTTTGACTTTCTTCCTTGTATGTCAATCAGTTGACAATTTTTATTGGAACAGTGCCCTGTAAACTTTATCAGTTATACTTCATTGAAGATTTTTTTTTAAGAAAACTAAAATTTCAGAAGAAAACTGTAAGGAGTACTGACTGCGTATGTAGCATGTAATTTAGTGACTTTGTATAGAACCTTTGTAAGGACAGTGGTGAAACAGTGTAGCGGTATCACACCACAGTCTCCTGCCTCACTTATATGTGGATATATCATGTGTTTTGCCTGTTCCTGAAGTAGGCAGAAGCTAGTGATACAGGCATGATGGGGCCACAGGATTCTTTTTGAAAACAAAATAAAGCTTTGAACATGGTATATTTCCAGTCTGCTTATAGAATTAAGGTTTCTATATTCTGTACACAATTTTTGTGGCATAAAAATTGTGTCACAAAGTTTATATTGGGCCATATATTGATTTTGAGTCACTTTAAGGCCAATGATCATCTTAAGATAATGGTTTCTCTGCCAAAATTTTAAGCTCAGATCTGATTTGTTCCAGTATCTGTTCAGAGTTAACTGTTAACTTAAAATTCATACTTAAAGAAGTTATACTTTAAAAATTTTTCAATGTATTTTTCAAGCTGGGTATGTAAACCTCTTGTCCGGGTGATGTGTAGTCAAACGTGTTGGATTAAATACGTGCAAAAATATGTGCGAGTTAAAAAACACAAACAGAATCTGAAGTCGATGGTGGTACAGACAATTGAATAGTTTATTACCTCTGAACCCACGTGCTTTGCACGGAACGCTGGGCTGGTTGGGATTCCTGACTTCCTAGACCCAAAATTACCACTATGCGTCTCTGACAACTTATGTTTGCTCATCTTCCCTGGCCGTTCATCTAGCACTAGTGAAGTAAAAGAATAAGGCCAGACGCGGTGGCTCACGCCTGTAATCCCAGCACTTTGGGAGCCCAAGGCGAGTGGATCACGAGGTCAGGAGTTCAAGACCAGCCTGACCAATATGGTGAAACCCTGTCTCTACTAAAAATACAAAAATTAGCCGAGCATGGTGGCAGATGCCTGTAATCACAGCTACTCGGGAGACTGAGACAGGAGAATCTCTTGAACCAGGGAGGTGGAGGTTGCAGTGAGCCAAGATCATGCCACTGTACTCCAGCCTGGGCAACAGAGCAAGACTCGGTCTCGGGGGAAAAAAAACAAAGTAAATAAATAGTCTCAACGCACAGGTTTCTTTAAATCCCATGCTCCTCCCAGCATCCTGCCCCTCCCTCCTGTGCGTTTGCTCGGCTCCCAGTCACTGCTGTTCAGGGTTGCCCCAGTGAGCGGAATTTGACAGACGTGGATCAGACCTTTCCTGTGAATCCGATTTGAGGCAGTGACATAAACAGATGGTCTCTCAGTGCAGCTCCAAATGTATGGAAAGTTAGTTGCCTTTTATTCTCAGAATGTCACGCACAGCCATTTAAAAACAGAACTTGCACTAACTCGGTATTTTTTTTTCTTTGTAATTAACAGTTTTCTATTTGCTCAGGGAACAGGAGTTACCAGTTCATACTAAAACAGTGCATTTCTGCCAATTTTGCTTAATATTAATTTTTAATTTCACATAATAGCTTAGCCCATAGCATTTAGCTTTTAAAGTTTAATCTGACAGTTTCTCTTTTACTTTTTATTTTTGTGTAATAATTATATTGAAATTTAAAAACTAAGCTTTATTTCCATGGTTTGCCTTTCAAAATACACCCACGTAAGAACAAATTTGGCCCCAGGCAGAGCTTCTACAAAAATAAGAAGTTTGGCACGACCTCGATCATAGTTGCTTATACTTTCTTCAAAAACTATTGTGCTTGTACGAAACAGTGCTGATGCCAAAGATTGGGAAGTGCTTTACTTTGAGTTACGATTAGATTTACAATTTTTTACGAAATTTTGTATATACAAGTGAAAGTCCACAGTTCTAATCATGTCAGAGCCTTTAAGTAAAGCCCTAACTATAATTTAATTATCATTAACTAATACATTTTAATGGATAAATAAATGAAGTTAAAAATATACAACAGAAAGGCCAGGCGAGGTGGCTCACACCTGTAATCCCGGCACTTTGGGAGGCCGAGGCAGGTGGATCACAAGGTCAGGAGATCGAGACCATCCTGGCTAATACGGCGGAACTCTGTCTCTACTAAAAATACAAAAAATTAGCCGGGCATGGTGGCGGGCACCTGTAGTCCCAGCTACTCGGGAGACTGAGGCAGGAGAATGGCGTGAACCGAGGAGGCGCAGCTTGCAGTGAGCCGAGATTGTGCCACTGCACTCCAGCCTGGGGACAGAGCAAGACTCCGTGTCAAAAAAAAAAAAAAAAAATTATGTATCTGAAATAGATTGTGTTTAATGTAAGAAATGATTATGAAAAATTTTTCTGAGAACAACAGATGGAACTCGGAATTACATTATCTAATTAAAAAGCAGTTGAAGTGTTCACGGTGTTTCCTCGTCACATAACAGGGTGGAATCAAATAGATACGAATCCTGCAAAGTTACGTTAGAAGTTGTCTGCCCGAAGAGCCCAGCGTACGTGCCATGGAGAGGACAGCAGACTCTGGTGCGATGCCCTGTAACTGCCCTTCACCTTAGAGGCAAACTGCCCAGAAGAGCCCAGTGTGCAGACAGGTGGCTTTGTTTCTATTGATCAACAGCTGGAGAAGGAACCTGGGATGGGAATTATCATGTTTCTCTATCATTAGGGAGATTTTCAGGAAAACACGGCCATTGCTTTGGGTTCTGGAAAGAAGCGAGGATGTGGAGCAGACCTTGCTTCCTGTCCCCAAGAGGGGAATCAAACGGGAAACAGCTGGTTCATGAGCTCATGGCAGGACAGGGCAGCTCCTAGAGGTGAAGCCACGGTCAGAGCGCGGGTGCTTTGCTGAGACCTACTATGGTGTGAAGCATGCCACGGGAACAGTGATCTGTCATAGAGCTGGCAAAACTGCTCAAATAATTCACCATCAAATCTCAAAACACAGTGTTTTCATGCTTCCTGCATCAGGCGATCAGTACGTTCACTTAACTGAGAATGGGGACATTACTGGATAGGAAGGACCTCCATGGTCCTCAAGAAAGTTTGAAAGAGAATAAACAATAGGACCTTATGTTTATCCATATTTGTTTGTTTGTTTTTATTATACTTTAGGTTTTAGGGTACATGTGCACAATGCGCAGGTTTGTTACATATGTATCCATGTGCCATGTTGTTTTGCTGCACCCATTAACTCGTCATTTAGCATTAGGTATATTTTGTTTGTTTTTTGAGACAGAGTCTCGCTTTGTCACCCAGGCTGGAGTGCAGTGGCATGATCTCGGCTCACTGCAGCTTCCGCGTCCTGAGTTCAAACAATTCTCCTGCCTCAGCCTCCTGAGTAGTTGGAATTACAGGCCCGTGCCACCACGACTGGCTAATTTTTGTATTTTTAATAGAGATGGGGTTTCACCATGTTGGCCAGGCTGGTCTCGAACTCCTGACCTCGAATGATCTGCCCACTTCGGCCTCCCAAAGTGCTGGGATTGCAGGTGTGAGCCACCGCACCTGGCCTCTTATCCATATTTGTATGTCAACTTGAGCCTCTTTAAGAAGACATCTCTGAGTAAGGAGTGTATATAGAGTAGACAAAATGGCTTAATGAGTTACCTCTAGAATCCTATCGAGGGCTGAGATTTCCAGCTGTTCCTCTCCAGGAAAAAGGGGTGGGGTGCACCTGGGATTCCTGTCACCAAGGAATTGTGATGCCTTTTATTATTATGCTACACCAGACATGTGTTCAGGAGTCCTGATCCTTACGTATTTCTAGTTCAATGGTCATTGTGACTTTGGACCTGTTACAGATCCCGGTATTAATTTCTTCTTTTACCCTTCCACATACCCAGCTGTCGCCACAGAACACAGCCCGTGTGTTCATTTGAACTTCTCCATGCTTGGCCGAATGTATGTAAACATCATGTTCTCATGCCTCCCAGCTGACAAAATCCACACTGAGCTGAATGTATATAAGACATCGGTGTTCTCATTCCTCCCAGCTGACAATATCAGGTTCCATGTCAGGTTTTCACACATGGAAATCAAGTCTTAGTGTATTAGGTGGTAAGATGTTAAGACGCGGTGCAGCCATCTAGAGTGAGCCTCTTTATTTCTTTCTGGCGTGTTACCCTATGCTTAACAGCAGGTCATGAACCAGGTCTGGAGTGGCTGCAGGTGGGCCTGACACATCTCCACACCGAGTACTTCACTGGCCATTTCTCCTTCTAGTTTACAAACCAATAGCTCACCTGTCAGTCACACAAGCCTCTTTCCAGCAGATCCCTGGATAGGAATTTTTCACATAGAAAATGAGAAAACAAATACAGGTGGGAAAGGTGCTTGTGTGGACTGGTTGGTCACTAACAAACTCTTCTGGCAGATGAATTCTCTGTATGGTAAAACACACCCATTTGCAACAATGGTATGGAAATTCTATCCTGGACAAGTAAATCAAATTATTCCTGCCCTGTTTTTCCTCCAGCACATAGATGCAGCTGCATCTCCTAATAGAGCCTCAGAATTAAATAGGAAGGAATAGAAAGAAATACTTCTGCCTGCAACTCTATGCAGGACTGAAAAACTGCATGAGCAGATTTAGACTGTTTGTATCCATGCTTCTTCCATTTTAAGGATCCAGTCATTTTCCCCACATGAGCTCAAGGAATACTTATTGCTGTCAAACAATTTTTACTGCTCAAAATATTTTAAGGATAGTGAACTACGTAAAGGAAAGGGTAGAAACTTAGGGCTTAGCATTTTAATACACACACTCCAAGCAATTCTAGTGCAATGTAAGATTGCAAAATGATTTCCAAGAATGAGGGGTTTATTGTCTGCTATGCACCTCTTTCCATGGCAAGAGTGACCCTTAAAGAGAAGTTTAGTCCATAGTTTCAATACAAGGTTATGAAACTCACATATTATAAATCCCCCTTCACCAGCCGTGGTGGAATTCAGAGAGCATTTGGTTCTCTGCCTGAAAGGAGAAGGGTGTGGTTGGATCCCGTTGTTACTGTGCCAATAAAGAAATCTCCACCAGTGAACCTTTAAGAGAGGCTGGGCCGACGAGAAGATGAAGATGATTAGGAGGAGGAGAAAGCGAATGAAGAGAGGGACGGAAGAGGAGGAGGAGAAATAGAAGGAAGAGAAGGATGGACGAAGAGGAGGAGGAGGAGGAGGAAGAGAAGGAGGAGAGGACAAGGAGGTGGAGGAGGAGAAGAAGGAAGAAGAGGAGGAAGAAAGGACACGGAGGTGGAGGAGGAAACGGAGGAGGAGGAGGAGGAGGAGAAATGGTGGCATCAGCTCCATCTGGCCTTTGGCATCCTGGGGCCATTTGGTTTCTCTCAGGCATCCTAGTGGAAGATGGTCAAAGCCTTCCACTCATTTCTCCTAAGTGGCTTTCTCTGCTTTGATTACAAACACAGTTTGAAATTATTTTTGGACAGTCTCCTAAGAGCAACATAAGCACAAACATAAACACAAAAATATCTTTAGTGTTCCAGCCCGGGACTATCCGTCTCCTTATGGAAGTGTGGCATGGGGGAGCTGATTCCGTCTCTTATGCTTGATGTAAGAATGGGACGATGTGGGCGTCTTCCAGGTTATACAAATAATCACATTTTCAAGTTAATTAGATTTTCTCACATTAGGTAATTCCTGCTATTTCAGAGATTTGGTTACAATTGTATTGCAGATGCAATAGGATCTTAAAAATATTTGCCCGAACTTCACACATGGCTTTTTGTTTGTTTTGGCTTTTTTAATTCAAAAGAACTCAAGACTTTCTTCTGTAAACTCAGGGTTGTTTTAAGAAGCACAGAACATTATTCTTCTGCACTAAAAGGGAACACTGTAAGCGTTGATTCTGCCCTCTGCCTTCCTTTTTTGAATAGAGAAGAAATAAAATGCACAGTTTGGGTACAGGGTTTGCCTTCAGCTTCTGGGACTCATGATGTACAGAGGCCGCCCGAGAATGATTTGCACAGTGCTTTTCTGAGCCAGAAATATCTGGAGAGACTGTGGCCTCTGGAACAGCTGCCTCATTAACTGGTGGGGTGGGTCAAAGCATGAGGTAATCAGAGTTCTTTCTTTTCCTCTGCACCTGCAAAAGCACATCGCTAATTCCCTCGCAGACGCCAACAGGCATTCAGGCTAATGCCTTTCAGAGGAACCAGAGCGTGTCCCGCACGCCGCAGAAGACTGCCTCACCACAGGCCTGTTTCTAAAGGGAGAAGAGGCCTAAATCAGAGGCTGGTTGATTCGCATTTCTATTAGGTGTTGATGGAATAATTGTCATTTTTAGTTGCGTTCTACATAGAGCAAAATTATTGTAGGCACACATATTAAAGCGCTACTGCACGTAGGTGTGTATGTGTGTTGGGGGTAATTAATTACTGTGCCACAGACTGTTCTAAAACCCCACACTTGAGTAACAATATTTAAACGAACCTCAGCTAGTTCTATTTGAGCGTTATTAGAACACAAAGACTTAACCATGGAAACTAATTTCAGAATTTACGTTGAATAAACGTTACTAGGAAATAGAGGAAATCAGCCTCAGGTGAAAATTGCTATCATGGTTGACCAGTTCTTGACACCTCTTGAAAAAGAGTGGCCCAAAGCGGTCGGTAGAATTCATCTTGAGAGTGGAATTTCATGAGCCTCATCCATCATGTTGTCAGTTTCTGAACTTTCTAAAATGATGAGGAGTTCGCCTTCATTGCTGATCTCTTTTGTTATTTCTAGCTATTTCTAAATGCTGTGTGAAATGTTTTATTTTCTAGTGGTGAACTGTTCCGATCCAGGCTTTGTGGAAAATGCCATTCGTCACGGGCAACAGAACTTCCCTGAGAGTTTTGAGTATGGAATGAGTGTCCTGTACCATTGCAAGAAGGGATTCTACTTGCTGGGATCTTCAGTCTTGACCTGTATGGCAAATGGCTTATGGGACCGATCCCTGCCCAAGTGTTTGGGTAAGTCAGGGTTATTCCCAATTTCTGTGCACAGACCCCTGCAAGGGCACCATCAGCAGAAAATTCCATAAGTACATTTAAAAGGCACTGAATTTAAATTCCCTCTGTCCTCCCATCACCAATTGTAGGAGTTTTTATGATAGCTGTAGATAGAGTGGCCATAAATCACCAAATACAACCTCAGCAAATTTGAGGGGTCGGGGGATGCTGGTATGCCCAGGCGAAATGACCCAGGTTATTAGATGCCACTTGGACAATGATGCCTTTATCTGTTTTTCTCATGGCTTGCCTTCAGCCTCAGCCTACCAGGTAGGCTTGGTCCACACAGCTCAGACAGGGTGGCCAGGACCTCCCACCCAGGCATCTTACTCTCACTCAGCCCAGGTGGGTGAAGGGCTCTGGTGTGGAGTTTCTGTCTGTTGACCTGGCGTCTACGGCCAAAGGGGAGTGCTGTGAGACCTGATTGGGTTTTGTGAGCATTCCTGGTACAGTCCATGGTGACTACAATAAAAACCTCATATCCTTCGGGTATACACCCAGTAGTGGGATTGCTGGGTCAAATGGTATTTCTTATTCTAGGTCTTTGAGGAATCACTACACTGTGTTCCAAAATGATTCAACTAATTTACATTCCCACCAACAGTGTAAAAGCATTCCTATTTCTCCACAGCCTCGCCAGCATCTGTTGTTTCTTGACTGTTTAATAATTGCCATGAGATGGTATCTCATTGTGGTTCTGATTTGCATTACTCTTATTATCAGTGATGTTGAGCTTTTTTCATATGTTTATTGACCACATAAATGTGTTCGTTTGAGAAGTGTCTGTTCATGTCCTTTGCCCACTTTTTAATGGGGTTGTTTGGTTTTTTCTTGTAAATTTGTGTAAGTTCCTTCAAGATTCTGGACATTAGACCTTTGTCAGATGGATGGATTGCAACAGTTGTCACCCATTCTGTTGGTTGTCTGTTCGTTCTGATGATAATTCTGTTGGTTGTCTGTTCACTCTGATGATAGTTTTTTTTTTTTCTTTTTTTGCTGTACAGAAGCCCTTTTTTTAGTTAGATCCCATGATACATGCATGCGTATGTTCACTGCAGCACTATTCACAATAACAAGGCGTGGAATCAACCCAAGTGTCCATCAGTAAAACACTGAATAAAGAAAATGTGGTACATACACACCGTGGAATATGATGCAGCCATAAAAAGAATGAGATTATGTCCTTTGCAGGGACATGGATAGATCTTGGAAGCTTATCCTCTGCAATTAATGCAGGAACAGAAAAGCAAACACCACAAATTCTCACTTATAAGTAGGAGCTGAACATATAGACACAGGGAGAGGAACAACACTCACTGGGGCCTGTCAGTGGGGCAGGGGGAGGGAGAGCAGCAGGATAAATAACTAATGCATGCAGGGCTTAGTACCTAGGTGATGGATTGATGGATGCAGCCAACCACCATCTCACACGTTTCCCTAGGTACCAAACCTGCACATCCTACACATACATCCCGGGACTTAAAATAAAAAATGAATAAGTGAATAAAGTTGTTATTAAATCTTTTTTTGTTTATTGAAAAAAAAACAGCTCATATCCTGATAGTAATTGGCTTGTGAATTGAATCCCTAAATCAGGGGAAGAGATATGGCTCCAGAGAATGGATGTGCTCTTCTGGGCAGAGAAAATCGTAGATGATCCCTATGGCCCCTCTTAAAACTTTATTATCAGTGTGTTATAGACCATGAAGATTAGCAAAAATCCATCATTTTAACCAAATAGCCAAAGTCTTATTTTCTCTCACTTGAAAAATCAGGTTGGCTGTTAGCCTATGGAGACTCATGTTTTAAGATTATAGTCTGAAGATTTAGGAAAAGGTGTTACTCTCTTAAGTCTTTTTGAAATTAGAAGCAAAGCAGTCCTTAAGCTCAAAATCTGATCTTTGTCCTTTGCATTTTGCATCTATAAAGAAAGCGGAGGCCAGGTGCAGTGACTCACTCCTGTAATCCCAACACTTTGGGAGGCCAAGGAAGGTGGATCTCGTCAGGCCAGGAGTTCTAGATCCACTTGGACAACCTAGCCAGATTCAATCTCTGCAAAAAATTAAATAATTAAAAACTAGCGGGGCATGGTGGCACATGCCTATAGTCCCAGCATGTTGGGAGGCTGAGGTGGGAGGATCACTTGAGGCCAGGAGTTACGATTGCACCACTGCACTCCAGGCTGGCCAACAAAGAAATCCCCAGCTCTAAAAAAATAAAAATAGAAATGAGGAAGGAAATGGCAATTACATCATGAATCGGATCTACCCCACACACAGTAAATGTTATAATGCCTCTTGTCTTTTCAGTTATAGCATTGTGAAGTGTATTTTGAGAATGGGTTAGTATTGGAGATTTTTTTTTCTCCAAGTGAGTTTCCTTCACATTCCTCTAATCTACACAGAAACTCATCTCAAATTATAACTTCAACAATACAATTAATTCCTGTGGAGAAAGACCGTGATAACTTTCAAAAAAATTCTCAGCCTTATGTAACAAAAAATGCATCTATAAATGTCTTACGGTCTTCAAATTGTGTCTGCGTCCTCATCTTCCTTGCCTTCACACCTGGGAATTTTTCATAGAAATTGGTTTAGTTTTGTTTTTGTCTTTCCCAGAACATTTCTTTTACGTCTCTCCTGCCTTGTGTGAGACTTCCATTTGGTTTTGTGCTGGTCCTGATGTGCCTCGAATCTCCAGGAGCTGGAGTTTAGCTGGCTCTCCTTTTCCTAACTAGCCAGTTGCTTCCACTTGGTGTCATTAACAGTTGGAATTGTCGTGACTTTGGGAATCCAAAGATCTCATGGTGCGTTTGCTTTTCCATTCTCTAGAGCAGCTGAGCTCCATGTCTGATTTTGCTGTGATATTGTTTCACTGAAGGTTAAATTTTAAATAAAATATAAATTTTATTTCACCTAGAAATGGTCATTTATCCAGCATTTCACTGTTTCAGGTCTCACTGGCTTCTTTTAAGGACTCTCTGTGTATCAAATCTGGTTCTCCAATGAATCAATGTCCATGTAAAACAGAAAATGATGGCTGATGTGACTCAGAGGATGGCCATGGCTTCCAGGCGTTCAAATCTACCTCTCTGGTTGATAACCCTTCTGGGTGTCTCATTACCAAGTGGAATTACTCTAGGATACTAACGCAGTCTTATTTGAGTAATTCCTTGGTAGTCTCAATTCAGTTAGTTCTTTTTGCATATAGATAAAAATTTGTCCATTGCTAGCCCTCATTTGATACTGTACAGTAAAGGGAAGATAAATCTTCACTATCCTATATTAATCTGGATTACAGAATTTGCCTTTTTGAAGGATGTTTATAAACACAGTTTGGGCCTCATTTGGTATAATTTTAAGGAAATGAATGGAAATACTGAGATTATTTTATAGAACAATTTGAGGAATAAATGAATCAATAATTATTATTATTTTACTTATACATATTAGACTGCCCCTTATTTAAAGAGTAATTGTTAGAATGGCTTTCTTAGACATGAGAGCTTGAAGATTAAGCGGATTTGACAGAATCATGTCCCCAACAAAGCATATGATTGTCATATTAACTGAAACAGTAGTGGAAATAGTTTTAATGGATCCATGTTACTTTCTCAAATTTCCTATAATACTGTTCATTTGGAATATAGTTAAGGGTCGATGGAAAAATGTAGGCAGTATGATTGTCTCCTTGAAAATCCACATGTAAATTTCCACCGTAAGCAAAGCACCCTTAACAAAACAAAACAAAACAAAAACTTCATAAACAGAACCTTTCCTTTTCAGTAAAGAAATTAGGGGGCCGGGCGCAGTGGCTCACGCTTGTAATCCCAGCACTTTGGGAGGCCGAGGGGGGCGGATCACGAGGTCAGGAGATCGAGACCACAGTGAAACCCCGTCTCTACTAAAAACAAAAAAATTAGCCGGGCGTGGTGGCGGGCGCCTGTAGTCCCAGCTACTCGGAGAGGCTGAGGCAGGAGAATGGCGTGAACCCGGGAGGCGGAGCTTGCAGTGAGCTGAGTTCGTGCCACTGCACTCCAGCCTGGGTGACAGAGCGAGACTCCGTCTCAAAAAAAAAAAAAAGAAAGAAAGAAATTAGGGGAGGAAGTGTCGTCTGAAAATTGGTATTTCTCACAAATTACATAAGGGAACTGTAGGGCTGTACCAGAATATGTAGATGTTTTTCTTTAACAGATGGTGTCAGTGTGGGCGTCTCTATGGGAGATTTGCCAATACAAAGTGGTTTAACTGGAAGGATGTACTCAATTGTTTTATCTTTTCTCTTAAGCTATATCATGTGGACACCCAGGGGTCCCTGCCAATGCCGTCCTCACTGGAGAGCTGTTTACATACGGCGCCATCGTGCGTTACTCATGCAGAGGGAGCCAGAACCTCGTAGGCAACGACACGAGAGTGTGCCAGGGAGACAGTCACTGGAGCGGGGCACTGCCGCACTGCACAGGTGAGGGGCTGACGAGTGAACTGACACAATCACGGAGGCCAAATCACTTTTCAAACAGTGATTTCAAATAATGATGATTTACAATTACTTGAAATGCCCTGTAATTAGGCATCTATTTGAAATTATTATTATTCCATTTCTAGCCAAATACGCCGCTCTTAGATATTGTCTTCATCTTCGCCATAATTGTTAGACACCATCACTTTAAACGTTCTCCTCCAGGGTTCCCAGGAGTGCGTGGATCTCATCTGCTAGGAAGGTGCCGGCCATGGCTCCGTGCGTCCCTGTTCGCTCTTTATTCTTTTTTATGTGGTTAATTTTCCCCACCTCCGCTATCATTAACCGTATGGGTCCTCTTTGAAAAAAAAATTGTCCTTATTGTTTTCGTAAATGTTTCTTAAACAATTAAAATTCAGTGAACCAGCAACCGGACACAATTCTGAAGAATTAATCCTCTCTTTGGACTTTTTTTTTTTTTAACATTCTCAATTTACCTAAAGCTCCGTTTTCCTTTTGCTCTCCGTACCTTCCTTTCTTGATGCACTTACCATTCCCAGCATTTTCCTCCTTCCAAAAGAAATGTCGTGTATTCTCACAACCATATTTGGATAGGCTATTGTGAATTTAGTAACAGAGGGACAACATCCTAAATTCTTTCATTTTGGGGCTATCACAAAGAAATTCTTTCTTACAAGATTGCCAGAATGTTGTGGAACCGTAACTCATGTCAAACACAAATTTCAGCAACTTTTCATTATCTTAAAGTGTAACAACTCTGCTTAAAGCAAGTCGAACACAATTGCGGATTGCCATATGTGTTTATTTTCAATAGGAAATAATCCTGGATTCTGTGGTGATCCGGGGACCCCAGCACATGGGTCTCGGCTTGGGGATGAATTTAAGACAAAGAGTCTTCTCCGCTTCTCCTGTGAAATGGGGCACCAGCTGAGGGGCTCCCCTGAACGCACGTGTTTGCTCAATGGGTCATGGTCAGGACTGCAGCCGGTGTGCGAGGGTGAGTAGCCACAAGCCTTAAGGTCCACCTTGAAAGTTAAAACCACACAACTCGTTCTAAAATGCCTGGCAAAATTCTACAAAAATTCTAGAGATTTATACTGTTTGTACAATTTAATCTTTCTCCCCCAATATTTGTGAAAGCATCATCAAAAATCATGACTGGGTGCGTGGAGGTATTCCAAGTGTCCACAGGTCCCATCACACGGATGCTTTTTGTTTGCAAGTTTGTAACATGAAAGCTTCTAATCTTCTCCCAGTGGTAATCTGTATGTGGTATTGCCAGCGTTTTCTAGATCCTGGCGGTGACTGAGTGGGGTTCCAGAGCAGTGAGCAGGACCAATGCAGATCACTCATGGGAATTTCCGCAAGCTGGAAGCAGGCTTCCTTCACACTTCATTTCCAATCTTTCGGTGGCCCCCGTGTGTGGAGCTCTCTGTTTCACAGGAATCTGGGGTTATATTCTATAAACTATTTTGGAGTGGGTCTACTTGATTCTAATGTTTGAGAGGCATCGTAGGAAGTGGTGGCATGCTCCAGTAATGACAGTAAAAATTGCCAGGACACGTTATAGGCACCGCACTGTGTGTCAGAAATGTAGCCTCAAGCAAAGGTGAACTGAGAGGTGATGGTAACCATGTATTCGGTGTTCAAAACCTGATTTAGAATTCAGACAGGTAGGACTGTAAATTTTAGGAATTCTTTACAAGCAAACTCCTCAGTTAAATTTTCAGTCTAAAAAGGTGACACAAATTCATTCAATATGTATTTTTGTATGTATGAAACATTTTCCAAATAATTTTACCAACTTGAGTAAGCTCACATACACGCTATCATTGTGAGAAATTTAACTCGAGTTTCCTTAATCTTAATCTTTTGTACTTGACTATACTGTCTCCACTTCTGCCTTTATTGTATTATACATGCTATATGGATAAATAGAAATAATATATGTATATGATCTATCTATGTTATATAACCTATATAACATTAATTTCATATATAAAATAATGCTGAATATTAATATATGAATGTTTGTGCATATATTTGCATATTTATATATTATATTTGCCCGTGCATAGTGTATACATTTTTTCTCAAACACTATTTTTGGCTATATATGTATATATATGCATATAATATAGGCATACACATATGTGCACACAAACATGATAATCCAAGATAATTTTTACTCTAAATTGCTTCTTGGCAATCAAAGTAGTATAAATCTTAAGACTAGGCCCTAAAAAAGTTGTCTTAGGTCAAATACCACTGATTAGTAGTGAGAAATGTTTACCCGTAGTCATGAATTGCAGGATCATACTTTTGTTATTGACTGAAGTATGACACTATAAATTGATATAAATTTGTTAATCAAATACAAATTTTTTCAGTTCCCTCTCATCTTGTAGAGATTTCAGTATTAAAATTTGCACATGAGAGCAATGTTTTCTCACCAAAACCGGAGTGTTTTCTACTCTTTCATATAGTACTATAGGTAAGCAATCCTATGGGATAAACCATTATCACCTATATTTTAACAAGGAGATGTTCTATGCTTCCCGATATGAGGCACTCAAAACAGACATTGTCGTTTCTATGGTATTGCCCCTGAAATGCATAACCTGAATCGAATCCTGAAGCAGCAGCAACAACCCCCAAAACCCTAGGGGCAGGCAGCAAATCACCTTGCCTGTGCTCATGAAGAAATGTCAAGTTCAGAAAAGACACTGCCTGAGCGATTCTTTCAGATTTAAGAGACCCAATACGTGCAATGTGTGGTCTTGGATTGGGTCCTACACTGAGCAAAAGAGAGTTATGAGAGGTGTTACTGAGATGGTAGAATCTGCCCCTGAGTTGATCTAAGTGGCGAACTAACACAGGACCTTAAGACAACTATTAACAATATGTCCCAGATCTTGAAGTAAATTAGATTATGGGTGTGTGTGAGACCACAATGCATCAAAGTTACATTTCATGCTTTTAATAATTGTATTATGGTTATGTAAGAGAATGCCTTTGTTCTTAGGAAATGCATACTGATATATTTAACTCTAAAGAGTCATCATGTCTGTAACTTACACTCAAGTACTTTAGAAAATAGATATTTAGAGAGAAAGAGAGAGAAAAAGTGAGCAAAATGTAAACAGTTGGTGAATCTGACTAAAGGGTGTATAAGAGTGGCTTATAATATTTTTGTGAAGTTTGTTTAATCTTGTAATTATAACAAAGTGTGGAGTTATGAAATATGTTGCCAATAAATTAAAACAATTTTCGTAGTAAAATTTCAACGTTTCTATTAAATCACATTTAACAGTAGCTTAACGTATCTGTAGCGTTTATCATTCAGGACTTTTGAAAAGCACCATGGTTGATTTGGGAATTGTGACATTTTGGCTCTAGACCTGATTCTATGTAGTGATCACAAAGTCTTGGTTCTGGATCTTAATTCTCCTTTGTTTAAAAACAGAGAGGCTGAAAGATCAATCATTGTCAGTATTTTAATTGAAATTTAAAATATTTCCTCAATAGTTACAAAGAGGGCTGGATGTCAATAAGTGAATGCTGGAATAATTATTCAGACTTTATAGATAGAATCTGATGCTGATAAAAAGCAGAACTATCCTTCTGTTTTCCAGAATACTAAATGCAATAATTGAGCGTAAACCCTGGTTTGCAGAGTGAATTGGTGTATGAAGAGCAGAGACTCTGGCACTCCCAGAAAGTGGAATATGAAATATTCTATCAAAGATGGCCATTCACTTGAGACTGTACATTCATTTTCATGTTTACCTCAAGTATTTCAGCTTTGAAAACTTAAAAGATGAACAAAATTATAACAGTTGAGGGTGAGCAATGTTTATCCTTAGCAATCTCACCTCTTTGGGGCTATGAAGGCACACTATGAGTTGTAGTCCAGCAAAGTACCCATTAATCAATTTATTTGAATGAGGGCTTAATTGCGTTTCACTTCCCAATCCATCTAACTCAGGCAATGCAAAGTATTTTTAAAAATGTATTTTGCTTTCTATAGTTAGAAATTTTAAAGTTTTCTAGGAAAAAAATAGAAACTTAGCCCTTTAAAAGCTGCATACAAAAAATAAGTTATGAAAACGTTGCAATGCTGAAAATATTTCTCAAATATATCATGCCCCACAAAATTGACTACTTATAAAAGTGCATTATATGATACAGACATCATGGGAAGCTGAATAAGCCCACTGCAATATATGTTACACCCAATAAGGCAACAAATTATGTTTAAAAATCATAAAATCAGTGTCTGAACACACACACACCAGCAAAAATTTGAAATACATTTTGGAGAATCTGTAGGTTTTCATTTTGTTCCTTGTTTGTTATCATAGGTCCAAATCACTGAAGTGTGAGTTCCTCTCAATGAAAAAGGATGTAACCAGTGGTTGCATTGCCAGGAAACGTAGCTTCTATGACTAGCTATGACTTAACTAATCCCCTAGTTAAGATTTTTTTTTTTTTTTTATACTTTAGGTTTTAGGGTACATGTGCACAATGTGCAGGTTTGCTACATATGTATCCATGTGCCATGTTGATTTCCTGCACCGATTAACTCATCATTTAGCATTAGGTATATCTCCTAATGCTGTCCCTCCCCCCTCCCCCAACCCCACAACAGTCTCCGGAGTGCGATGTTCCCCTTCCTGTGTCCATGAGTTCTCATTGTTCAATTCCCACCTATGAGTGAGAACATGCGGTGTTTGGTTTTTTGTCCTTGCGATAGTTTACTGAGAATGATGTTTTCCTAGTTAAGATTATTGCAAACCTGATGAAATTATTTCCTCTAAATCTGTCAAAAAGTTAGATACTGACGGTAAATTGAATAAATTGTAAAAAGGAGGACGAAATTATAATTCAAAATGAAAAATCTTTTTAAATTCTTCAACTCAAAGAATTTATATTGCAGATATATTTCCTTCATATTAAATCAAATTTGCGTTTTTTAGCCATGTAGTCTTTTAATCATAGGCTCAAACTTAACATTTCAGATGGATCTATCTCATGAGGTTGCATTATATAACTAAAATATTTAGTTTCAGCTGTATTAGGGAACTCTTAATTCTCTTTCAGGTGAAATTATGATAAAGCTACATTTTACTCAAGAAGTAAGAAAGTGATGATGACGAAAATAACAATAGCATAAGCTACAAGCTAACTCATTGCTGTCACTAACACATCAGATCTCACACTAGGCATTTTACATATAGTATGGGTAATTTTGTAACAGCCAGGAATAAGTATTTTTATAATACTCGTTTTATGGTTAAAGGCACTACATCTAAGGAATTTAAACTGATTGCTCAGTTTTATTTAACTTGCATGAGCAAATATTCACATCTATTTAACTCAATTTAACAGCAATTTTTCTCATGTAGCCTGCAAAATGAACAGTACTAATATTTGTAAACAATGAAGTATATTTAAAATAAGCATAATGTTATTATATACTGAGTTAAAGAAAATTATGTTTTAGCTGAAGAAGTCACATTAACAACATGTACTTTTTATAAAAGTGTATTTCAAAAGAAAATAAACTCAGGAAAGAGAAAATACGGCAGACTTTAAACTTATAGGTTAATTTATTTTTCTTCTTCCAGTTTACTTTTCCTCTTCTAATTTATTTTTCGTTTTTCTCCTCTAAATTTAATCTCTTGTTTTGTTTTAGTCTTAGCCCTCTCTTAAAATGTTACATAATTGCATTGATATAAAAGCAGATATGTTGACATTGCCCTCTAATCATTTTCATAGTTATAACCATGAGTGAAAGTGGTTTTCATCAGCCAAAAAAAGAGAAAAAAACTAATCATGAATTTTACTTTCCACAGTACAGTATTTGAGGGGACATTCCCAATATTAGGATAGCATTATGATGGTAGTCATTCATTAACAATATTAGCAAACTAGCATTTTAGTTTGCTTACAAACTGAATTGAAATTTTTCATCAGTTATTTGACTTGTTTAGGTATTGGTTCTACCTAGGTGGCTTTTGAAGATTTAGACATACAGTTGAATAGCAAATATAATTAGAATACAATGTAACAATCACATCAGTGTCCTCTTTTGGTTTGTTAAACTATGAATTGGACCAAACTCAATCCCTTTCTGTGACAGGGTTTCCATTAGCACATCTACACAGTACCTGTTGCACAGTAAGTGATGAATATATGTTTGTTGAATGAATAGTTGTCTTGGATAGTCCAACCGTTAATTATTGCAATATGAAATTTTGATATATAATATAGTTATCAAAAAACTTTCAACTTTTAGAGAGCCTTAAATAGTATCTGCTTCTGGATTGGTAAATGTATCCCAATTCGTATGCCAACCAGGAAACTACTAACAGGCCTGTGTTAGAAAGCATTGGAAGTCACACCGTGAGCCGTCAGAGAAGAGGGCTGTGATTGAGTACTTCTATCTGCCATTGGCACGGGACCAGGAAGCACCAGCATGTGCACTTTGTATTATTTTTTCAAACAAGATCCAGTTGAACCTGAGCATGAGTGCATTCTTTCTATGTAATAAGAAGGGTAGTCCCTCGACTCCCAGTGCGGTGACTTTTCTGTGCTGAGCAAATTTTGCAGGATGTTTTCTTCCATGTTTTTTTAAGAAAAATATATCTTTGTTATCCAGGCTAGATTTGAAATTGGATCAGTTAAACGTGCAAAAGTATTTTTAAATATTTTAATCAGCTCAGAGGCAGTCTCATGATATATATTCTTGTTATTGAAGCCAGCCAAGGGTCAAATCCTTTATTTACCTGCCTATTATTTATTATTGCAGCAGTACTAAGGAGAAAATGTAGCAATCTTTCTGGTAAATGGGCTCAACTAAAAAAGGCAAAAAAAAAAAGTATGTATAGATTGAAATGTTCACCCTGAAATGTACCCAGTGGCAGCCGAGCTTGCTTTTGTTTACTGACTAAAGAGTGTAAAAAATAGGCACAGAGTGTAGACCTGTTGCACTGACCATCGTTAATTGAGGTCTTATTGCCTGTACATGGCATTAGGAGCCTTTTGAGAGAAATGTAAAGTTCAATCATGTCAAAGCCAATTAACACAGCTGCTATTAGAGCTGGTGATATTGAGGACATCATTTTACAAAGCAGTTCAAGTACAGTCATTCATACTTCTGGGGCATTCTTTATTTTCCAAAGTGAATTCTCCTGGAGATGTAAAATAGGACTTGAATTGCCTAGATTTTAAAAAATACAGTGATTACATAAAGGAAGATGCTTCTGTGTTGCTAATGTCATAGATATTCTTTTTTAAAAATCACAACAATTCTGTCACGGCATTAAAAACATTCAATCCCCAAATAGCAAGGCTATTAAAAACATTCAGTCCCTGAATAACAAGGCCTTGAACTTTTGGTGCTTTAACTCATGTTTTAATTTGTTTACAAATAATTCACTTTAGAAAATACAAATTGAAAGGTTATTTTTATATTTGTAGCTAATCAATAAAATAAACATATGAGCCATAGTAAGACATATGTTAAGGAACTTCCATAGGATTGTGTGCTGTGGGTTTGTAATAAATGTGTAGTCTATTGCAATGATACCAGTTGGTCTCCTGTGTTTGCCACTTTCATCCTGGGTCACTCACTGTGTGTGTTGTTGTTCTTGTTTGCCTAACAGCTGTGTCCTGTGGCAACCCTGGCACACCCACCAACGGAATGATTGTCAGTAGTGATGGCATTCTGTTCTCCAGCTCGGTCATCTATGCCTGCTGGGAAGGCTACAAGACCTCAGGGCTCATGACGCGGCATTGCACAGCCAATGGGACCTGGACAGGCACCGCTCCCGACTGTACAAGTTAGTAACCAGACATCATGGTAGACTCAGACATTTCTATGAAATTCACTCCATTGGAAAAAAAAATGACTTTAAGGTGTTATACTGTTTTTTCATTTTTAATTCATAGAGGAAAAAAAGGAAAACTATGTGTGATGTTGTGACTCTATTTCTTAGGTACTTTAAGATTTTTTCCACTTTCTTATTCGTATGGCTGAAGCTAATTTAAAATGCCAGTTTAGTCGAACACTGTAAAATTGAGACCAAAAAAAGTCCAGACTTTGTCTGTGGACCATTGGGTCTGCAGAGAAAGAAGAAATGTCTTTGGTTCTCTGACTGCAGGCTTCATCTTTCTGACTATACACCATGCCTAATTAGGGGCTAGTCAAGGGGTGGAAGTCAGCATCTGACAGCCAGCTGCCAAAAGAATAGAAATCAGTGATTCTCAAAATACAAGTGTTCCTTCTGACAGCGGGTCAGTGAAATCATCAAACAGAGGGTAGTATTGCTCTATTAATTCACTGGTTAACCACTTTGAATAGCAGCTCAAAGAGAGTATCTTGAATAGAAATGGTGACTAATTCATTTCATGATAAATGAATTTCTCTGATTCTTTCCTGTTGCCTGTTTATTAGTTATAAGTTGTGGGGATCCAGGCACACTAGCAAATGGCATCCAGTTTGGGAGCGACTTCACCTTCAACAAGACTGTGAGCTATCAGTGTAACCCAGGCTATCTCATGGAACCGGTCACATCTGCCACTATTCGCTGTACCAAAGACGGCACATGGAATCAGAGCAAACCTGTCTGCAAAGGTTTGTTTTGTGACTCTTTGGATTTTACAGATATGTATAGAAGTCTTTATTGAATTGTGCTTTGTTTAATTTTGCAAGCATTTATGTAGCCCTTCTAGGGGCTAGGAATTCTTAAACACCAGTTTGCAGCTATTAAGTCACTTTGTTTTTGTAATACTTTAATCTCAGTTTTACAGGTGGAAAAACTAACTCATAGAGAGGTAGAGGAAAAGGCTTAGGATCACAAACCAGGAACTGGAGATGTCACGGTTCAGTGACAGTCACACCACCCCTAGAGTCTGTGTCTGAACCCCAGTGGTTTGCTGTCCTGGGTAAACCTGTGACCCTCGCTGTGTGAGGTGTTCATGGCATGGTGAATCTAATTGTAGGAATTTAGAGGCAGGTTGGAGAGATGAGCCAATCGCCTAGTAATGGCAGAGTACTGGTAGAGAAGGTTAGCACCGTGATGTTTCATGGGGTTTGGTTGCCGAGACTGAAGATGACACTTGCCGAGAAGGCAGGAAGAGGTTTATGACTTATGTGACTGGACGCTCTGGGCATATCAAGACAGGCTCAACCCATCAAGGTGGCTTCAGTAAAGCAGAGTGAGTGGGCTTGGCTCTTACAGTGACCAGGGAGCAAGGCTGAGTGCAAGGGCCAGGGATTTGCATGGTGACGGTTTATTTACCAGAAGCAAAGAAGAACTATTCAGACTTTCTTATCAGCTGGTGCAAAGGAAGGACAAGAAGAAGAGGGGGAGAGAGGGGCTTGAAAGCTGTCAGTGACCAGACATAAGAAGGTGGCATTCTCCTCTTTATTAGACTAGGAACAAATTAAATATTGAGAGAGGGAGAGTTAGGACACTCAGTAGCTTAATGGAGAAGGTTTCATCTTCAGTGAGCTCTGCAAGACACATGGTTAAATGTGGCAGAGGCTTAAATGTGACCTGAATGCTCAAAAATATTGCTTTCTCTCTGTTCTGACATGGACGTGTTCTTGAACCATCCTGCTTTCCTGTCCCAGTAGAGTCAAAGGATCTCATTGCCTTCCCTTCTTTGTATCATAACTTAGTACTACACCTGTTATATAGCAGACGCTAAATAAATGTTTAATGAAAATGCACTAAGTTGTGTTGGCAGTGTTCAGGTCAAATGGTCATGTTGGAAATTGCCAATAAAATACACTTCATGCATAATTTTGTGGATTTTTATCTTCTTTCTAGTACCCATTGTGTTTATAACAACGCCACGGCCAGCAAGGCCCTACCAGATGGGACCTCTTTCTCTCTCTGTCCCTCCTTGAACTTGTCTCCTCCCATTCCCCCCTCCCCTAGGGGACCCATGTAGCTCAGGTCTCTTCCAACTGGGGCCTCCCCCTGGACATTCCCTTGGGCCAGAGCACGCATTTCCCCAGCCCTCGCTGTGGGGTCTCAGGAGGGATTTGTTGAATGAGTGAACAGATCTGTAGAAGGTGAAGTGGTGAGAGAAGGACCCATTTCCAACTTTTGGGTGTGCACGTGTGGTTTGTGTGTGTTGGCATGTCTTTCTCACATGAGAAGGCATGAGCCTGAACACACAAAATGCAGGCAGTTATTCTTTTGTAGTGCCTTCTGCCACCTACAGGGTCACTTGGAAACTTTCATTCATTTCAAAAATTAGGGAAGTTTTGTATCTTCAGAGATGGATTTTAGAGAGTGGCATTTGGATTTTTGTCCCCCGTTGTGCATTTTAGTATAATTTCTAGAGTGGGGAAGGTGGATCTGTGGTGACATCACCCTCGGGGAAATCCTCCCTAGGAACCATGTTGTTGCTTCTCAGGCCGGTAAAGTAGACATCAGCCTCCAAGGCTGTGATGAAACAATTGCAAATGGTATTTCACAGCATCTTCTTTAGCCATTCAGCCATTTCTAAAAAAATATATTCAGTAAATAGATGGACCAGCTGTGTCTTTTGGAAACTATATGCCATCTTTAAATAAAAAATACAGATGGCCAGAACAATTCTTACCATCTGTGCCTATGAATTTGTGTCGTCTGACCAAATGCTCATTCGAATAGTCCTTGGTAACTATCATGAAAAGACACAGATTAAACAAGAATGTTTCTTCCTTTCTTGGCCTTGTACATATTGGGAATGTCATGTTCAATCCTATGTGTTGTGACTTGACTTTGCTTTTATATACTTTATCGATATTCATGAAGAAATATTCAAAAAAGTTTTATTATTTTGATGTACTGTCTTCCTTGGCAATTCTTTTATTATTATTTTTTAAACACCTATATAGATGTCATTTGTAATTCAGGTAAAGTTGAAATGTGGATCGTTTGAGCATCACAGCTGCAGCAGGTCCGGATGTTGATCTTGTTTGTTCTTTGGAAATAGCCGTGCTGTGTCCTCAGCCGCCGCCCGTGCCGAATGGAACAGTGGAGGGAACTGATTTCCGCTGGGGCTCCAGCATAAGTTACAGCTGCGTGGATGGTTACCAGCTCTCTCACTCCGCCATCCTCTCCTGTGAAGGTCGCGGGGTGTGGAAAGGAGAGATCCCCCAGTGCCTGCGTAAGTTCTACAGCAGAATTTGTTCCGCCCACCGCAGGTCTGCAACCGGGACGGATAACCAGGGCACATCCTAAGGTTACAATCTTAGGACCTTCCTGGTGGGTAATAATAGCCCTTAAATACAAATAAACCTCAAACTTGAGACTGCGTTGCTTAAGAGCAGAGTCTCTTTTTTGAGACAGGGCCTCACTCTTTTGCCCAGGATAGAGTGCAGTGGTTCAATCATAGCTCCCTGCAGCCTCAATCTCTTGGGCTCAAGCCATCCTCCCACCTCAGCCTCCTGAGTAGCTGGGACTACAGGTGTATGCCACCACACCCAGCTAATTTTGGTATTTGCTGTAGACATAGGTTTCGCCATATTGCCCAGGCTGGTCTCGAACTCCTGAGCTCAAGCGGTCCACCTGCCTCCACCTCCCAAAGTGTTGGG
Source organism: Hylobates moloch (assembly GCF_009828535.3). Classification (NCBI taxonomy): domain Eukaryota; kingdom Metazoa; phylum Chordata; class Mammalia; order Primates; family Hylobatidae; genus Hylobates; species Hylobates moloch. The sequence goes on from NW_026652283.1 coordinate 125,293,648, forward strand.
ATTACAGGTGTGAGCCACCGTGCCCGGTCTCCTTTTAGTCTTTTTCTTGTTTAATAGTTAAAGCTAAAGATTTAACAGAAACTAGTTACCAAGCTCAACTGGTGAAGCTGATCCAGGGACGTTGAAGGCTGACTTCTTCCTGGTTATCTTTCATAGCTGTCTTCTGCGGAGATCCGGGCATCCCCGCGGAAGGGCGACTTAGTGGGAAAAGTTTCACCTATAAGTCCGAAGTCTTCTTCCAGTGCAAATCTCCATTTATACTCGTGGGATCCTCAAGAAGAATCTGCCAAGCTGATGGCATGTGGAGTGGCATACAACCCACCTGCGTTGGTAAGAATTATAATACAGCCCTGGTGATACTTGGGAGTATTTGGAGATGAGCTCACTTCATTCTGAAATTGGGTCATTTGTGATTACATAGAAAGTGTTTCCATAGATAATTTTCTGTACCAGGTAATATTCTTTGCACTGAATAGGATTGCGCACTAATCAGCTAAACTGATGTGCCGCCTCTTTTAAATCATGCAAACTAACTTTGGAGGTTAAGTCAGAAGTCTGCTAAAGTAGCTACTAGACCTTGTTCTCTCACCTCAGTGGCTCTCTCCACTGTCTACCTTAACTGCCAATTGCATTAGGGGAAAGGTGCAGTTAGGAACATTCTCTAAGGCAGCCCTCCCCACAGAGACAGTCTTGCTGTTGTTTTATTGCTGCAGAGTCAAGTTTTATCGCTGGGTTAATTTTGTTCATTGAGATTTACTAAGCAGAATAATGGGTGTTCTACTAATTTTTAGTAAAAAAGTAATAATTAGTCTGGATTATTTTCTAAGAAATTGAATAGTATCCACCTAGAAAATAAAGATAGTATTAAAGAAATATTATCATTGAATCATTTTTTCTAATTATAAGAAAATTTGCTGTCATTTGATTTAAACTATTGCTATACGGTAGCTATCTCTACACTAAAAATATTTTTCTTCCCCCTGGAAGATTACTCGCTCTAAATAACAGGTTTTAAGAAGTCATGTATTTTGTTTTTCTACTGGTAACTGTAGAGCAGCAAATAAGAGAGCCGAAGTGCCACTGGGTTACCCAGGTCCTGTGTTTTTTGAAAAATGTCACTCTTGGTTTCCATGTGCTTCCATTTTGAAGCATTAAATATATTTTTCATTTTGAAATCTTGAGGAAAATTAATTAAAGAAATTCAGAATAATGTAATGGGTAACCAAATGAGAAGGCCATTAATTGAATCCTAATAAACAAAAAGATAGTGATAGATCATTGTTGAAGATAGTATATCATTGACCAAACAAATATATTTCTATAGAAAAAAAGCCAGAGAATGGAAAAAAGTGTACTTATTCTTATATAAAAAGAACGTACTGAACTACTTAAAGTCTAAAAGTTAACATCTAAAAAAGATGTCTTGGAGAGAAGATAAAAGTAGCAATTTAATTTTTAACTTTCTTGAAAAACATCTTGCACATTTCTCAAAACAATATTTTCTCTATTTCATGATACCTTTTAGTGAAAGCTGTTAAAATTCCCATAATAACTATATCTGGTGCCCTGTTTTCTTTTTAAATCACAAATTTCAGATCCTGCTCATAACAACTGCCCAGACCCTGGGACACCACACTTTGGAATACAGAATAGCTCCAGAGGCTATGAGGTAGTTCGTTATGAATTTACTACGTTTTCTTTCTGGAAATATAAAATACATTTGTTAAGCATATATGAGTGCTTTTTTATATCATACCTTATTCTTATTATATTTACTTGAACAAAATTCATTCAAAGGGGATTTCTACATGTGTTTTATATATATATTGATTTTGATATATATATTGATATATATATATCTTGCTTACTGGATGATAATGGAATAATGCATAATTTCACATAGAAATTAACATAGCAACTATTATGTTATTTTCTATTTGAAATCATGCATGATTCTATTATTTGTCTGTTAAACTCACACGGCGATTCTCAAATTGGGGTAACTTGTCACTAATTAGCTACCCATAAAATGTTCCACTTAGGGACTGGATATAGTGGGCAAATAATATTAAATTCTAGAGACAGAAGCAGGAGAAAATGTATGTAAGCCCCTTAGTCTAAACTTACTTGTGAAATTAGTTCTCCATATGATCTTTAAATTTCTATGAATGATTAGCACACTAAATATCATTTTGGAATGTTCCTTTGACTTTTAACAAAATGAACATTAACACTTCAGTGAATGTTGCAGAAATACCTGAAAGTGGAAGGTAATGAAGCTTGAAATAAAATGTTTTAACCATCTTAAGTACTCCCATAACTTCACTGTTCTCTGATTGTATGACTTTGAAAACAAAAGTTAAATATATAGGGATCTCATCAATTAAGAATAAAAAACCTTCTTCCTCAGCCACTTTCCCCATCTCTCATGAGCATGAAAATATTCCCATTGTTCTCGCTCTGACACAAGAGTGGCCGTTTCCTTGTAGCTCTCTTCCATCCCACAGGGGAGATCCTTACAGGGAGATAATATACTAATTCTAGCACATTTTCTATTATGTCTCAAACACGTCCTTCAACTTCAAGTGAATACTTTCAGGTATATAAATATTTAATGCCAAATTGTCAAGGAATATTGGAAAATACTATATATGGATGTCGCTCTCACTGATTCACTACAGAAAATAAAATTTTGATCACCATTGCTTTGAGCAATTCTTAACTTGCCTATGTACAAATTACAGTAATTAAAAGTTGATGATGACTATATTTAGCAACATAGTTCTATAACCTATCATATGACACTAATAGAGTTGGATAAATCCTTCACCCTCCTTATAACAAATTAGTTACACTAACATGAATAATAGATTTTATCCAACAGCAAGATTTACTAATAATTTAAAGAGCCCAGACACCATCTTTTAAGGAGAAGGTTGAGACCATGAAATGCAGCTGTCCCCAAATGTTTTTTTTTTTTCTTCCTTTATTAGGAACATTTTAGTTTTTAATGTAACCGATGAGATTTTTGTCTGTTTTCTTTAGCACCGTATACTGAAACATTACTTACACAAAGTGAGCCATTTCAGTGTGAAATGTCACTGTGTTAGGCTATGTTAATCTTGCAGCTTAAACGACTACGTCCCATTCTCCAGCCAGGCGTGTCCCAGAAACCCATAGCTCCAGGGTTAGTGTATGATAATCAATTTGGAGTGGCTTGGTATATTCTGCTAAAAAAAAGTTATTGAGAAGGAGACTTTATTTTCTTTCTGCCAGTAAATGATACAGGTTGTGCATGACCTTCCTGACAATGTCAGCCTGTTTACTAGGAGGTCTGTTTGGAATTGCAAACATGCTTGCATGGAGAGTTGATGGACACCATTCCTGATAGAGAGGAAATGGGATGGGAGTAGCAGCTCACGCCTGTAATCCCAGCACTTTGGGAGGTCCAGGCAGAAGAATCTCTTGAGGCCAGGAGAACAGCCTGGGCAGCATAGCAAGACACTATTTCTACAAAGAATACAAAAAATCAGCTGGGCGTTGTAAGGTGCACCTGTTGTCACAGCTACGCAGAAGGCTGAGACGGGAGGACTACTTGAGCCCTGGAGGTCAAGGATGCAATGAGCTATGATTGCACCACTGTGCTCTGTACTCTGGGCAACAGAGAGAGGCCCTGACTCTAAAGTTTAAATCGATCAGTCAATCAATCAATCAATCAAGAGTAAATGAGTCAACCCTTTCCCATCATTGAATCTTAAATTAGCTATTGATTTGAAATTTAGATAAATTTGCCCTTTTGTTTATAAATTCATACTTCCACTTTATCAACTGCTAGAAGCAGCATTCTTTTTCTCCTGATATCCTTTCTCACTCTTCAGTGTACCAACTATTTCCTTGCATTTTACTTGTAGTTATTGTTCCCAGAATCCCAACAAGGGAGATATGGGCTTATGCCTGTGAGAAGGCAGACACAGGGAATTAAATAACTGGTTAAAGTTCTCAGAGCAAGAAACAAGAGGGGAATTCAAATCTTTGCACGGTAACTTGGTGCACTTATGTACCTTCATAAGTCAAGCTTTAAGTAAACAATGTGGTCCCAAGCCAAGCTGTGATGAGTACAAACCCCCCTTCCCTGGGTGTTGCTTTCTTCTCCCTTTGTACGTGGGTCATGCTGGCCTCATGCTGCAGATATGCAGAACCGTGGACGATCTTTGGTGCCCCTCAACACACGACTATAGCTCATTCTTTAAAAAAGATATTTACAGATCGCAGGAATCTGCCCCTCAAGGCACCTCTGGTTAAATGAGGAGCACACATAGGTGAATAAATATACAGGTAATTCGAGGACACTGTAGTGAGTGGAGCAGATAACATCCGACGTTGGGGAAATGCATTCAAGCTGAAAGTGACTCATTCTTGGAGGATCAGAGAAGAATCTGCAGAGGATGTGCAGTTTAAGCAAAGTCCAGAGAAGTCAGTGGGGGTTAGCTTTGTGAAGACCTGGTGAGGAAGATGCCTCAGACATTCGGACAACAGTAAACAGTTTGTACAGTTTGAAGCATCCGAAAGACAGGTAGAGTTTTGCTGGATTCTGTGTGAGCAGGAGTTGACCAATTCCCTAGGAGTGCTAACAAAAGTAATTTTCTAATAAATACCAATTGTTCAAAATGTGAGTGGCAGGAAAAAAATGGAAAAGGAAATAATAATTATTACAAACAAAAAAGAAAGAACTCTAAAGCAGAAAAGGTGTAACTTCTTTACCCAAACAGCCTTCTAGATTTTCAAAATTCGCGAAGATCTTGCATTATTCATTGAGCAATCTACATTGTGCATAACCCTGTAACATGCAGTTAAAATGCACATGTTGATGTAGACGATGGCTTGACATTAACCTGAAAAGTGGCTGCTATAGTTTTACCCCGGCGTGTGCTTTCAGGTATCACTAGTCGACACTTCGTATATTCCCTTGGCCTCTGAAGCTAGTATTGGATTTCCTCTCTAGGTTGGAAGCACAGTTTTTTTCAGGTGCAGAAAAGGCTACCATATTCAAGGTTCCACGACTCGCACCTGCCTTGCCAATTTAACATGGAGTGGGACACAGACCGCATGTATACGTAAGTGTGATTTCTTCCAGCACCATCAGAAGTAACCTATTTATTGTGAATGTCTGAGAAGTGTTTACCTCTAAGGGAAATAATGAGAAATTGTTTTTTAATTCCCTAATCCTAAACTTTGGATGTCCTCAAAGTTTGGTTCCCTAGAACTGGCAGCATAAGCATTGGCTGGACATTGGGTTGTGAAGGCCGCTCTCGAGCCCCACCCTTGACCTTGAACCAGAGACTCTAGAGGGAGCTGGGGAGGAGAGAAGGGGGACAGTTTAGCTTAACAAGTGCTCCAGGAGATTCTAAGGCACAGTAAAGTCTGAGAAACTGCTTGACACCGAAGATAAGTGAGAAACGTTATATTGAACATTCTTCGAGGGAAAACTTATTTGTACGTGCTATTATTCTTCTAGGATATTTACATCAAATTACCAAAGAGAGGATGAACTGAATACTGTCATATGTCAGAGTCTAAGTAGAAGTGTTTAAAAGATTATTCTCGCTATAACAGGAAGTATATATGAATTGATCATTCAAATACGTACTTAAGGATCACATTTTATTTTGTGACTTAATCATGAGAATTAGAAAAAATATATGGATGAGTAGTATGTGAATTATTCATTTCACTCACTCTGAATTTAGTGAAATGCAGTGTCTTATTCTTGCTATATTAAAAATAAAAACATTAATAGAATGTTATAAAAATATCTTAGTATATAAGGTGTGATTTTTGGGTGTGTTTATTTTAAAATGATCTCTGCTCTAAATCACTACTCAAATTATATGTTGATAGTATATGTACATATGTATGTATATACATACACTCATATATATATGCATGTGTTTATATAGAATATGGAGCTTGATAATATCAGGTATTTGTTATGGTTACTAATTAGTGAAACAGTGAGAAGACTCAAAACAACTGCATGCACAATTTGAAATTTGTAAACTTGGCCGGGCGTGGTGGGTCACGCCTGTAATCCCAGCACTTTGGGGGTGCCGAGGTGGGCGGATCACGAGGTCAGGAGATCGAGACCATCCTGGCTAACATGGTGAAATCCCGTCTCTACTAAAAACTACAAAAAATTAGCCGGGTGTGGTGGTGGGCGCCTGTAGTCCCAGCTACTCGGGAGGCGGAGGCAGGAGGATGGCATGAAGCCAGGAGGCGGAGCTTGCAGTGAGCCGAGATCACGTCACTGCACTCCAGCCGGGGTGACACAGCAAGACTCTGTCTCAAAAAATAAATAAATCATAAATAAATAAATAAAAATAAATAAATAAAATTGTAAACTTGTTTTATAATAATATGCCAATCCTTACTTGCGGCATGTATGCAAACTTTATAAGGAATGGAGTGATTTGAGATATAGAGTATACATTATAGTCTCATTTATTCCTAAATTATATTTTAAAGAAAATAAGAATCTATATTAAGTTTCTAAATACACATTAAATTTTTAGCAAAATAATTAATTAAATTGAATAATAATAAATTTGGTAGTTTCCACAAGAACAAAATCAAAGCATATCTAAATATTCACCAGTCTCTATAATTTATAAGACTGGGCTTTTAAGGATCTTTAACATATTTATTTTGGTAGTATAGCAGAAGTGTTTTTTATTTCAAAGCTGTGATCTCAACTCTAAATCTTTGCACATTATTACCTATGTATAAATATATATAGGATGGGTGTAGTGGCTCATGCCTGTAATCCCGGTACTTTGGGAGGTCAAAACAGGAGATAAGCTTGAGGTCAGGAGTTCTAGCACAGACTGGACAATGTAGCAAGACTTCATCTCTACCAAAAAAAATTACATATATCTGTGTATATATATGTGTATATACATACTGACTGCATAACAATTTCCAAACTATTTTAATCTATTCATTTCTCTAGACACATGTGCTAACTTTACAATAAACAAAGTCTCAATGTTTCCTAATGTTGTTTCAGCTCACGCCTGCAGACAGCCAGAAACCCCGGCGCATGCGGATGTGAGAGCCATCGATCTTCCTACTTTCGGCTACACCTTAGTGTACACCTGCCATCCAGGCTTTTTCCTGGCGGGTGGATCTGAGCACAGAACATGTAAAGCAGACATGAGATGGACAGGAAAGTCGCCTGTGTGTAAAAGTAAGTCATTGATCAAGGAGTGGCCTACTTTTCCAAAGAGCAAGGGAAAAGATCAGCTTCCCATCAGGCTAGTGTCCATGTGTGGGACCCATAAGTAAGAGCATGAGGCTGCAGCATCGCCACCTGCCTCGATCCTGCTTCATGTGCCTCAGCTGTGTGTGTGTGAACGTGTGTATCCTCAGTGTTTGACGCAATGGTGGCACAGCTAAATGTATAGTACAATTAGTATGCAATTAGTACATAATAAAATGATCGTATTGTTTTAAACCAAAAGAGAAAAGCTATTTGGTTAAAGAAAAGCATTCTGATTTAAAAGGAAAGTAATGTTCGGTATAGTTTCAGGAAAAGTCGTTCTTAGAGATGAAAATGAATAAATATCACCAAGTATCTGAGAAAAATGAAACTCTGTGTTATTTTTAAGACCACATGCTGTTTGTGGTAAAACCCCAGTTTGTGTGTCCCTGACACTGATTCTGCTTTTTAAAATTACAAAAGCAATTCCCATGGAAACAATCCATTAATTACAAATGTGTGTGTTTACAAGTGAGAGTCATCAGCCTGGGTCAGGTTTGACGATAGCTAAACTTACGGGTTCTCCGCTGTGTGTAATTTATAAATCCATGGAGTCTAAACAGCATAAACCAAAAACGATGGCGTGTGAGACAGTCAGTGACTTTAGGTTTTGTTTCCTGGAGCCTATTTATAGTTCTCATATTAGGGATTTTAAAGAGACTTCTGTTTCCCTTGCCCTTCCCTGTTAGAAATAGAAGAATGAAAACTTTTAAAATGGTAATTCATAGTTGATATAAAACTGTGAAAGCTAAGAAATTATGACTTAAATCTAACTTGATAGACCAAAATGAACATTCCGCAATGGAAATAATTTTGAATTTTTCAGTAGTAACTTATAAATGCATTGATTTGTGTGGGGTATTGGACAATCGAGAGGGACTATAACGTCATGGTTATTTGGGTGGGGTGTTACCTTTTAGTATGTGGCAGGGTATTCCAAATAGGATATGAGAAATGACATAGAAGGCAACCTCCTTTGCAAGGCTCTCTGTTGTAGCACTTTAAATGGAAATAGACGTAGATAGATGGACATTGATTTTTCATCGTTAAACTCTGCTTTCCCACAAACACCAAGAATATTCTGCTGTAAAGACATGAGTTTAAAATGTATATGTATAAGGTATTCATATTTTGTACATTAAAAAAATCTGGAGAAAGGAAAATTGCTTCAATTTGACATTTTTCAAACTTACTCAAAAATTAATGTTTTTTTTAAAATGATAATTTGTCTTTTTACTTGTAGGTAAAGGAGTGAGAGAAGTTAATGACACAGTTACTAAAACTCCAGGTTTGTATACCAGACCGGTTCTAGATTTCAGTCAAATAAAGTGATTTGTTCTCTACTCTGCACAGTGAAACCATTTTCAACATTTAAATTTCTGAATCCATTAGTCCCCCACAAAGTTAATGTTTCTATTATTTAAAACACTAAGCTTACATAGAATTCTATGTATTTCACAACAGTGGTTTGTTAATGAAATAACATTACTTCATTTAAACAGAAAACCTTTGGTGTTATCACACAGTTTCATTCAAACTTGCCTTCGGCATTTGGTAGGGAGAAATGAAAACACTGATCGTTCCAAGTGGTATAATGGAGAGCCTTATAAAGAGGGTTGTGACATTTTTCCTCCAAATGAGGAAGCTCATATCAGTGAGGCATTTTTACAGCGTAAGGTGTTAATGTAAACAGCTCAAACACGGAGCCTGATTTTTTCCAAGTATCTCCGTTCATTCAGGCATCCTCTGCCTTCTAAAATGTTAATTATAGTTTTTTGTTGTATGTGGTGCCTTTTGCTAAATGCATTATATAGCAAATCGCAAAGATGAAGTCCTATTTCCTGAGGAAAGTTTTTACTACACAAAATCATCTGGCATGTTCTGTGTTTTAAATTTAAATTATTTTTAAATAACAAAATGTATCCCAAATTATATTAATTGAAGTTGGGTATTTTGTTGTTATTGTTGTTGTTGTTTTATCAGAAACAGAAATCCTTTGTGAATATATAAGATCGCTTGACTAGTACTTTCTTTATTCAGGTTTTAACACTGTTTTTTTTTTGGACATAAGCTCTATTTTAGAATCAAACATGGAAAGAGTATTTGTAATGCTATTGTCAGGATGCTGTGTGACACATTTAATTCTTAGACAAGGAGAAATATTGTCAGGATGCTGTGTGACACATTTAATTCTTAGACAAGGAGAAATATTGTCAGCATGCCGTGTTAGACATTTAATTCTTAGACAAGGAAAAATGTGCCAATATGATGAAAGGAATTTCTCCAATCTGCATAATAAAGAATATAAAATGCTTTTTAAATCTTTCTAGGCTATTTTATTTAAATATTACCTAAAAATCACATACAGAAGTCAATGCTCTTTATCCAGGCAACATGTTCTTCAACGGAAGAAAACACAATCTCTTTTTGTTATTATTGTTGTGTGTGTGTTTTGTTTTTTATTTGCTTATTTTGTGTTTAGGATATTGAAATATCTATACACTCCTTTTGTAGGTGCAAACATTGTTATCAATATTCCTTTTCTTATACTCTTGGAAAGGAAGTGCTAACTGAATGTGATTCCTCATCAAGGTGGTACATTCTAGTACAGCTCAGCTATGTGGCTGCTGCGTTATACTGCAGGCTGCCAGCAACAAGTGAAATTATAAAGACCCAGAAAGATGGCCTCTGCCACATGACTCATGGTCCTATTTTAATACACAGAAGCCACTTCTAAGACATTGGTTGTATCTTACCCTACCCAGCCAGGCCTGGCCCATTCCTGTGAAACTTCAACAAGGTTAACTTAAATGAATGCTTGATCAAGTGGATTAGTAACTTCAGAAGAGCATATAAATTCTAATTAGGGAAAACATTTTTTATGTACTTTAAAGGCTATTAATTTTAGTAATGGAAAATAAAGTTATTTTGAGGTTGCTGATTAAAATTGGGGCCTCTGTTGTGCTGGCAGTGGCTAAGTAGATGTGTCTAAAATCAGTGATTTATAAGCAAATGTGTTAGATACTTGTGTGGATATATGAGTTGTTAACTTATTTTATTATCACTATTATTATGAGAAAGTGGGGTCTATTCAAGGCCAAAGGAAGCGATTATCTTCTCTTCCTCTTTAACCCTTCTCTTGCTAGGCCAAGTTTTATAGGTTTAGCCTGCATAGGAAAACAAGAAAATGGCCAGTTGGGCTGAAAAGAAAAGCATGGGTATAGGCACAATATACTTTTGTCCTCATTATTTGTAACTGTAAATGGACTTTCTGAAAAATAGGTTAGGGAGACATGAATCTTCATTTCCGCCTAGCAACTCAAGCAATGTGTTTTGACCAATTATGCTTATCATGAATCTTGTCTAATTAAATAATTCATCATAAGGCAGAAAACAAAGAAAAATGCTGAAATCGTCATGTGGATGTATACACTACAGTTCACGTTCATGTGTGAAAATGGCAGGATTTTATACACATTTTTAAACAGATACATGAAAAATAAGGTTTTTTTTCTTAAGTATTGAAAACAAGAGGAAATATCTAAGTAATCTTTGTAAGTTTTCCTGTCGATGAATTCTATGCTTTAAAAAGACTGCCTTTTATTACTGAATTTCAAAAGACATATATAAAAGAAACATTTGAAATTATGAGCCCATCTCTTCTTACTCATGGAATATTTTACACAGAGATTAAAGAAGAGCAGAAGAGCATGAATGAGAGAGAGGGACTCTCCTTACGAAATAAAGACTCTGAAGTGAAAGGGCTTTGTCTTCCTAAGTCCACTTGGTGCTGGAATATCCAGTCCACTTGGTGCTGGAATACGTAAGCTTTTTCAAGACAGGGCTTTGCTGTCGTAGTGTGTATATATATATATATACATACTCAAATATATATATTTATATATATATTTATATATATATCAGTTCTTCTGAGCCTTCCAAGTCTTTCAAAGAGTAGACTTGGATATTACTGAAATATCAGTAGTGATTTCATGGGTCAGGTAAACATATTTTTTACTAAGCACAATAAAAACTAAACTAGCATCAGAAGTACCAATTCACCATACCCCATGACCTTGGAAGGGCTGTTAAAATAGGTATGCTTTGGCTTCTAATAATAATAAAAAAAACCATAAACACAAATGTCTACTTGCATACCATAATAATCTTCGCACCTGCTTCTTTTGAGTTTCGCACATGCTATGACTAGCGATGCACTAGGCTCCCCTTGTCTTCATCACTGCCCTCATTTGTGATCTCTCACTAAGCAGTATTATGCCTTCTATGTTTAATAATGTCTGAATTTATTGTTTGTGTGTGTGCTGACATTCATCTGTTTCCCCCTTCCCACAGTTCCTTCAGATGTCTTTTTCGTCAATTCAGTGTGGAAGGGGTATTATGAATATTTAGGGAAAAGACAACCCGCCACTCTAACTGTTGACTGGTTCAATGCAACAAGCAGTAAGGTGAATGCCACCTTCAGTGAAGCCTCGCCAGTGGAGCTGAAGTTGACAGGTAGGTCCCGAAGAATTCCCTCAATGCATGGTGTGAGCGGAAATAGACCTGATGTCTTTTCACAGAGAGGTGATCTAATAAGTATTAAGTACTTATTAATGTCGTGTTGGCTTTGCATACACTGTAACTCATTGGAGCCTCTCCCTAGCCATGAGAGGATGGTATTATTTTCTTATTTTAAAGATTACAAAACCAGTACAGAAAAGTGAACTGATTTGCTCAAAATTATGCACATATTAAGTCAAGAATCTGAGATTCATATACAGATACTGCATGTCTCCAAACTTTATTTTTAATACCTTTTTTCTTAACTCATCTGCTCATCATGAGATTTTTAAAATAATCACACAATTAATAAAATAAAATAGCTTTGATTTATATGGCAAACACTATTTTAAGCATTGTATGTGTATTATCTTTTTCATTCTTACATTAATTCTGTGATGTATTTTTATTGTATACTTTTTTAGAGATTTTTTAATTAGCAAAATCAAATATGTTATTTTTTATTCTTTCTGTGGAATAAGGATATCGAACTTAGTGGAGTGGATTATACCTATTCAAGATAGACAAGGATTTAAGAAGTGATTTTCAGGGGAAAATAGAAGCTCCTAAGCTAAAATTCACAAATAAAAATACAATTTCTGTTTGAGTTTTCTATTACCTATGATATTATCATCTCCGTACCACATTCCACATCAAGTGGATTAAAGGGCTGAATTGCTAACTTTCTCCAAGGTAAGCCTGACCTGCTGATCTTTTCACAGGTGTTTACAAGAAGGAGGAGGCCCACTTACTGCTGAAATCTTTTCAAATTAAAGGTCAAGCCGATATTTTTGTAAGCAAGTTTGAAAATGACAACTGGGGACTAGATGGTTATGTAAGTACATGTGTAAGTTCTGTGACAAAGCACAGGCTTTCTAAACATCTCTCTGTGCAGACGTGAGGGCTACGGATTGGAGGCTTCTGAGTAGAGCCGTCTTGGGTCTGCCCCTTGAAAACTCAGCTGCCCATCTTCTTGACAGAGTGTCCATTTTATTCCTTCATTTTATAATGGAAGAAACCAGGTCTAAGAAGTAAGACATAAATTGGCCATCCTGAAAGGGGTGGTTACTGTTGAGGACAGAACAAGACCTGAAATCCAGGGTCTATGGTGTTACTGCTATGTTATATCATGAGTGGTGCCATCAGAAATTTTCCGAGACCACTTGCTAACCATGCTGCTCGTTCTAAAAGAAATCATTCCCAGATAAATAGAGAGATTTAAGACGTCCCCCTTAACACCCTTCTTTGCAAGTTAACCATTTGTCTGTGTTCTAATTCAGTATCTGACTTAAGGGTAGACAGCCATACATGATGTCACCTGCCCAATAGCTGGAACACAAAGCGAGTTTTCCATAGTGTAGATTATTTCTTAATTCATACCTTTGTCTTCCCTTAGAAAGTGTAGTTAACAAATAGATATATTGTAAAGTTGACTATCATTTTTAAGATCAAAATGAGATTGTGAGCATTTGCATACATTAGTCAAAGTTCACTTCTGTGTTGGTTTCTGATCTTTAACTGTAAATGTGTCAGTAAGGAGTGGCAAAAATAAAATACTTAACCAGTAGTATCTAAATATGAGATACAACAGTTATATTATATTAAAATAAGATATTATTCATCCCTTTGTATACCTTTTTATTTCTTTTCCTTTCTTTCCTATATATCAGGTATCATCTGGACTGGAAAGAGGAGGATTTACTTTTCAAGGTGACATTCATGGAAAAGACTTTGGAAAATTTAAGCTAGAAAGGCAAGGTAAGTTGCACTTAGGATATTTTTTAAAGCAAATATCAGTTTGGCTTTCCAATGATTTTTCTAAGAAGAAATGGAAAAGACGACTCTAAAAGAAACCTAAACAAAAATAATGAGAGAGACTAACATATTTTACAGCTGAATGAAAAAAATTATTTTGAATAGCAAAATAGACAAACACAAAGCTGGAAATAATGCAATAAATATACCAGACATAATATCTTCACTATATCAAGAGCTATTAAAAATAAGGGAGAAAAAGATGAAAATCAAGTATAAGCAAAGTATATTACCCAGAGAAAACTAAGAGTTCTTAAAAGGAAAAAAAAAAAAAGTAAGAGCAATTAAAAGTGGCCAACAAACATATAAAAAGATCTTCAGAAATATATATACATATATTTATATAGTAACAAAGATGATTATTTTTAGTTATTGGAATGACCAAGTTTTAAAAATTGGTTTGGGGTTGATAGTAGGAAAAGAGCCCCATGTTTAATTTTGATGGATGTATGGGTAGATACAATTGGTCAGTACTTTTTTCATCCAACAATTCTCTGTCTAGAATTTTTAATCAGGCAAATGTGTAAATTGTTTTCTGCATATTCAGGCATGTCTAAAGCAGAATTGTTTTAGTAGCGGAAGTTAGAAATAACCTCTGCATGTTGCCCATCTATCATAAAAGAATTGCTTCAATGAGTATTTTTATGTAACAAATTATACTACCTACGAAACAATTATTATTCAGTATATTTATTTAAAGAAATCGGGACTATATATTGATGTGGAAAGAGGTTTGATTTACAAATGAGAAAAAGCTTATTGTACATAGACAGGTAAGTCCTCCTTCCTTCTTTAGCTTTCTGTACTATTTGATTTTTGCCTTAGTGATTAAAGGAGGAACATGTGTGGAAACAATCATCAGATCTGAATGTTACCTCATCTGCTTCCTATTTTTGTCTATCTAGGATGAGTCACAATATTCTTGAGCCTATTTCTTCATCTTAAAGCTCAGTATAGACGTTCCCAAGGTTCTTATGAGATTGAGAGGCCACGTAAGCATTGCTTTGTGCATGCTACAGCTCTTTTTGCACAGAAGTCGTTATAATTGTTGCAATCCACAAATAAAAGGAAATGCATTTTTGTAATAACCTTGGCACCGTATTTCTCCTACTTGTAGAATACTATTCACACATTATTTTTATAAAGAAGAATATTACCTTATAGGCTTTGATACCAGAGCCACCTTTTGGAGGAATGTGAGTGTACAGTTTTGTGATGATTACCACTGATGAACTTATTTTGTAAGACTTTTATCAAAGTGCTGAATATAAAAAAATGTCTACTGGCCTGTAAAAGGGCAAAAAAAGGATAATTAATCGTAAAATACTTTACTTCCACCATTCAACCCGCAGTATTATTAAATAGAAGAGCATTATAATGTTGGCAATGGCTGAGATTATGTTTTAAACTGGGTTATATTATTTTGAGGTAATGAAACAGAATAAATGCATTAGACCAACACTAATGATGGGTAATGTTTTTTCTCTTGCTCTAAGCCAAATCCTGGAGTTATTTGTCCTCCTTTCTCTCTGTAGCACACGCTCTAGTAATTTTGTTGAAGGACACCCCAGTGAGCTGTACAAGATGCTGTGTAGATGTCTAAGTTCACTGATCCAATGAACTTGACCTGAACTATCAGTTCGCTATTACACATTTTCTTTGCATTTCCCCATTTCATTTTAATCTAACAAAATAACAGCTTGGTTTAACAAGGAATTTTTATTCTTATGTGATGATGAGCTTATTGTCAGGAAAAACAATTTACTTTACAAAATAATCTGACTCATAAGTAAGTCCCCCCTTCAACTAATTAGAAAAGTTTGTGTTTAAGTAATTCTGCAACAGCAACCATTCATTTAAGAATGATGGCAAGCATCTGTTTTTATGGATAAAAATAAACAACCTCCTAATTTTCTCTAGTCAGTAGATAAACCAAAAAACGTGATTTTCATTAAGTGGATACTAAAATAAAATTAACTTGAATGACAACTTTAATGCAAAAACTTGCATACGAAACTCAACAATAAATTAGTTTCCCCGTTAAGATTGAATGACTCAACCCTAACATACACACAAAGAATGAGAGAAAATGCATAAAATTATGTACCTGATAAATGACTTGTATCCAGAATATACAAAGAACTCTTATGGCTCAATAATACAGAGGCAAAAAACCTAAATAAGAAATTGACAAAAGATTTGAGTAGATATGTCTCTAAAGACATGCAAATGGCAATAAGCGCATGAAAAAACGTTGATTATAATCATTATGAGGGAAATGCAAATCCAAACCACACTGGGATACCACTTCACGTCCACAAGGATGGCTGTGATCTAAAAGTCAAATAGCAGAGGGTGGCAAGGAGGCGGAGGAACTGGAACTGTCATACTTTGCTGGGGAAATGTGAAATGATGCGGCTGCTTTGGAAGACACTCTGGTAGTTCATCACATAGTTGTTACTGTAAGCTCCAGCAATTCCACTCCTACACGGGTAGCCAAAAGAACTGAAAAATATGTCACACAAAACTTGTACATGAATGCCTAAAGCAGCATTATTTATAATAACCCAAATGTGGATACAACCAAAATGTGTATCAATGGATGAATGAATAAACAATATGTAATACAGCCATACAGTGGGATATTAGTCAGCACTGAAGAATAAAATATTAATGAATGCTACAACACGGATGGACCTTGAAAACATCATGCTAAGTGAAGGAAGCCAGATTTAAAAAGGCCAAATAGTCTATGAATCCATTACAGGAAATGTCCATAACAGGCAAATCCAAAGAGATGGGACGCTGATTAGTGGTTGCCTAGGGCTGAAGGTTGGGATGAAGGAGAAGGAAGAATAAAGCTAAGAGATACTGAGATTCTTTTGGAGGGACACCAATCTTCTAAGTGAGACTATGGTGATGATTTCACCACCCTATGAATACACTGAGAAAGCCTTGGATTGTGTGTTCAGCTTAAGTGGATGAATTATATAGGACAGTCATGCATCGCCTAATGACATTTTGGTCAACAAAAGATCTCGTATACACCAGTGACCCCACAAGATTATAAAGAAGCTGAAAAATTCCTAACACCTGGTGACACCGTAGCTGCCATAATGTCATAGTGCACGGCGTTGCTCATGTCAGAGCCACTGGCTGTACCTATAGCCTAGACGTGCAGTAGGCAACACCATCTAGGTGTGTGAGTGCACTCTGATGCTCACACAGTCGCGAAATTGCCTCATGAAGCATTTCTCAGAAGGTATCCCCAACATGAAGTGTTGCGTGACTGGATGTGCATTTGTCTCAATAATGCTTTTTAGAAAATTGAATGACCTAGCTTATCACATGTGCAAAGATGCTCACCCTGCTTCTTCAGTAAAGCAATGTAAATTTATAAATACCTAAATACTGTGTTTGATTTCTCATCGTAGTAGCAGCAGCAACAGTTGTAGTTGCAACAGCCATGGAACCAATAATAACTTGTGGAAGGCGGGCGATGAGAGAGGAGGAGGGAAAGGGGAAAACAGGCAGGGGGAGGAGAAGGGAAAAGAGGGTAGCAGAGGGATCGCACATAGCTGTCCATGTGTTATTGTAAAGACCCTCATGGGATAATGATTGAATGAAATTTCAGTGCCTCTTTAGAGAGCAATTAAGTAGGGTGTAGCAACACTAAAAGGTACAAATTCTGCTTGTCAATAGTTCTACTTCTTAAGATTTGTCCTATATAATGTAGACTCCTGGTTATGTGTAGATATAGGCAAAAGATTTCATTGCAGCATTAGAAAAGTACTAGAAACACCCTAAATGTCCCTGGACAGTAGACTGGCTAAAGAAATGTTGTTATATCTAGTCAGTAGAATACTATACACCTTAAAAAATTAAATCTGATTCATATATACCAATGGAAGACCCTCAAAAATATACTGTTAAGGTTAAAAAGCCACATATACAAAATGCAAATAATATTACCAATTATAAAAATAAGAAAAGAGAAATAATCACACATTTTACGTGTGCATTGTTGGAAGGACAATTTTAAAACCCTCAACTATAAAGAGGAACTGCCTTGTAGGGCAAGGAATGATTATTTTAATTTTCCTTTATATTACTTGTTTTCATATCCCTTTATGCCATTTTAATTAGCACAATGTGTGTATATTAACCTTCAAATTATTAAAACAAGGGCAAGTAACTGAAATTAACTAGGAGCTGCAGACATATAATAATCTCACAGTAAGTTTGGTTATGTAATTCACAAACACCTTCTTATGTGTTGTTCTTTGTTTTCATGTGAGGTGTCTTGTGACATGTAGATTTTCCAGCACTTTATTATTTGGAAATTTGTTATCTATTATGGATAAAAGTATGTATCTTTGTTTTCAGATAAAAGAAAGTAACTGTGGTTAATGTAAGTATAATACACATTTATAAGAATGAGACAGATACTGCCAGAATTACAGAAACTTGAAGATCAATGTATGGCAACGTAATGGAAACTAAAAGATATTTGGGTGCTGAAATGCTATACAGACAAAACTTTTTTTTTTAATTTCGCAAATATATGTTGAGCACATACTGTGCTCTAGGTTTTATTGCAGGTTCTGAGGAGTCAAGAGGAAAGCTAACCAAACCAAACCAAACCAAACAAAACAAAACAAAAGCCCTGGCTTCAGGAAACTTAAATTTTTGTAACTGAGTCCGTGTGAACACTCCCTCTGTGCCAGGCATTGTTGTAAGCACTTGAGATGTACTAACATATGATTTTCACAACCAACCCATGAAGTTGGTGCCATCTGAGTAGGGCACCACTGCTCTCTGTTGGACGGCACTACCCCTGGTCACTGGACGTCACTGCTGCCACTACTGCTGCTGCTGGGACCATCCTCAATGCACACATACACACACACTTCATGTTGTCCCCAGGGCTCTAGAACCCTTTCAGCCATGGAACAAATTTTAAACCATCTCAGAATGTTTTGCATCCCTCGCTTCCAATACAGTGCCTGGGGTGGGAACACCCAACTGGCTTCACTCACTGCACATCCATAACCCGGGTGCTCAGATTGCAAGAGAGCGAGTGTCTGGCATCTTCCTTTTGCATGATGATGGGACAGATCTCAAAAAGATAAGTGGTTTTAAAAAGCCAACATTATTCCAAAATATGTTCCTGTTGGATGTTAATATTGTAGGCAGTCGCAATCCTACATCTATTAAAGCAAATGGCAAATAATGTCATTTGAAAGTTTTTATATGAAAATTAAAGAATGTTGATACAAATAGTGATTTAAAGATTTTTAATATTTGATTGATTTTTTGCATTTCTGGTTTATAAAACAATAAACACAGCAACATCTGTTTGAATTTGACATTTTATAAATTCTGGAAATATGAAAACCAGATCAGCTTCTTCTCAACAATTCTGCTATATTGAGATGACGCCAATCATGATTCATTGCACATCTGCATTAAGTGACTCCATGCAATTAGGCCAAATCCATCTCAAAATTATATTTTATTAGTACACTCTTCAAGAACTTATTTCCTTCTTTGGTAACAGTTGCTTAATAAAGGTTTGTGAATTTGAATTTTTAATGCTTTCCTCTCAGTGCCATGCAATGAGACACTCCATAGTCATTGATTATAGAATGGATGATTCTATCACCTTCATGATATTTGAAGTGTTTACATTTGCCTTCCTTTCTAATGGATAAAAGGTATATTTTAGGCCAGGTGTGGTGGCTTAGGCCTGTAATCCCAGCACTTTTGGAGGCTGAGGCAGGCGGATCATTTGAAGTCAGGAGTTCGAGACTAGCCTGGCCAACATGGTGAAACCCCATCTCTACTAAAAATACAAAAAATAGGTGGGCGTGGTGGCTGGCACCTGTCATCCAGCTACTTGGGAGGCTGAGGCAGGAGAATTACTAGAACCTGGGAGGCAGAGGTTGCAATGAGCTGAGATCACTCCACTGCACTCCAGCCTGGGCAACTGGGTGAGACTCTGTCTCAAAAAAAAAAAAAAAGAAAATTAATTAATTTTAAAAGTTACACTTTAGCATTATTTTATGTCTTCATGGAAACTTGCATTGTGACATTTAACTATAATTTTTTTTTGAGTATTTCTAAACTGTGTTGTGAATTTCAGAATCTACCCAAAATAAAGAGAGATGACACCATCCTATTCACATATGAAGAATGCAATGCCATTTTTATGGATAACTGGGATAGTTACGTAATTTCAATGACATATTTTGCCGAGTCTGGCCTTAAGACCTGAAAAAACAGCAAATATTATTGACCTCTGAATATAGAAAAAAATGTATACAAGTTTTCAGTTAGTTTTGTGAAAATACCTATGACCATAAACAAAGTCAGGGTGTATACTGACCCTTTTACCTTTCCCACATTTTAAACGTTGAGACTCTTTCATAGTATTCTCCGTTGTTAGTAGGAAATAGTCAGTTTTTTGTCTTTGTTATTAAGTGGATATTAAAAATCTTTAGAAGAGAATATCAGTTGGTTTCCTGTGAAATGGCAACTCCGTCTGCTTCTTTTAGAGTTCATATGCATTTATAAAATTTATCATATGTATTTCTTTGGGCAGAGTACAGTAACAACAAATTAAATATTTCCTTTATCTTCCAGATCCTTTAAACCCAGATCAAGACTCTTCGAATCATTACCATGGCACCAGCAGTGGCTCTGTGGCGGCTGCTATTCTGGTTCCTTTCTTTGCTCTAATTTTATCAGGGTTTGCATTTTACCTCTACAAACACAGGTACTGCAGAAACACCATCTGTTTGAGAATGTTGTGGGTGTAAACTGTGGGTTTAAGTAATGGGCATGCTCTCGTGCTCACTTGCACATGTATTTTATATTACTATGCAATGCTCTTTTTTTAAAAAAAATCAACTTTTATTTCGAGTTCCGGGGTACATGTGCAGGATGTGCAGGTTTGTTACTTAGGTAAATGTAAGCCAGGGTGGTTTGCTGCACAGATCAACCCATCACTCTGTTATTAAGTCCAGCATCCATCAGCTGTTCAGTACATAATATGGATATTTCACTTAATTCTGGTTAAAATAAAACAAAAACTGTCATGATGTTATTTTTTAATAACTCATGAAATAGCCTCTTTAAATATGTGCTTTTTTATATTCACTTTTGAAATACACAATAGAGAGAATGTTGCTTCAAAGGTGTATTAGCTGCTTGTGCCTATGTCTTCAGTTCCCTATGGCTGGTAATGTTCCTTCTTTAAGAATATGACTCAGTGAACAACATTTCAGATGATATTTGCAAAATTAAAGATTGGCACATCTGTGTTAATTTTTCGGAAGAAAAAATACCTAACACAAGCCTGATGAGCCTTATCCTTGAATTTCTGCTCAGGACTAGTTTAAAATTTAGGAAATGTAGAAAGATATGCCACTACCTTATCCAGTAGGATGCCGTAATTAGAGAGCTTCTCTTCTTAAAGGGGTATGCACACAAATGTATCCTCTTTCACAGGTTCCTCTGGGTCGTATAATATCCTTATAGAGACACATATGTAGGAACTTATAATTCCTACAAATTTATTTTCACTTTTGACTGGCATCCACATTAACCCCAAGGAAAGGGTCTAGTCCATTAAAGCTGTTTTCCCTCAACTTGCCTGCAAAGATGCAAACTTTCATATAAGTCTGGGATTGTCTTGTCCTTTAAAAAGATAACCCCACATAATTATATATGCATATTTATACATCAATATAACTTCGGATTATATCTTAACTTTAAGACAATGTAGCATTGGGGGGTATATTCAACAAACACACCAGTTTTAGTCGTTAAACCTTAGAAACTTCCCTGTCAGTGTTGAGTAGTTGGGTGTCTCTGTGAAGGGTGTGCCTTGGAAAGAGATCTCAGATTACAGAGCCAGATATCAGGGAGACAGCACTTCTTTTTATGTAAACTTGATGCCTCCTCTGGGTCAGTGGGGAATCTGTCGTCATCACAACTGGACTCCCTCCCTTCCTAACACTGCACCAAGACCAAGAGGCTGCCCTGCATATTGAATATGAAGGAAGCTCTTCCCTCTCACAGCTCTCAAGAGGACGGCTATGAGGCCACCGTGACTTCTCAATCTGTTGGCTGTTTTAGTTCTCTACTTCTGTGCCATAGGAGCGAGGGATGGTGGAATTTTTGCAGAAGCAATGAAGCCCAGGGCTCATCTGCCGGCTGCACATCAATCCATTTTCTTCAAGTTCTCACCACCTGGTCAGGAAAGCACCAAGCCTGTAGCACTCTCTACACTGGCTTCTCAGGCTCTACAGAGATGAATATGTCTTAACGCGTTGGCTCTGTATTCCTCCAGAGAAACCCTGTTTCTGCTCATTTCTGAGTCTGTTGCTTGCCTGTGGGGAGTTGCTTCCTCAGAGCGCAAGGTCCTGACAGCCCTCTGCCGGGTGCAGCTGGCCGCCTGCACGTCAGAATCCAGCTGCAGCCAGTTCCACTCTGGGATTGCACTTCCCCAGACGTGAAGGGACTGTGGCAACTTGTGATCTGGACGGTTGGGTCAACATTTTAGCCAGGTCTTCACTTCATTAACGAGGGGCTGGATTTGTTTGCTATCAATTGCTGCTGGCGCATTTTCCAAGCTCAATGTCATGGACCTCTCCCCCTCCAAGGGCAGTTACAAGCTGCTGTTCTGCCGTTTTCTCAGGGCCACGTGCTATTTACTTCTCTTTCTTAATGAGCATGTGTAACGTAAGGAAATCTAGTAAATGGCTCGGCAGAAGTTTCTTGACACCCAGTGTCAAATGACGTTTTTGCGAGCAAGCTTATGTACATTAAATTTCTGTTTTTGCCACGTGGCACATTTTTCTTACCTGATTTCTTCTGGAATAAGGAAAGAATAAAAGGAGCCGGAGCAGACCAGACGTGATTCTGTCTGTTCAGTCTGAAAATCCTCTAATTCTCTAATCATAGATTGTAGGTAGGGGTTTTCTTTTAACCAGAAAATGTGATAATAGTTTAATAATGACTACAGTTCCTTTTTTATAAACAGATTCATTTTTAACTCAACAAAGACAAAATAAAAAATAACTTTTTGTGAATATTAGTAACGACAGTGAACTAAAAGCTTAAACTTGAAATTTAGTTTCATCATACCACCCTAAAGGCTAGGCATATGCCCTCAACCTTATTTCACAGAGTAGTAGAAAGTTTCATGACTTAACCAAGGCCGTGTAACTTATCAGTGATAAATAGACATCCAAAACAAAACCAATCAGATTCAGCCTTTGGGACCTTCCCAATTTCTCTGGGGCATTTGTAGGAAGCATAAATAAATCTTTGATCCCAGTTACCCAGGAGGCTGAGGTAGGAGGATCACCTGAGCCCAAGAGGTCAAGGCTGAAGTGAGTGGTGGTCGTGCCACTGCCCTCCAGCCTGGGCAACAGAGTGAGACCCTGTCTCAAAAAAAATTTTATTTAATTTTTGAAATCAATTCACTTTTTAAAACCCATTTTATACTCCCAATCACCAATTTAAGCAAATGAACTGACAGGTGTGCAGGTGTGGATGCCTTCCTTCTTTGCCAACGTCCTGGCTGTACTACTCCCTGCTCTGTAGATGTTGTCTCATGCACACAGTCCCAGCTGCTAAATCTCCAAATGAAACCAGGATTCTAATGATTTGTTTTCTGTTTTCCTTAGAACGAGACCAAAAGTTCAATACAATGGCTATGCTGGGCATGAAAACAGCAATGGACAAGCATCGTTTGAAAACCCCATGTATGATACAAACTTAAAACCCACAGAAGCCAAGGCTGTGAGGTTTGACACAACTCTGAACACAGTCTGTACAGTGGTATAGCCCTCAGTGCCCCAACAGGACTGATTCATAGCCATACCTCTGATGGACAAGCAGTGATTCCTTTGGTGCCATATACCGCTCTCCCTTCCACTCTGGCTTTACTGCAGCGATCTTCAACCTTGTGTACTGGCATACGTGCAGCGGGGATCTCTACTCAAATGCGCCAGAGTCTTCTGCGGATCCAACTACACGTGCGTTTTCATTCCGAAAGTGGGTTCTACATGCCTGGCTGCATCTGTTTGAAATCAAGGCACACTCCAGGAAGACTGCCGCGTCGCGCCGACACGTCGTACTCAATGCCTCAGACTTTCATATTTCTGTGTTGCTGGGATGCCTTTCAATGCAATCTTCTGGGCTCGTGGATATGTCCTTCGGGTGCGGTGACAAAATGGTAGCACCACAATATGTGTTCTCTCGTGTTGTTTTTCCTTTTTAAACCCCCATGGACACGAATACTCTGAAAAAAATAAAAAGCTTTCTGGAAGAAGACACCTTTCTGATAGAGGCGCACACCTACAAATGCTTCACTCTGTCCTTCCGAGACCTGACAAGCTTTGAGGACCTCACAACTCCCCTGTGTGTTCATCTCTAGGGATGTTTGCAAATTTCCCAGTCAGCTATTCTGTCGCAGAATGTTTAATGCACAATTTTTTTGGCACTAGTGTGTTATGAATGACTAAGATTCTGATAAAAAATAAATTATTTGCACAGGGTTTATACACACTATCCATTGTATATAAGCATTCTTTCATATTATCAAGCTAAACATTCCACCATCAGCTTAGTTGGAGTG
Organism: Hylobates moloch; assembly: GCF_009828535.3. Classification (NCBI taxonomy): domain Eukaryota; kingdom Metazoa; phylum Chordata; class Mammalia; order Primates; family Hylobatidae; genus Hylobates; species Hylobates moloch. The sequence goes on from NW_026652283.1 coordinate 125,317,989, forward strand.
TTAGGGAAAAGTACTCCTAGATATGGCACAGATTTTAAAACGAAATACAGTATTGAAGAGATGCATTTTATTATTGCTTCAATTAGCTCCATTTATGTGTTGAATTCATTGAAGAGGTCCAATGAGAATAAAACAGAAGCCTCCTTATTTCCCAGGTTTTCCTCCGTTAGTACCGTCCTCATCCAATTACCGTCTCTCTGATACTACTGAATAGCAGGGGGTTTGCAGAAATTTCTGTTTGCCATGTAAAACTGTGAATAGTAATTTATTTTAGATAGTCGATGAACTTGTGGGTTTTAGCTCACAATGCAGCCTTCCCTTTTGCAGTGTTTTTTTTTTTTTCTTTTACTGTGCCATTGATCTTTGACATTGCATTGAAAGACAATATGCCACAGTAGCACCTTGAACTCAGTGAAAATTGTTCAGGATCAAAATACTAAGTGTTCTTTTAGAGGGAAAGAAAAAGTACACACACTCTCCTCTCACGATGATATATTTTATACATTCATTTGTTATTTGTTTCATGCTTTATAATTCCAGATGGAAAGGTAATTTCAGTGACTTTTCAAGTTTAAATTCCATTATAGGTAGATGATAAGTTATGGTACAAATAAAATCAATAAGATCCCCAGGGTGAATAAAAATCAAAACATGAAGTAGAAGATGTGACCGTGAGGATGTTTATGTAACAAATTCAAAGTGAAAATCATGTTTATTTTTACTTATACTTGTTTGATAAAAATATTTTTCAAACGATAATACTTATTTTATTATTTGATATTTCCGTACCTATCCAATTGTGGCAAATTTTCTCTGTTTCACATTTTCGATTGGCATTGGTAATGGAAATGTCAGAATGTTCAAATTGGCCTTCACGTTGTCGGAGTGGACACATTCACACCTAGCTTTAAGACTGATTTATCTGTTGGTCCCCTGAAAGTTTCCATGTAGGACTTCCAATGTGAAAAAGGAAAAGCGGTCGGGAAAATGGGGCATTCTTTGGAGAGTCATGCGTTTTGGTTTGGACATTTCTGTAGAGCTCGGCTCCCAGTGTTGTGTTCCTCGGTGGAAAGGGTCTCTGCTGTTTGGGGACTCACTGGCCTCTCCTAGGGACTCCTTTGTCTTGTGAACCCCACCCTGTTGGATTCTGTATCATTACGCTGAATTCTCTGCACAGTTTTCCCTGGCCAACCTGCCCATATCCTTGGAGATTTGCTTTGCCAATGGGAATCCTTACGTTGCTCTTTCACAGTAGACGGGACGAGGTCAGCGGGAGTCGTGCTCCTAACACACACATTGAAGGAAACAGAAGATTGAAAGTGTGAGGAGGCTCGTGTGCAAGGGAGAACAGGGTTACTATACATATTAGTGTATATATATACATACTATATATATATATATATATTGTACATATCTAAGTTTGAGTCATTCAAACTAGGTGCAAAATGCTGACTTCAGAGTCTGAATTAATGTCTCTGTTCCCACATCCCTGACCTGCTTCCTGGTCAACGATGCTATGAAATCCTGAAATGACAGGACATACATACATACAAGAAACCACATATCAGATTAGATATGATTTTCCTTTGTGTGCAAAGTCAAACTGTCCTAGGGTTGCCAGTTTGAAGCATGTTATTTAAATGAAAAAAAAAAATCAGTGAAATTCTCTTGTGAGAGTTCTGGCTAGTTTCTTCCTAGGGGTGTGTGCAGTGTTGAACGGAGGCTCCGCAAGGTGTTGGAGGATCTCATTTTAGGGCAGTCAGGAGCTGTGCTTGCTGAGTTAGGTCTAGAAGACTCTTCCCTGAAGGCGACGGGAACACGCGTGAGGGACACGACCACACGCTAACACAGGACACGTGCTTCAGAGCTGTTTAAAACTGCTGCTTGTTTTACACACACATCTTGCCTTTTTTCAGGCTAGCTGCAATAATTTTTTTCTTCTGTAAAATATTTTGTAAACAACAACAAAAAGCTATTATAAAAAGGGGGTAAAAAAAGAACGCTGGCATTATGATCAGGAAAACCCATTGTCATCGCCGACCCTCCCTCCCGTCCCACCACACGCTGCTGTCACGACGTAGGTGCGAAAGACCTTTTTGTACAGAGATATATTTTTTATGAAGAATTTGTAAAATTATTAAATATGCTGTAATTTTTTGATTAATGTAGGTACATTGTTAAAAAATAAATGTTTTTACAATACAGAACTGTAATTTTCCCAATAATGTAAAATGTACCATCTCTAGCTGATTTTCAGTTCCAATCCTATTACACATGTATTAATATTAAAGTGACCTGTTAAAATGAACAGTATCTTTTTTTGTCAAAAAAATTATAAAGAGGGTGTAATATAGCCTGTGCAATGCCACCAATCTTTAAAGCAAATCAGAGTTCTAATTAAATATTTAATTTTAGATTTCTATTTTTGTGTGTGAATTTATTTTCACTTTAATATGCGCACCTGAGTCCCTTGCAGGAGAGGGAAAGAATGAGAGTCTTCATAATGAGCCTTTATGGTATTCAAAATGAAGCTCCGTATTTTTCCCACGACATTCACATCATCGTCATGATTAATCAATAGCACATTTAGCAGGAACCACGAGACACAGAATACTAACGTTGAAGCTGACAGATTTCTTGATGGTTTGCATTAAAAATGGTAAGAACACTTGGTTTCCTTCAAACCAGAACCTATGTTTTTTATGATTTCTTTTCAATTTGGGAGCTTTGTTTGTAAACGTTCACCACACTAAAAAAAATGACATGAAAGAGAATTATAGAGCTACTTAACAGAGTATTCCAAATATCACACTTAAAGAAGGCTCCAAAAAATCATACAGCTTTTAAAATTCAGAACCAGCCGTCCCCCTTTCATTTCTGGGCTGAGAGAAAACACAAAGTTTTACAAGTCCTTGGTGGCCCGTCACGCTGAATGTCTTGCAGTTCAATGGAATGATACAGTAATTTCTCTGAGAGTCAAGTTATTACAGAATGAAAAATGACCAATAATATTTTTAAAATAGCCCTACGGGGGCTTCACAGTGACCAAGTTTTGATGTCCAACTTGCAATCTGAGTCTTGCTGGCCAGCAACTGCATTTAGGTGCCATTTATTAAGGAAATACCGAGTGCGAGACACTGCACTCTGTGACTAGCAGACGTTGCAAAACCCCACGATCCAACCAAGTGGGTTTTACCACTTTCATAATTTCGATGAAGAAGCAGAAAGTTAAGTAAGTTAGTTGATTTACCAAACGACGCACAGATAGGCAGAGCTGATATTACAGGTCAGGTTTCTCTTGCTTCAACTTTCTTATTTTTCAAGAAACCATCACATTATGAAATACATCCAATATTTCCTTTCTTATCCAATTTTTTTTCTGAATTTTTCTGTCATTCTACCTGTGAATCTTCTTTTGCTTCATTGAGTAAATAATTACCAAAGCTAAGAATTCAAAGGGAAATAATTACTAATTTCCACATTCCACAGAATGCTCATGCATAAAACACCCTCGTGAGTTATTAACATATTGAGTTGTAGCTTTCTGGAGCAGCAAGAAAGTAGTGATCCCACATTGCGTTCCACGCTATGGTTCTTTAAAAGAACAAATAAAATCTGTCTTGCTCTGTGCCTTGGTTGTAGTGCTTTCCTAAAATTATGCGAGTGCTATAATTATTTGATGTACTAAAGGATGCAGAATAAGCGAGGGTGTTACCATCCACAGCATGGACATCTGTGGCTATTGAAACCCAGTTTGCCTCTTCTCCTGTGGGAATGGCACCTGGAGGCCCCCTGGGAGTCACTGCTCCTGATGACAATCAGCTTTAATGAGCATTGGTCACAATTCCTCGATTGTCCCGGAATGGGCGTGGGGGAAGCACCCTCCTGTGGTTGAGCTGGGGCTGACTCCTCTCCCAGGAATCGGGGCCTGACCTGCAGGGTCAGGTACATTTGGCTGAATTTACCCACAGACCCTCAACCCACCCCCTGCCAGGACGTCAGTCTTTCATTCCACAGGGCCACTTGCATTCCCACGACCAGGTCACCGGCCTTTTCTCTTAATTCTGGGAGCAACCCCATATCTTTCTATAAAATTCTTTTTTTTTTCTTCAAGTTATCCAGGCTTAGTTACTGTTGCTTGCAGTTAAGGAACTAGACAGCCATACTTAACACGTAGATTGAGAAAGAACCTCAGAGATTCATCCCGACTCACAAAGCTTCTGTATGGCCAACAACTGGGGCTGCATGCTTCAAATCCACTGCCCTGCCAGCGTGAAATACCATCCTAGCTTTGCTGTCTCTGAATGATATAATGACAAATTACTAGGCCTAAATGACAGTCACAACTGCTCAGATGGCTGAGAGAGTTACTAACAGCCTCCTTTGCTGCATTTAATCAAAACCCTTTAGAGGGTTGAATGAGTCCAGGTGCATGTCCCCAACCAGAAGGCTTGGAAGCCAGTGGCTTTCAACAAGCTTCATGTTCTTTAGAGGATGACAGACACCCACTATTCACTGCTTTTCATGACTAAAATATCTTGGGCTAAAGGGTAGCAAGAATTGTTTTGCAACACTGCTTAGAAGGCCTGTTGGTTTGCTTGTTTTAAGGTGTTATTCTTTTGTGGATATCACAGCAACTTTTAGTTTATCAGAAAATTTCTAAAGGGAAAGTGCAAGACGACTCACTGTGCCATTTTTTTCAGGCTGTGTGGACTCCGTAGTCCATAGGATTATGTATAAATGAAGCATTTAATTGGGGCTGGGCGTGCTGGCTCATACCTGTATTCCTAGCACTTTGGGAGGCTGAGGCGGGAGGATTGCTTGAGCCCAGGAGTTCACGACCAGCCTGGGAAACACAGGGAGACCTTGTTTCTGCAAAAAAAAAAAAAGGAAAAAAAATTAGGCTATCATGATGGCATGTGCCGTCGTGGTGAAATGCATATGTTTTCCCAAAATCTTAGGAGGCTGAAGTGGGAGGATCACTTGAGCAGGGAGGTCAAGGCCGCAGTGAGCTGAGATCCCGCCACTCCACTCCAACCTGAGTGACAGAGGGAGACCCTGTCTAAAAAATATACAAAAATGTACTTAACTGGAAAGGATAAGACTTATGCCAAGGGAATTACCTGACATTTGTTCCCACTATTAGTGTGTTCAATGATTTCTGAGCATTAAAAAGCCATCCTGCATCTGGAGTTCTGGTGCAGCCCAGGACAGGACTGCCCGTCTGTATCAGGTCCTGACTGCGTTGGCGGTGTATTCCAAGCTTTGTGCATGGGGTGGAGCTCTGGTTTCGATGCTGTCATGATAGACTTTGGTGTTCAGTTCTGGCCAACCTTCCTGTCCTGGCACGTGTAGGTCAATAAGCACAAGCTTTCTGGTAAAGTTGGTGAATCTCAATTCTCTACAAAAGCATGGGTCAATCTATCTGTATTTTGGACAAGTACATTGGAGCTGCATGTATTAATACATATAAATCCCCAAAACATGCAACTTAAGGAAAACAAAGTTGCAAAAGAATGTGGACAGTATAGATCCACTTATCAAAATGATTAAAAATCACATTGTGTGTTGCAAAGGGATGCAAATATATGTAATCCAATAATTAGAAATGCACAGAATGAAATAACGTCATATTCAGATTAGCAATGACTCCTAAGGTGAGAGAATGAGTAATGGATCTGAATGGTGTTACGTGGAGATCTTCCGAGTTGTCTGAAATGGAAACTTGGGAAAGTTACGTAGATGTCCATTAGGACATTTCTTAGATGTCCAACTAAGAAAGTCCATTTAAGATGGATAGGATAGTATTGTCTACCTCATAGGGTTACAGAGAAAGCAATGTGCACCAGAACATAATTTGAGCATTTCACAACTATTTTCACATTCTATTACCCAGTTTCTGTCTTTCTCCTCTTTATGTATCTATCATCTATCTATTTATCATCATATCATCTATCTTCTGTCCATCACCTATCATTTGTCTATTTTTCTATCATCCTTCTCCTATTGTTTATCTATGCATCTATCAGTTATCTATCTACTTTATTTATCTGAAATACAATCTGAAGAAAGTACAAAAAAGTTTTAACTTTTACAAGTTGTACTAGTACCTACATGTTGATTTTTTTAATTTCCATGGGTTATTAGGGGACAAGTGATATCAGGTTACATGAATAACTCTTTAGTGGTGATTTGTGAGATTTTGGTGCACCCATCACCCAAGCAGTATATATTGCGCTTCATTTGTAGCCTTTTATCCCTCACCCCCTTTCCACACCTTCCCCCTGAGCCCCCAAAGTCCAATGTGTCATTCTTATGCATTTGTATCCTCATAGCTTAGCTCCCATTTATGAATGAGAACATACGATATTTGATTTTTCACTCCTGAGTTAACCCACTTAGAATAAGAATCTCCAATCTCATCCAGGTCGCTGCAAATGCCATTAATTCATTCCTTTTTATAGTTGAGTAGTATACCATCATTCATATATATATGTATTCACAGTTTCTTTATCCACTCATTGATTGATGGACATTTGGGTTGGTTCCACATTTTTGCAATTGTAAATTGTGCTGCTATAAACGTGTGTGTAAGTAACTTTTTCGTGTAATAACTTATTTTCCTCTGGGTAGATGCCCAGTAGCGGGATTTCTAGATCAAATGGTCGATCTACTTTTAGTTCTTTAAGGAATCTCCACACTGTCTTCCACAGTGGTTGTACTAGTTTACATTCCCATCAGCAGTGTAGAAGTGTTCCCTGTTCACCGAATTCACGCCAACATCTACTATTTTTTTTTTTTTTTTACTTTTTTTTTATTATGTCCATTCTGGCAGGAGTAAGGTGGTATCACATTGTGGTTTTGATTTGTACTTCCCTAATCGTATGTTGATTTTTTTGTACTCTGTGCCATAATTTATATTTGAAATACATTATATTTTAAATTATGAAATAGTGAGCATTGAAGTCGTTTGGGGTTTTTTGTTTGTTTTGTTCTCATTTTTTTTTTTTTTTTTTTTTGAGACAGGATCTTGCTCTGTCACCCAGGCTGGAGTGCAGTGGACCCATCGTAGTTCACTACAGCCTCAATACCCTGGGCTTAAGCCATCCTCTTCCCTCAGATTTCCCAGTACTTGAGACTGCAGTCCTGCCGCCATGCCAGGCTAATTTCTGTATTTTTTGTAGAGACAAAGTCTTGCCATGTTGTCCAGGTTGGTCTGGAATTCTTGGGCTCAAGTGATCCACCCTCCTTGGCTTCTCAAAGCGCTGGGCTTACAGGTATGAGCCACCGTACCTAGCCTGAAGTTTTTAATCCCTTGCTCGACGTCCTCCTATCTCTGAGGCCTCGGATGATCATGGAACCATTCTTGGATCACAATTTCCCAAGCTGCAAGTTGGAGATATCAATATCTGGTTTTATTTGCAAAGCCTTTGCCCTTTGTAAATAATGTTGGCTCGTGAATATTTGGTGAAAATCATCGGAAATGATTCATGTTTTAGCGTAGCTTGACAATAACACCTCTGACTGCAGCCCCTTTCTTCTCCTCTAAGCTGTGCTTTTTTCTATCCTATGTCAGACACATTATGCATGAATACAAATAAAATTAAAGCCTGTGTTGAAAAAAAAGTGGGACCTGAGTCAGTGGTAGAGTCTCATGAAGTTCTCCCTAAAGAAGCCTTCTGTGATATAAGAAAATGAAACTGCCGTGCAAGACGATATAATTAGAAATAATTTGAGGCCGGGCGCGGTGGCTCATGCCTGTAATCCTAGGACTTTGGGAGGCCGAGGAGGGCGGATCACGAGGTTAGGAGATCGAGACCATCCTAGCTAACACAGTGAAACCCCGTCTCTACTAAAAATACAATTAGCCGTGCTTGGTGGCAGGTGCTTGTAGTCCCAGCTACTCGGAGGCTGAGGCAGGAGAATGGCGTGAACCTGGGAGGTGGAGCTTGCAGTGAGCCAAGATTGCGCCGCTGCACTCCAGCCTGGCTGACAGAGCAAGACTCCATCTCAAAAAAAAAAAAAAAAAGGAAAAAAAAGAAATAATTTGCTTACCCACAAGGATTTGGCTAAACAACAGAAAAATAAATCAGAAAATAGTACTTTTGAATGTAACGCAGGTAAATTCAGGAAGCCTCAAAGTCTAAGGTTTCATTTACATTTTTTGACAAGATCATTGAATTGTAAAGAACCAAATGTCAGAGAAAGACAACCACTTATTTTATCTCTAAAAAAAAAGTGTAGTGAGAACACAATCTTAGAATAAAGAAGTCCTTCTTAATTTGAATGTACCTCTGTTAAAACTTATCCCATATCTTCTTCCTCCATTTTTGTGTCTGGGGAAAAATTTTCCATCCTAATCAAGGCCCGTTAATCAACATAAGGGGAACTGCTGCTGAGGCCAGACTTCAGCTCTGATTTTCCTGAATCTGGGAGTTTTCCCAAAATTTAATTTGCAAACTTGTAGTAGAGTACACATTTTGTTGTCTCAAAGATTTTAATTCGTTAGTTCCCTTTGTACTATAAGTTAATTCCTGTTGTTCACCTTGTTACTTATTGTCACATAATGTATTCCTCCATTAAATCAGACATTTATGAAGTCATTCTTTGCTTATTGCTTTCAGACAAAAAGTCAAAAGTCTCCACTCATCTGAAGATGGCTTATAAACTTTCTATGAAGTTCCACAGTCACTCAATATTTTATAGTATTGTCATTATTATTATCTTAAGTTCTGAGTAATTTCTCAGCATATAAGAGACATGAAAAGATGGATTACATTATATGATGTGTATTGGAGTTGGGAAGGTTAAGAGTCAGCAGGACCAACACATAAGGTATTGCTGTATTCCAAGATTAGCTTATTGCACATAAGAAATTGGATAACTCTGAATAGAAATGAAAACAGGGGCTCTTGCAGGCATGCACAGGCTCACCTGTGCACACACACACTCCTGTATCACTCAGGGAATCAGCTCCACGTTCCTCGTCCTTGTCCCACAACCTCCACACCTTCATCTCCTTACTGTTTCCTGTTTCTCCGTTATTCTCTAAAAGGTGTCCTATCTTTGGGATAGAAATCATGTTGGTAGTAATAAAATTTTGGACTTAAATCCTCTTTGTGCCACACACTAGCTTAATAATTTAGGGGAAATTGCATATTACTCTAACCATTAATACTCTCCTATTAAAATGGGAGATAACCATGCACTCCATTCATGGCTATCATGAGGATTAAATGTGACTACACAGAATTCACAAACACTATTTGGAACATACAAATCGGTACAATTTCTTTGGGGGATAATTTGACAAATTTATTTTTAAAAATAGCTGTGTGTTAGGTTAGACCAACTTGGAATAACAAATAGATTCACAGACTATTGCTCAGTAAGAAGGAAGTCTGTTTCTTAATCACCCAGGAGTTTAGGAAGAGTGTTCAGCTTGGCGTGCTGAATTTCTTTCAGGCCATTCGGATCCCCAGGATAATAGCAGGGTAGGCACCTTCAGAACATTTTTTGAAAATATCTGCATAGGAGAAAGAGAATAGAGTTGTGTGCAAGGGAGGATTTTAAGGAGCAAAACAGGAAGTAGAAAAAGCACCCCCCGCCACATTCCTTCGGAGATTCTACCATCTTTGGTAGATAACATATTTTGGAGATTCTACCATTTTTGGTCATATGACATTTCTCAGTCTCCCTTGCAATTAGCCATCAGATCACAACTAATGAGGCCAGGCGCAGTGGCTCACGCTTGTAATCCCAGCACTTTGGGAGGCCGAGGCGGGTGGATCACGAGGTCAGGAGATCGAGACCACGATGAAACCCCGTCTCTACTAAAAATACAAAAAAATTAGCCGGGCGTGGTGGCGGGCGCCTGTAGTCCCAGCTACTCGGAGAGGCTGAGGCAGGAGAATGGCGTGAACCCAGGAGACAGAACTTGCAGTGAGCCGAGATTGCGCCACTGCGCTCCAGCCTGGGTGACAGAGCGAGACTCCGTCTCAAAAAAAAAAAAAAAACAGATCACAACTAATGGCAGGGGACACTGAGAAACGTCATTCAACCAAAGACAGCAGAATGGAGTTTTGCAGACATCTTGCTATGTCTGCCACAACCACCTACAGAAATAAAGACACATGTAAGTGAAGATATCTGTACAAGAAAAAGCGCTTCCAATTTATTCTAGCAAAATAATAGAAACAAAGTAAATATCCACCAACAGGTGACCAGTGAAGTAAATTACTGTGAGCTTATAAAATGAATTATTATGAAGCCATGAGGAAGAATGAGTAGATATTTGTAGGCTCTTTAGCACAAATTACTGTAAACTGAAACAAACGCAGGGTACAAAACCATGTCTGTACTATACCCACATTATATATGTACATATAATAGGATACTTTATCTTAAGTGTAATGCATATGAATTTTTTTCTTTTTCTTTTCTTTCTTTTTTTTTTTTTTTTTTACACAGGGTCTAATCTGCTGCCCAGGCTAGAGTACGGTGGCACAATCTCTGCTCCCTGCAACCTCCACCTCCTGGGTTCAAGTGATTCTCCTGCCTTAGCCTCCCAAGTAGCTGGGATTACAGGCACCCGCCACCACGCCTGGCTAATTTTTGTAATTTTAGTAGACGTGGGATTTCACCATGTTGGTCAGGCTGTTCTTGAACTCCTGACCTCAAGTGATCCACCCACCTCGGCCTCCCAAAGTGCTGGGATTACAGGCGTGAGCCACTGTGCCTGGCCCGCATATGAAATTTATGTAAAAATATGACCCTTTGTGTGATTTCTATTTGATGGACAAACCAAATCCCAGGAGGATACATTATGAAGCAGTAAAACCAGTCTGGTGGCTTCCACTTCATCATTGTGGTTTTTTTAGCCAGAATTTTCCAAAGGAACAGAGCCAATAGGGCAAATAAAAAGAGATTCATGATGAGGAATTCACTCACAGGATCACAGCGTCTAAGTCACATAAAGTGCCATTTGCAAAGTGTAAACCTGGGGAAGCTGCAGGTGTCATTCAGCGTGAATCCAAAGTTCTGAGAACCAGGGGCATTGATGGTGTAAGCCCTAGTTCGAGGCAGGAGAGGAGCGACCTCTCAGCAGAAGCAGTTAAGCAGCATGAAAATACAGGCTTTCTCTGCTTTCCACTCTCCGCAGGCTCTCCCAGGATTGGATGAGGCCCACCCACACTGGGGAGCGACATTTGCTTAATTCACTCTGCCCATTCCAACGCTAATCTGTAGTGGAAACACCCTCACAGGCGCACCCAGAATGGTGTTTAACCAACTAATTGAGCACCCGTCAGCCCAGTCTACTTAACTCGTATAATTCACCAATCACAATCATCTACCTAAAAGTATATAAGAGAAAGTTAAATATTCATTATGGGTTGCAGAGACTTGCGAGTGAGGAATCTTTCAAGAGGTTTCTATGCATTTTTTCAGTTGGATCAAGGGTGCTTCTCCTCAAACTTGGACACAGTGGGAGCAGATTCCTGGAAACACCATATTCCTTGGTATTTGTGATGTGCAGACTGGTACTTTCTGGCCATCTAGAAAGGTCTCGATGTCTGTCTGGCTGCACTGGCCTGAGAGGGCAGAGAGGAGAATGAGAGGGCTTGCCCTGCTCTGAGTGAGTGATTCGGCAAAGGTGCACATCTCCCATGCAGCCCAAAGGGACCCAGCTTCTGGGCACAGCTGTGGGATCATTTGACAAGGACCCACCCAGGAGGGCTTCCTGGGGCAAAACAACCTCAGCAGGAAGAGCTGCATGGCTTGGTGTGGATGCAAGACTGAGGAAAGGCATTGCAACAGAACAGGATGTCCAGCACCAGGCTCCTGCAGGTGGAGGTCCTAGTGGAACAATCTGGGAGGAATTCAGGAAAGGATCCTGGAAATAAAAAGTGCATAACTGTCGTCTCTGCCGATGGACTCCCCACACCAGATTACAGCCACATCTGTTTCCCACACTGGAGAGATGAATGAGGTCTGCTGAAATGGAGTGAAAATCTGCAATTTTGATGTTAGAATACACTGAACTTTGCGTGCTCATCTATGAGTGCCCAAAATAGTTTTTTATTTCCCCAAATGGAATGGAAAACCTTTAGCCTCTCTCCAGGATGGGCAAGTTCTACAAAGCTGAATGTATCTATTTTCTAGGGATGCGTTCACAAAATACCACAAAGGAGGCATGAACAACAGAAACCTATTGTCGTACAGTTCTGGAGGGTGGAAGTCTCATACCAAGGTGCCAGAGGGTTGGTTCCTTCCAGGAACTATGAGGGAGAACCTGTTTCAGTCCTCTCTCCTAGACTCTGGTGGCTTGCTGGCAACTCTAACCTTCCTGGGCTTATGGAAGCATCACTCATCTTTTCTCTCGTCTTCACCTGGTGTTCTCCCTGTGTGTGTGGGTGTCCAAATGCCCCCTTTTCACAAAGACACTATTCAACTTGCATTAACGGTCACCCAATAACTTCATCTTAACTATTATCATCTGCCATGACCCTATCTCCAAATAAAATCACATAGGAGGTACTGGGGTTAGGACCTCAATATGTGGATTTGGGGGGAGGTGTGTTAGTCCTTTCTCATGCTGCTGATAAAGACATCAGGAAAGAGGTTTAAAGAACTCACAGTTCCACATGGCTGGGGAGGGCTCACAATCATGGCAGAAGGCAGAGGAGGAGAAAAGCACATCTTACATGGCAGTAGGCAAGAGGAAGTGTGTGCAGGAACTCCCATTTATAAAACCATCAGATCTCATGAGACTTATTCACTACCACAAGAATAGCATGGGAAAGACCCGCCCCCATGATTCATTTACCTCCCACTGGGTCTCTCCCACAACATGGGGGAATTATGGGAGCTACAATTCCAGATGAGATTTGGGTGGGGACACATCCAACCGTATCAGGTGGACAACCTGTAACACCAGATTAAAGGGGACCACTCTTAAGAAGGGATAAAATGAATTCTGCTTGCAATCCTGAGTCATCCTACTATGAGAAATCAGTATTTTATGGAAAGATGCACACCTCTAAGGATACTTACGCACTGCGAAATGCGAGAGGTATTTCAGGAAGGACTCGGGAGAAATAGTCAGCAATAGTCAACACTGGAAACGAGTATTAAGTGTGAGAACACATAGGTTTCCTACTGAATCCCTTTGTTCTACTTGATCATTTGAAGGCACGCATATGTTTTCAGTGTAAAACACAAAATAGTGGAGCAAAGAGAGAACATGTTCACTTCCTCCAACCCCTACAGGCGCTCAAAACGTACCAATGCCCCGTCCTCCTCCCCACAGGCATCTCACCGAAACCCCCTACAGGTGCTCAAAAACTACCAATGCCCCATCCTCCTC
>NW_026652283.1:125331364-125397332 GCF_009828535.3 Hylobates moloch
GAAACCCCCTACAGGTGCTCAAAAACTACCAATGCCCCATCCTCCTCCCCATAGGCGTCTCACTGAAACCCCCTACAGGTGCTCAAAAGGTACCAATGCCCCGTCCTCCTCCCCCATGGGCATCTCACTGAAACCCCCTACAGGTGCTCAAAAGGTACCAATGCCCGGTCCTCCTCCCCATGGGCATCTCACTGAAACCCCCTACAGGTGCTAAAAAGATGCAAATGCCCCGTCCTCCTCCCCATGGGCATCTCACTGAAACTGAAAGTCTGGGAGGGTAAGAACACATTCCCCTTAGTTTATCTTGCATCTCCAGTGCTGGCCTCGGCGTGTCACTGCACAGAAGTTGCTGGAATTGCTCCACGTCACTTGCTCATCTGTTCACTGTGCCTGTGCACATCAGATCACAGATGCCCTGTCTTCATCCTTCTTGGTTTGACAAGAGTGCCGGCTCTTTCAAGGCTGACTTCAGGTGTAGGTCCTTCTACCAAGCCTCCCCTGAATACCCTAGGCTGAGCTTTTCTGCTTCTCTGGCATTGACGTCCACACTATGTCGTTTGCAACTTTATATTTTCTACGTGCGCCTTCGATTTGCTTTGCACGCATCTAACCTTCTTAATACCGACACCGCAAGTTTGCACAGAAGTGGCTGTTCTCAACCTGCCCGGACACTTCATGGACATCCGAGACATTTACCATCATTTTGAAGAGCACTGCTGTCCAAAGGCGTTCTGTGACTTCGGAGATACAGTGCACAGTTACAAAATCAAAGTTAGATGAACTGGTAAAGAATCTCTACTCCACTCAAATAAAATATTGTGCTAATTATTATTTCAAGTAGTTTCTGAGGTTTTCTTATCAATTGTTCCTTTAGATACAATTATTTCTCAATATGAATAGTATTTTTCAAGTATGATTTTCTTCATAAGAAACCTCATCATTCAAGAGCACTAAGCTAAATTCTGCTCATAGATTTTCACTATTTGCCCCTCGTGTTTTCTGATGGTCTATTATTTTTCTTGAAAAACTAAGCAAAGGCAGTTAATGATTTGTTACTTGAGGACAGAAATCATGTGATTTTGAGGCCACTGTGCGTATTGTTAAATTGTTGGCTGTGCCCTTTTATCGATTTCCCCCTGTGTCTGTGGCTTTAGAGACTTTAATTTTAGGCAAAGCACAAACACCTGAAATATGCCTGGAACCGTCAAGGTTCCCGGAGGGCTGAGAATGCGCCTGTGCCCGGTTCTGAAATACGCTCGGAAAGGCCGAGGCTCCTGGAGTGCGGAGCGCACCCTCGTGTCCTGTTGTGAAATACGCGGGGAAGGCGGAAGTTCCTGGAGTGCGGAGCGCACCCTTGTGTCCTGTTGTGAAATACGCGGGGAACGCGGAAGTTCCTGGAGTGCCGAGCGCACCCTTGTGTCCTGTTCTGAAATACGCGGGGAACGCGGAAGTTCCTGCAGTGCTGAGTGCACCCCCGTTTCCTGTTTCCTGTTCTGAAATTTCCCGGAAACGTCGAGGTTCCGGGGCGCTGAGCGTGCTCCTGTGTCCTGTTCTGGCTATGAAGGTCCCAACAAGTGTCTTGGGGCAGGTGCTAAACACCGTTTCTTACAGTCTCCTCTGCTGTCTTCCTCCGTGGCCCACCCACTGCTGTGCTACCTGGAATGTGGATGTCACCATTTTGGATCAGGAAGTCAAAGCTCTCAAGATGGAGGAGCAAGGTCCAAGGATCCTCGTCCCCGACACAACTGAGAATCACACCTATCCAGGCTTGGGGCAGAAAGAAATAAGGTACAGTCTTATGCAGGCCACTGTCATGTGTTTTCTGTCATTTTGCCCCTCACAGCTGATAGGATTTGGTTCTGTGTCCCCTCCCCCCGCAAATCTCATTTCCATTTGTAATCCCCACATGTGGAGGGAGGAAAGTGATTGGATCGTGGTGGCAGTTCCCCATTCTGTTTTCGTGATAGTGAGTGAGTTCTCAGGAGATCTGATGGTTTTATAAACGGAAGCTTGTCCTGCACGCTCACTTCTCTCTCCTGCTGCCTTGTAAAGAAGGTGACTGGGGCGAATCACGAGGTCAGGAATTTGAGACCAGCCTGGCCAACGTGGTGAAACCCCGTCTCCACTGAAAATACAAAAAAATTAGCCCGGCCTGGTGGCAGGCGCCTGTAATCCCAGCTACTCGCGAGGCTGAGGCAGGAGCATTGCTTGAACCTGGGAGGCGGAGGTTGCAGTGAGCCAGTTCCCGCCACTGCACTCCAGCTTTGGTGACAGAGTAAGACTCTTGTCTCAAAAAAAAAAAAAAATAGAAGGTGCCTGCTTCCCCTTCCACCATGGTTGTAAGTTTCTTGAGGACTCCCCAGCCCTGGGGAAATGTGAGTCAATTAAACCTCCTTCCCTTATAAATTACCCAGTCTTGGGTATTTCTTTATAGCACTGTGAAAAAGGACTAATACAACAGCTGATTCTAATCCTAAATGACTCTTACATTCTAATTGTCATAGCTAAGATTCAAGAAAGAAAACACAATATGTTCTGCAAAATAGTAAAGTTTTACCATGAGATTATTTTAAACAATTTTAGTGAAGAGACATTCCCTTTCCCAGAAGCTGTACTTCTGAACTGGTTTATTTTCCTTATAGCTCTTATTATCCTATTTTCCTTATAGCTCTTATTATCCTGTGGGTCATTTGGGATATGTTTGTTTATTGCCTCTCTCCTCTCGCACTGAATGCAGAGACTTTGTCTATTTAATTCATTACGGGATCCCTGGCAATTAAAGTAAGGACTGCCATAGACTAAGCCCATAAATATTTGCTGCATGGCTAAATGGATAATGGATTTAAGAATAAGTTATTCCAAACTATGACTTTATGTACTGGTTCGGAAATCACAATTGATCTGTGACTTAAAATATATAAAACAAATCCTGTATTTAACCTTGCAACTCAAAATGAATAGTAATAAAACATGAAGAAATAGTGACATATACACCAACTGAAGAAAAACTAAATGAAACAACTATACTTTTATTTTTTAAAACAAAATTTCGATTGATAATTTTACTTATTTTTTTTTTTTAACAATTTTCCGTGGCTTAGGACGCAGTTTGGGGTTTTATTCTGTATGTCTTTGGTGTTAGTTTAGTTTAATGTTCCTGCCAAGTCCTCGGGTTTGCTTCATGATGATACTATTTTACGAATCATGACTTTCATAAGCAACAACGCTGCCAGCGATATTATACCAACCTGCTACTTCTGAAATAACGTTAAGCCATACTCTGATTTTTTCCTTGTAAAATAGATCCTATAAATTTATGGTCTGAAACTATTTTCTCCTCTGTACATTTTTTCTTCAACGATACCCAATCTGAATGTTTAGGAAGCCCCTAACTGCTAAGAGTGTGTAGCAGTATCCGCAAATTGAAGTTAGCTGTTTTCTCTGGACTTAATTTTACACTAGCCCACAGGTGTAGGTATTTCCTTTAAGCCCCACCACAAGTTTGGGAGCTGAAATGAATGAAAAGGGATCAGACAGAAACAGATCCTTTCTCAAAGTCACAATCCTACCTATTTGTTAAAATAGACCCCAAACCCAGGTCTGTTTATGTTCATAGCCATGGAATTAACCTTTGATCACAGTTGGAATGGCACATTGCCTCCGTGTGTTTCCAGACCTACCTTCTGTATAGATCGTTTAAGCTGTGACAACTTTGTAGAAATGTGTGATGTCTGGTTGAACAGAATCTATAAAGAATTTATAAAGATCCGCTCACCCAATGCAAATGGAGAAAAATTTAGCATCTTATAGAGCTTTGCTTTAAGTAGTGATGGTGCAAACATAGCACTCTTCTATTCTTTAATATTGCATTTCCCGGTGGAGATATTTTTCCTTCAGAAGATGGATTTATTAATTGCTTTCCACCCATAATTTTCATCCCTGGGGGTACATAAAAGTCTTTTAAGTCTATTACCTGACACATGGTATTAGGATATAAGGCGCAATCATGAATAAGGTTGTGAACAAATTTAACTTAGTTGTTTGAATATTTTTCTACATTTTGGTAGCTTTTTTGGCTTCTATTAATATATTTGCTAGAGAGGGCTGTGTTTTATTCTAGGGCTATGTCACACTGAGCATCTATTTAGCTATGGTGGCATTACATAAGTAAATTTACAGCAAAAAAGTTCAGCAGGCAGAATTTTACCTCCATGAACCCTAGGGTGAAAGTCACCAAAACATAATATATACTGTAATAGGAAATTTGATGACAGTAAGTGAAAACTTTCTTTTTCACTTACTTAATGTTTTAAAAAATAAAAGGTACACAACAAGAGATTTATTAGTATTAATTAAAAAGGTAACAGGCAGGACGTGATGGCTCACGCCTGTAATCCCAGCACTTTGGGAGGTCGAGGCAGGAGGACCACCTGAGGTCAGGAGTTCAAGACCAGCCTGGCCAACATGGCGAAACCCCATCTCTACTAAAAATACCAAAAATAGCCAGGCATCATGGCAGGCACCTGTAATCCCAGCTACTCAGGAGGCTGAGGCAGGAGAATCTCTTGAACCCGGGAGGAAGAGGTTGCAGTGAGCCGAGATCGCATCATTGCACTCCAGCCTGGGTGACAGAGAGAGACTCTATGTCAAAAAAAAAAAAAAAAAAGTAGCAAGTGACTTTTTTCATTTCCTGCTGTTATTTCTATCATCTAGAGAAGTTCTTGGCATGTAGTAGGTATTTAATAAATATTTTTTGAATAATTGAGTGAATAACTATCATTTTTATCAAAAGGGATGGGTTCTAGGATTGTGGTTTTAGAATACATCCTAGGTTACTCAACTTTCTCTTAGCCATTGTCCCTTAGTAGTGGCTGAGAGCAACAATTTTAGAACACATGCTTTTTGTGTAGGAGGTATATACTTCTTTTCTTTACAATTCATAATATTTCCCCTTAGGCTCAATATTAGAGTTATGTCGCTAGTTTTTTTAAAAGACTACATTGTGGTAGTTGGAATGCTATGATTTTCCGTGTGCACTCCTATGTGCATACTTGGGCTGTTTGAAAAGATGTTGCACACAATTTCATCAGGCCAGTTTGGAGAACGACGTGGAGGGAGTTAGATGCCAAACACATATTAAATCTCATTTTATTCTGAAGCACATTCGAGGTTTAAAAAAACAGATTACAATATGGAAGTATTGTACCTGAGATTGCAAAGTTTCATTAATTACAATTCAGAATCCATTAAAATAACCTGTCGAATTTTTTTCATGAAATGTAGTTAGTTTACTCAAGAAGAATGAATGACAAAGTCACTGTAAACAAGTTTGAATGACAAATGATAAATTTAGGAAAAATAATTTATGCATTGCGTGACAAACAAAAGGCTAATATTATTAGTTTTCTATCACAACTGATGAAAAGCAACACAACTTTATTCTTTATTCACTTTTTTCTCCCTCTGTTTTCTACTGGATCTGTCTTGAAGTTCGCTAACTCAGTATTCCACCATCTCCAATCTGCTGTTGAATAAATTTAGAGAATTGTTCATTTCAAATGTTAGAGTTTTCAATTCTAGCTTTTCTACTTGTTGCATCCTCATCATACTTTCTTTTTATTAATTAAACCTATTTTCTCTGAATTTTTGGAACATATTTAGAATAGCTGCTCTGAAGTCATTGTCTTCTAGTTTCTTTTAACTGTCTTTTTTTTCCAGAGATGCACACTTGCCTGTGTGTATGTCTTTGTGTGTGTGCCAAAAATACATAACATAAAATATACTATTCTAATTATTTTAGTGCAAAATTTGGTAACATTAACTACACTCACACTGTTATGCAGGCAGCACCACTACCCATCTCCAGAACTTTTTTTTATCAATGCAAACAGGAACTCTGCACCCTAATTATACAACCACTCTGCACTCCCTCAACTCTCATCACCCCTGGTACCCACCATTCTATTCTCTGTCTCTGTCTCTATGAATTTAATTGTTCTAGGTACGTCACATAAGGTCAGATTATTGTAGGTACCTCGTACAATATTAATCCTTTTGCATTTGGCTTATTTCACATATTTTCAAGGTTCATCCATATTATAGCATGTATCAGAATTTCATTTCTTTTTGAGTCTGCATAATATTCCATTGTATGTATAGACCATCTTTTGTTGACTCATTCAACTGCTGATGGAAATTTGGGTTGTTTCTACCTTGCCACTGCTGTAAATAATGCTGCTATGAGCAATGGTATACAAATATCTGTTTGAGTCCCTGTTTTCAAACAGGATATGTACACCGGAGTAGAACTCCTGGATCATGTGGTATTTCTATGTTTATAATTTCGGGGAACTGTCAAACTGCTTTCCACAGGAACCACATCATTTTACATTCCCACCCACAATAAATCAGAGTTTCCACTTCTCTGCATTCTTGCCAACACTTGTTATTTTCTGTTTTATTGATAATGGCCATTCTGGTGAGTGTAAAGTGGTATCTCCCTGTGGTGCGTGTAAAGTGGTATCTCCCTGTGGTTTGGATGCATTTCTCTAATGGTTTATGATGCTGGACATCTTTTCATATGCTTGTTGGCCATTTGTGGATCTTTTTAGAGAAAGGTCTATTCAAGTTCTCTGCCCATTTTAAACATTGGATTGTTTTGAGGTTGTTGTGGAGTTGTAGGAGTTCTTTATATTCTGAATATTAATTCCTCATTTGATAAATGAGCTTCAAATGTTTTCTACCGTTCTGTGGATTGTATTTTCAATCTCATGAAAATGTCCTGGGTGCACAGAAGGTTTTAATTGTGATGAAGTCAAATTTATCTTTGTTTGTGGTTTGGGTATCATATTTAAGAAATCATTGCCAGAGAAATGCAAATAAAAACTACGATGAGATACCATCTCACGCCAGTCAGAATGGCAATTATTAAAAAGTCAAGAAACAACAGATGCTGGCAAGGTTGCAGAGAAATAGGAATGTTTTTACACTGTTGGTGGGAGTGTAAATTAATTCAACCATTGTGGAAGACAGTGTGGTGATTCCTCAAACATCGAGAACCAGGAATACTATTTGACCGAGAAATCCTTTGGGTATAGGTATATACCCAAAGGAATATAAATCATTCTGTTACAAAGATACATGCACACGTATGTTCATTGAGGCACTATTCACAATAGCGAAGACATGGAATCAACCCAAATGCCCATCAAGGGTGGACTGGATAAAGAATATGTGGTACCTATACATAATGGAATACTAGGCAGTCATAAATATAAATGAGATGATGTCCTTTGCAGGGACGTGGATGGAGCTGGAAGCCATGATCCTCAGCAGACTAATGCAGGAACAGAAAACCAAACTGTGTGTTCTCACTTACAAGTGGGAGCTGAACAATGAGAACACATGGACACAGGGAGGGGAGCAACACACTGGGGCCTTTCGGGGATGAGGTGGTAGGGAGGGAGAGCATCAGGAAAAGTAGCTAATGCATGCGGGCTTAATACCTAGGTGATGGGTTGATAGCTGCAGCAAACCACCATGGCACACATTTACCTATACGGCAAAACTGCACATCCTGCACATGTACCCCAGAACTTAAAATTAAAATATCCACCAGAAGTTAACATCAAAATTAAGAAAGAAATCATTGCCAAGTCCAGTATCATAAGAAATTTCTCTGTATTTTCTTGTAAGAGTTTTATTTTTAGTTTTCACGTTGAGGTCTTTGATCCTGTTGAGATGATTTTTCTAAGTGGTTTCAGGTAAGGGTCAAAATCCATTTTTGTAAAAATTGAGTTTTCCGATAGACTGTTTTCCCCATTGAACGGGCGTGGCACCCCTGTCAACGGTCACTCGACGATGTATGCGCAGGTTCATTTCCAGACTTTGTGCTTTATCCATTGGTCTGTAGGTCTGTCTTTATGCCAGTGCCATGCTGGGTTTGTGTTGTTGTTGTTGTTACTGCAGATTTGTAGTGAGTTTTGAAATCAGAAAATGTGATACTTCCAATTTTGCACTTTTTTTTTCAAGATTGTTTGGCGAATTGGGGTCCCTGTTTATTTTTGATCCTAAAGATTTTTGTTGAAAATTGGACATTTTATACCATATATTGTATCAACTCTGGATTCTAGTTTTTTTTTCCCTGGAGTTTTTTGGTGTGTGTGTGTGTGTGTGTGCATGTGTGTGCATGTGTGTGTATGTGTGTGTGAGTGTGTTTGTGTGTGTGTTTAAGGCACTTGGCTGCACTTTAGAGTCAAATCTGTCTCCCTCATGCTGTGCTTCTGCTAATGTCTTTGCTATATTTTTTATTTTTTTTTGCCTTTTTCTGCAAATGTCTTTGTTAACTTTGTTGCATTTTTCTTATTTTTTGGCATGCCTTCCTAAGGGTCCCCCCACCCCCCATGTCTTCATAACTTAGTGGTCGGTGAGTGGCAGGCCAGGTGCTTTGCTCAGGTGTCTCAAATCTGTAACCTCTTACCTCTTACTGGTCCATCTTCCTGTGAGCAGGGAAGCATGCTCCCAGCTCGAGAACTTTTGACAGGTGCTTCAAGTCTACTGTCCCTGGGAACTCTTAGGCCTCCCTTGTGCGCACCCTTAGTTTCCCAGGATGCCTTGGTTGGATGAAATGAAGTATTATGCCTCTGAAATGTTCTAGCACGTATCTCTCATCTCCAGAATTCCCCTTTAAATGTGTAGCTGGTTTGCTGCTTGCCCTAACAAGAACAACTACTTCAGGGGAACTTATCTGTGGGTTTCCACACCTGTCCCCTACTGCGTGCACTCGTTTTCCTTTCAGTATTATGGAGCAGGTGTCTGCCGCTGCCCCACACCAAGCAGCCCTTCTGGAGTCAAAGCTGCTGGCTTCTCCTTCCCGGTAAAACAGCCTCTGCCCTGAGCAGGGTGGCATAGGAGCAGTCCTGGGCGCAGAACCAGAGATGCCTCTCTATTCTGGTCCACAGTTCTGGCAACTTCTCTTGAATAAACACTTGTCAACTTGTTTGCTCTTAGTCAATTCGAGAAGTCTGAATTGTTTGGTATTTAGCATTTTGTCAATGTCTAGGCTTATTTTTGGGGCGGGGAACTTCTGACCTCTTCATTTCACCATCGAGGGAAATCCCACCTCATTTATTTTATCTTTGCAGAGAATTTTTTTATTGATTATATTAACTCCTCAAGAAAATTTCTAATCAGCATTAAACAGAATTAAATAAAATCTATAGATTAATTTGGGAAACTTTAGCTTCTTTTTAAGAAACCTGACATGTGTGTCCCTAAATTCTAAGAGTGTCCCAGATCACGATGGGTCTGTGTAGTTCTACTGAGATCTTGGAAATATTTTAAAAGAACCAAAAGGCTGAGAGACTAGTGTGGAGGCTAAGTGACTGATGCGCGGCAGGGGAAAACGTGGGGGAGGTGTAAAGACCTCAGACTGATAACCATCTCCTAGAGTCCTAGAGTTCTACATTATTTACACACTATCTATTCAAATGAGTTCATTAACTGATTTGAAGAAAATAAGTCTCGCACAAGAGGCAATTCCTCTTTTTTTTTTTTTTCTGTTGCCCAGGCTGGAGTGCAGTGGTGTGATCTTGGCTCACTGCAACCTCTGCCTCCCAGGTTCAAGTGATTCTCTTGCCTCAGCCTCCCTAGCAGGTAGTACTACAGGCTCCCACCACCACACTAGACTATTTTTTTGTATTTTTAGTAGAGATGGGGTTTCACCATGGAATGACCCGCCCGCCTCAGCCTCCCAAAATGCTGGGATTACAGGCACGAGTCACCGTGCCTCGCCCAATTCCTCTTATTATATCTTTGTTCAAGAATGTCCCCCTAGGTTGGGTGCAGTTGCTCATGCCTATAATCCCAGCACTTTGGGAGGATGAGGCAGGCGGATCACCTGAGGTCAGGAGTTCAAGACCAGACCAACATGGTGAAACCCCATCTCTACTAAAAATACAAAAATTAGCCAGGCGTGGTGGCACATGCCTGTAATCCCAGCTACTCAGGAGGCTGAGGCAGGAGAATCTGTTGAAGCCAGGAGGCAGAGGTTGCAGTGAGCCAAGATTATGCCATTGCGTCCAGCCTGGGCGACAGAGCAAGCCTCCATCAAAAAAAAAAAAAAGTGCCTCTAATATTCCAGTAATTGTAGTTATCTGCAGGATTGACTGTGAGTAAAATCATGAATCTGGCTGTCCATCGGGTAGTTGTGACCTCTGCAGGTACAACTAAGGGTTTGGGTGTTTGAAAGGGAACTTAGAGTTTGAAGTGGGGATGGGAAGATGGGAAAAACCGCGGTTGCTGGGAATATTTTTCTGAGCAACAGGGAGAGATGCCTGGTTGGGCGAGGGGTTGGAGAGGGTCAGCCGGTGTCCTCCTCAGCTCAGACACCTCCGTTCATGTATCTTTAGTCATTTATTTGTTGGATGAAATGAAGTATTATTTCTCTAAAAGTCAGCCCTGACTTAACCACCCAAATCACGCATGGGAGATTCACTCATCCACGAAAAACGATAAAAGATGGGACCGGGCACTTTAAAAGGGAGAGTCTTCCTGCGTGTATCTGAATCCATATCAGGTATCTGGAAGCTTCACAGGATTGCCTTCTCACGGATGTGCCAAACAAACAAATAAAAATGAAACAAAAGACTATAAACAATGACAAATCACTCAGCTTCTCAGAGGGCTTCAAGGTTTGCCAGATCCTAAAGTTGCACAGTGTGTGATGGAGCAAATCCGTGAATGGAGACATTGCTGGAGTCTTCCATCTGCTGAGTTGGACGGTGAGGTGCCAATACCTTGTTCCTTCCATGTGGCAATGATACAACCTGCTCGGAGTCAGTCAGCGTGTCCAGATCTGGCAAATTGGTTTAGTACTGTTAGCACCCCAAATTTCACAATTTGCCTACTAGCTAAAAGTGAATTAGTAACATTGCGAAAGGTACAAACGCAAGGAGAAATGGTGAGGCTTCTGGGGCTGTGGCAAAAGCGTTGGCAAGCACATAACTTGGGAGCCAGTATTCCCAGGATCCAGGCCAATAGAGAACACCAAGATCCGCACTTAGAAATCCTAGATGTGAATTCTCTTCGTACCTAGATTGAAAGGGGACTTCTTCTCTGGCACCACCTTTATTTTATGCTGATCAACGTGACTCTGTGGAACCCTTTTCCTCCAATAGAATCGAAGTCAGCAGAGTTCCCCTCAGGGAGAAGAACTGAAAGCCCCAAGAATTTTCCTTCCTGGCAGATCCTTTATAACCTAAGATCTATCTGGAGAGACCCCAGGCACTGTGCCAATTTCTAAAGGCAATATTAAGGAATTTTAGTGCATTGTCAACACTGGATTCTAGGAGACAAAATTCTGGAAAATTTTGAACCTTTGAAAAGCTTCTTTATTGGAGACCATGAAGGAAGGAATACTTGCATCTACCAGGTCATGGTGTCATTACCACTTGGACACAGTAAACCAAAGAAAGTCCCTGGGATGGTTTGACCTGTGTGTGTGCACTCAGCTTGATCTATTGCAATCCTGGAAAGGAAGGAGCCCATAACCGAATCGATAGCACATACAGTGCACAACACTGACAAATTGACCTGCCAGTCCTGAGCCCATGGAATTTCCCTCCCCGAAATATATTGTAAATATAAAACAGCTCTGGGCTTCCAGGGGAGAGCATTTAATCAGCAGCATAATAACAAAGTTGGAAGAATCTGCCTTAGCGGATTTCCCTTTAAAAGTCCAGGTGACAAAGCTAGATGGCTCCTCATGATTAACTGTGAATTCCACAAGACGAAATGCACCTGTGGCAACGCGGCTGGTGCTGTGTCACGCGTGGCTTCTGTTTGTCATGTGGGCATAAGCCTGGCTGGTGCTGTGTCATGCGGCTTCTGTTTGTCATGCAGACATAAGCCTGGCCAATCTGCTCTTTTCAATATCACCCCGTGCTCACCACCCGCCACTACTTGCCGTCACTTAGCAGAACTAGCAGCCTCCGTTTATTTCTCTACCATTAAAATATTTAAACTCACTAATTTAATTTTAAATTAAATTTAAAATACAAAAAAGTGCCATGATTGACAATGTTTTGTCTTTGAATTGAGAACTAAAGTATGATACACAACTTCAGTCTTAAAAGTATGAACACAAAATATACTGTTAGACACAGCTAGTGAGATTGCAAATTGGTACAATTTCAATGGAAAATTTTCTTAAAACTAAAAATGCTTCCACCCATTAAGTAATATACTTTCCACCTACCACTGTGATTGCACATGGGTAAATATCTTATTTAAAACTTATAACATTTGAGGCGGGTGGATCATGAGGTCAGGAGTTCGAGACCAGACTGACCAACAGGCTGAAACCCCGTCTCTACTAAAAATACAGAAAAAATTAGCCGGGCGTGGTGACACATGCCTGTAATCCCAGATTCTCAGGAGGCTGAGGCAGGAGACAGAGGTTGCAGTGAGCTGAGATTGTGCCACTGAACTCCAGCCTGGGTGACAGGAGGGACACTCCGTCTCAAAATATATATATATATATATAACATTTGTTAGATTTAAATAACAACACTTTAGAAATAGCTGCATGTCTTCAATAGGGAACGGATGAAATAAATTATGGTATGGGCACAGAATTTAAGGCAAAACAGGCACCAAAATATTATAGAAGTTCTCTCTGAACTGGCATAAAAGACATTTGAGATGTATAATGTGAATGAAAAATGGAAGACATCGATGACTTCATCCGGAATCCTCACAACTTGCTAAGGAAGGAGATGTTGTGTTCTCAGCACACACACAAAAGAAAGGAACTATGTGAGGTGATGGATTTGTTAATTAGCTCCACTGTGGTCATCAGTTATAGTGTATGTGGACATAAAAATCATTTTGTAGACTATACATATATATATTTTATATTATATATTCTAAATAAATATATAGGTACACAATTTTTGTCAGTCTACTTCTGTAAAGCTGAGAAAGCAACCAAAAGGACTCTTACGTTCCTGTAAAGGAGGATTTCGATTTAGCAGCGTATTCAAGAAACTGCATTGCACATCTCTAAAAAGATGTGTAATAAACGCAAGGGTGAGCTGGCAGGCCTCCTCAGCCACATGATGCTGGCGTCTTTACTTGTCTCGGTGAATCTGAGTCAACATCAATTTTAAGACGTGCCGTTATTTTATATGCCATTACAAAAACATTAAAAAGAACAGTGCTAATTCCAATGTCATACATCTTGGATTGTAACACATATCCCCCATAGTTCGACTGCCGCCCTGTTAAAGAATAAAAAAAGCACCTTGTAGAATCTATGAAATCCTGTGTCTTCCATTGTTTACTCTTTGTATCTCCTGACTCTTACATTGCTTATTCAAAGTCATGTATTAAAATCAGCTAAGTCTTATTTATTACAGTTTGATTCCACTGAAAAGTAGTAAATATTATATATAAGTTAAAAGTATGCTAGGGACCCTAGCACAGGGGAGCTGTTGCATGGACGTAGTACAGTCAAATAGAAGAATAATGAACAGAACAGGAAGCTAAACCCTGTAACTGCTGGTATTGCAGAAAGAAGAGGACGTTCTACTGTTTCTGCTAGCCATAAAGCTGATGTCCTTGGATGGCTACCAGAAAAGGAAAACAGTGACGCATGCTCAAATGTGATACAGACAGGGAGCTGCTTTACTTTGTGAAATCTAATTATTGTAAATATTTTAGGAGTAAAGAATAAGATAATACTCATTTCATTAAAGAGAAATGTGTGTAAAAATAAAAAGAAATGCCGCTTACTACTGCGTGTGACTATATAGAACATAAAGTTCATTGGTGTAAACTTCCTGCAAAATAAATAGTGACATGCCTTTAGATTTGGAATAGGGATTACAACAGATAATATCTATGGAGCATATATGATGTGTCATAAAGTATTTAAGCTCCTTACATGTTAACCGATGATTGGAAATCCTCAGTGTGTAAACAAATCACCTCCGCTTGTTTTCCTGCAAAGCTACAATCTAGTTAGCTAATTAGAAATAAATGAAAATTTCTAGACCTGAAATGAAAATCTGGCTCATGATTCTAGCTCAGTGGCTTAAATGACGTTGCACAGAAGTCATTGCCTTCAAAATGATATTTTGCTATTCAAATGGAGAATTTCCATTATTCATCAATTGACTTTTTTATTTCATTGTGCACTAATTAGCTGTACAATTTAATTATGCATTAAACTCTAATTGATGACATTAAGGGTGTCCAAGTGGCTGTATCATTCAGTAGAAACAAATTGTAATTATTATGTGGCTTTGTTATGCTGTACAGCAAATAAAGAAGTCTATTCCATATATTGTGTGCATTTTACTCCTAAAAATTAGCGGGATCTCAGAATCATCACATTAATTTTACCCGAAGATTCAGATCTATGCTTGTCATTCAGTCTTAGTAACCTATTAATTAAACATGTATGTACTCTACGTAGTCTGCCTTAAAGATTCTCTGTTTTCAGATGCCCTGACTGTATTTTAGAAAACATTAAAAATCTTGGCAGAGTTTGTTTTGTTTTTTTAATAAATAT
Source organism: Hylobates moloch (assembly GCF_009828535.3). Taxonomy (NCBI): domain Eukaryota; kingdom Metazoa; phylum Chordata; class Mammalia; order Primates; family Hylobatidae; genus Hylobates; species Hylobates moloch. The sequence goes on from NW_026652283.1 coordinate 125,345,940, forward strand.
CCACATATAGCTATGCTCAGTTGGAAGTAGATTTGAGTTTTAGGAAATATACAAACTCTTTATAGCCATTACAATATTTTTATATTCTTCCCTTTTTTATTTTTAATTTGGCTTTCATTTTTAGTAGAGTTATACTTGCCTGTAATTTAAAGAGTCCATGGGTTTTACAAGGTATCTCAGTTGCCCATGCTCCCTCCCACAGGCTTGCATGTTCAATTATTTTAATTAATTATTTCTTAGTATTTACCTCTGTGATTGTTACTAATATCTTCTGATCACTATTTATTAATTTCCAGTTGCAGCAATATATATTGCATTTCAATTATGGAAAGGGGCAATTTGCCTTGCTTTCACTCCTTCCTTTCCCCATAATCCTTCCATTTCTCCTTCTTGCTTTGCTTTTATATCATCGTTTTGCTTAGGCTGATACTAACCCTGTTGTTATTATGTGACTGCAAATAGTCACATCGCTGAGCCATATACACCCCAGGAATAATTTTCATTCCCTGAAAAACCCTACTGCTTCTAACAATCTAATTTCTTCCACTGCCCCTTATGCTTAGTTTCTTTATTTACGGCACAGTATGAATTTTCTATCAATTTGGTGTTCTACCAACTTCCCTTTGTATAATAAATCTTCCCTAGAAGTTTTTGACCTGTTCCCATTTGCAAGATCTCCTTCCAGGCCTGTTTTACAGATGCAATCCCGGCCTCTCGTCCCTGGCACTCCAAGGCTGCTATCTCTATTTCCCGCACTGTGTTCCTAGCCTCCCTCAGTTTACCTCAGCGCCACTTTAGATTTAGTCTCCTGTGTGGGTCACCCACACCTCCCCCAGCATCGTGTGTGTGAGCATTTAGGGGTTACATTTTTGAGGCCTTGCTTATCCAAAATTGTCTTTAATGTGTCATCATGCATAATTGATGGCTTTGGGATAGATGCTAATTTAGAAATATCTTTCTTTGAGCTGCGAAGGCCATGCTCCATCTTCTAGCTTTCACTGACATTATGGACAATCTAATGCTATTCCGAGGTCTAAGAATACAGCATGCTTGCTTCTCTTGGTAAGCTCAGGTCTTACCTTTTTTCCAGTGTTTCGGAATTTCAAGATGATGGCCTTTGGTGTGAGTCTATTTTCACACTGTTGTGGGTTCTTAGTGGGCCTTTTGTATCAGTAACACACTCACTTCTGTTTTTCTCTGTTCTGTCTTGAACTTTTCAAATATTGGAACTTGGACTATTCTACTGAATGTATTCTTTTTCCATGTTTTCAATTTTTCTGTCTTTTTTTCTACTTTCTGGGAAATAGAATTCACTTTATATTTAAAAACCTTCAGTTGAGTTCATTTCCTTTTCTAATGGTTTTTCCTAAGGGGTGTGTGTGTGTGTGTGCGCGTGTGTGTGAGAGAGAGAGAGGAGAGTCCATGTGTGCACGTATATCATCCTGTTTTGTACATTCTTTGACTTCTCTGAATATACCAGTGATATTCTTGTTTTGTTTTCTGTTTTCATTCCCCTGCACAGTCTCTAATTCCTCTATGTTCATTGTTTTCCCTTTTATTAGCCTCTAATTTCATATCAAAGCCTTTTTCAAAGTGTGTGAAGAACTTTCTCTGTCCATTCATATTTTAGAATGGGACATCAAAAGATGATTGAGAACTCTTTTTTTCTTCTTTGAGGTTCATAGAATATATGTTTCACTATAGACTGATGTGACTAAATTGTTTAGTGATCAATCCCTAATGTCAGCCTCTTCAAGTATCCATTCATCCATTTAACTATCCATCTATCCATCCATCCATCCATCCATATGCCTAATCTACCTATCGTCTATCTATCATTTTATCCAACCATTTACCCATTCATCCATCTAATCTATTTATCATCCACCTAATCTATCTATATATCAATGAATCAGTCCATCTTGTGATCTAACCTGTCCATTCAAACAGATTTGATTCCCCCAGGAAAGCATTTCCAGTCACCTGCTTTGAGGAATCTTTGTTACCAGTATACAGGAGTCAGTAGCGAGATGGCTGACATTCCCAGCATTCATTACTTGAACTTGTGCTAAATACCCCTACTTCAGTCGGGCAGCTTCTCATCCTTAAATTGCCTCCTGATACCCAGTCATATTGCTTCTGAATACCTGACCAGTGCATTTCTGATCATTGTCTAGGATGGAGGAAGGCAGTGGGGGTTTGCAGTGAACTGGGGGTCTCTTCCTAGAGTTCCCACTGGAAATTAAGGTTAAACTTATATGTGAGGTGATTTGCTGGTCATTCAGATGTTTGCCTGCTTCTAAACTTGTGCTGTAGTGAATGGACAGGTTAGATCACAAGACTGATTGATTGATCTAATATCACCTTATTTCCTTTTCTCTTGTTCTTGTGCATGTATGCTTTTCTTAAACCCCATGCCAGTTTTTGTGAAAATATTCACCAGCAATCTAATCTTTTTACTGTGAACTAGAAAAAAGAAACAGAATTGGAAATATAATAAATTAGCCAAAAGCACAGCCTATTCAACCACCTCTTAGGCTATAAACAGAACCTTTCCACCCTCACAGAACCACCTCTAAGCCCTCCAGATATGACTAAACTTCCCACCTGTCTAGACGTAACCATCTTCTAGGCCTTTAAACTCAATTAGTTTGCCTTTTTTCAAACTTCACAATTATACTACAGATATTTTTAAATTCAGGGCTTTTAAAGGTCAGCCCACGTATATTTGTGAAATTCAGCCCTATATTCACATTTAGCTTTAGATGGTTTGTATATGTTACTGTGGCGTATCACACTGTATCATACAGTATAATTTATATTTATGTATGTATTGTGTAAACATAAATTGGAAGGTGTATTGGACATAGACTCAAGATTAATAATTTGAGGACCAAGGACGTGTGTATGTTGGACTTTAATAGATAATTTTAAGGTGTCTTCTAAAGAGATTATACCGTCAGGACTTTCACCAGCAGTATATGAGGGTTCTCAGTGTTTAATATCTTTACCAATACTTTGTATTGTCAATGTTTAAAAATGATACATTTCATTTAAATCTTTCTGTTATGTAAGTAATGCTTTCTTACAGTGGTTACCGTGTGCATTCCTCAGATTGCTAATGCTGTTAATTATCTCTTTAAATGTTTACTGTCTGTGTCTTTCTACTGATGAAACCATGTAGGATAATACATTTTAGAGTGCGTGTGTGTGTGTGTGTGTGTGTGTGTGTGTGTGTGTGTGTGTGTTTTGGAGGAGAGGAAAAGTTTTTAATCATGAGGTTTACTTTTAGCACTTTTGAAGCTTCAGTAAGTTGCCTTTATTCTTGTTTGGGAATTTTAAAAAATTTCCTCTAAATTTTCAAACTTACCTCCAAAATAAATTTGATGGACTATTGATTGTATGCAGGATTTACACTGATGTCATATTTGCCAATTCTTGATTGTTAGTTGTTACTTAGTTTCTCTTTTATTAAATAAATATTCCTACAAGTTCAGATTTAATAATCCTTTGAAAAAACGAACCTTTGACTGTTAATCTTCTTTGTCTTTTGTTTTATATTTCATTGATTTTTGGTCTTTATGCTTTTTTTCTCTTCAGCTATCTTTGAAGTTACTGTTTTTCTTGACTTTTGGAGATGAAAGACAATCTCATTTAATTTTAATTTCACTTTAAAAATATATATACATTCCAGATGTCACAGTTTCTTCTACACATTATTATGTTCTGCACCCATATATTTCAATAAAGACTATTTTTATTATCGTATACTTTAAAATATTTTGTAATGTTTATTTTAAATTCATTGAACTTTTAGACTCATACAGTATATCCCTCAATTTCTAAATATATAGATTTTTAAAAATTTTCTGGGTTAATTATGCTATAGTCAGAGAACATATTCTGTATGATTTCAGTTATGTGAAATGTGTTGAGACTCACTTGTAGGCAAGAACATGGCCATTTTTTGGTAAATTCTTGAGTGTGCTTAAAGGCATCTGCACTCCGCTGGGAGTATAAAACATCTACTTAATGTCATTTAATTCAAAATAGTTCATTCTGTTTCCAAATCTCCTGTATCTTTACTGAATTTAAATATCTTTTTTTCTTCTCATTTATGAGCACCATGTGTTAAAACCTTGCTACATTATGAATTTGTGTTTTTCTCTTTTGTAGTTCAGTAAATTTTTATCTTATATAATTTTAAAGCTATGTTAGCGAGTGCATTAGAGTTGCAGAACAATTACATATTCCTGGTGAATTGAACCGTTTATCACTATGAAATATTTCTCTGTCTTGTGAGAATGCTTTTTATTTAATTTATATTAATATGGGATAAGATTTTTACAGTATATAAAATATAGAATTTTTTATTTTATTTATTTTTAATCAGCTTTTATTAATGCAAAATTCACATAAATTCATATAATTTTACCGATATAAAATTCAGTGGGTTTTTTTTGAATATTCACAATTTTGTGCCTTCATAGCAACTATCTAATTCCAGAAGGTGTTCATCAGCTCATAAAGAAATCCCATATCTCCCGATCTCTCCCCCACTTCCCCAGCCTGTGGAAACCACCAATCTAATTTGTCTCTTTGGATTTGCCTATTTGAGACATTTCATACAAATGGAATCATATATTATGTGATCGTTTGTATATGACTTCTTTCACTTTGCAAAATATGTTCAGGCTTTATCTGTACAGTAGAGTGTAGGAGTATTTCATTTTTTCTATGACTTCATATTTTATTGTACGTGCATACAGCATTTGTTTCTTCAACCACCTGCTGAAGGGTATTTGGGTTGTTTCCACTCTGGAGTATTATAAATAATTTTTCTATAAAGTTATATGTTCTCCTTTTGTGCAAACATATATTTTCAATTCTTTGTGATGTATGTCTAGGAATGCAATTGCTAGTTTTATAGTAAATCAGTGATTAACTTTTTGAGAAACTGCCAAACTGTTTTCCTCATGGCTCCACTGCTTTGTGTTCCTGCAGCAATGTGTGAACTAGCCAGTGCCCTCATATTTTGTCCATGCCTTTTTTTAATCTGTCTTTGTTGTTGCTGTAGCCACCCTAATGACTGAATGGTGTTTTAGTGTTGGTTTTAATTGCATTTGCATATTTTGTTTGGAGAAATACCTGTTCAGATTCTTTGCTTTTTTTCTAATTGGGTTGCTTGTTGTTGGTTCTATTGCTGACTTGTAAGAATTGTTTTAATATTCTGAATACAAGACTTATCAGATGGATGGTTTGCAAATATTTCCTTTAATTCTCTGGATTTTGGTACTGCTTTCTTGTCACTAGTATCGCTTTCTTATCACTATGTCTTCCTGTACCAGAAGTTTTTAATTTTAAGGAAATATAATTTATCTGTTTTTTTCTTCTTCCTGCTTTTGGTGTCATATTTAAGAAACTATTCCCTAATCTAGGGTCACAACGATTTTGATCATTGTAGCTTTGTTGTTAGTTTTGAAACTAGGAAGTGTGAGTTCTCCAACCTTATTCTTTTTTTATAGTTTTTGCTATTCAGGTTCGCTTGCATTTCCATATGAATTTTAAGATTAGCTTGTCCATCTCCACAAAAACGACGAAACAAACGAAAAACATAGCTGAAATTTTGATAGGGTAGGGACTACATTAAATCTATTGACCGAATTCTGAACTTTTGGCTTTTTAAGAATATTAAATATATGTTTTGTTGTGTTGTGTTTTCTTGGCTCTTCACTGTGAGAGCTGAGCTGTGTTCCTGGAGTTAAAACCTATTTATATGCGGTGCCCCTAAGACTGATGCCCCATGAATTTCTCACCTTGCACTAGTCCACTCGGCCTCCAGCAATACATCCAAGTTACTATATGTCCTCCTAGCCATTGATGGCTCCATTGACTTGTGCTCCAGTAAATTGATCTCTGCTGTGATTGTTTGCATTCTCCTGTCACTTCCAGACTTCAGGGTAGCGGTTCCCCCTTTAATCTAAATTCTCTTTTGGGTCTAAGATAATCCATTTGTTCTCAGTTTGTTCTGCTTCTTCTTGTGTTAAGGATGAGCATGGTGACTCCTAGGCTCTTTCTATGTCAAAAATAACTCTGAAAGTCTCCATTGCATTTTAAAACTTCGTTGTAAATCATGTGGGCTTTTGTTCTGTAATTTCCTAGTTATTTTGCATGCATGCTGATCATTGTATATGAAAAAACTTTATTACTTCAGCTGACATATCTCCACTTAGAGACAATTTACATTTGCTTCTCACAGATGAACAGCAGCACCAATAATCCAGATCACCTCAATCCAGTTTTAGGGATTAAGTTTATTGCAGCCAGTCTTCTTACTTTGAGGCCAGTCTACTTATGGGTTACCGACTCATAGGGTCCAGCCCTTTGGCATCTTGTCCTGATTCATCAGGAGTTACTGCTTCCTAGCAACCCAAGTACTTCAATATTGGTACCTCAGTTCAATGAAGCTCTCCAAAGTTTGGAGTCGGTTTCTCAGCCAACTCATCTGGAATTGGCAATCTTGAATAGGAGAATCCAGACAGTGGATTCACTATTCGTGGTTTCCTCATTTATCTGGCTGTCAACCAAAAGTGAAAATGTTATATTACTTGAAGCTTTAAAAATATTATTGTAAATGGCCTAATTTTCTAAATTAGATGTTCATGCTGATAGTTTATTACATACGTAAAAGAAATTGACTTTTTGTCTAGAAAGTATTGAAATTTCCTAAACTTCTTCAATAATTTAAAATATATGTAAATTACTTGGGGATTTCCATGGGAAAAAGTGTATTTTTTCAAATAATGCCTTTTATCTTTACAATACCTATATCTTATTCCTTACATTTTACCACAATGGCCAGAAATTTTAGTACAATATAAAATATACATTGTAATATCGGGTATCTTTGTCATTCCTGTTCAATATTTCAGCAACGATTGTCATGATTACTAGATTTTTTCATGTATATTCTTCATTAGATAAACAAGTCATATAGTTTTTCAAGAGGCTTGGTTCTACCTTTTATTCATAAATAGTACTAATTTTCATCAAACATCTTATATAGATTTATCAAGATATACATATGATTTTTTTCATTTAAAATTAGTAAAATGGGTCGTGGAGCAGTGGCTGACTCCTTTAATCCCCTCACTTTGGAAGGTCAAGGTGAGAGATTGAGTGAGCCCAGGAGTTTGAGGCTGCAGTAAGCTGTGATCACAAAAGCCTGGGCAAAAGAGCAAGTCCCCATCCCTAAAATAAATAAATAAATAATATGATTAACATAATGAATTAAATTAACTGTTTTAATATTATAGTAACCTACATTTCTGATATAAATCCAATTTATTCATGATCTATTATTATTTTTATCTACTGCTAGGTTGATCTTACTAATACGTTAACATTTTTGTACTTAGGTTCACAATGAAAACAATCTATCATCTCTACTTTTAGTTACAACTCTAATTTGATATTAAGCTTTTGATAGCCTCATTAAATGATTAGACTTCCATTTCCTGTTTTTATTATCTGTTAGATTTTATTGATACTCATATGATCTGCTCTTTGACAATGGGTATTAGTAACATATAAAAGCTTTGAGCTGGTATTTTCTTTCTGGGAAAGTTTATAACTTCTCATTTCTTTTAGGGTTTTAAAATGATTTATATGTTCTCATTCTTCAGTCCATGTTAGCAAATTAAGTTTTTGTAGACTTTTTGGTAGAATTTCGTATATTCTGTTTTATTCCTAATATTATTTCTCCTTTTCTTTAAGCTTGTTAAAATTGCTTTTATATACGAGATCTTCTTAAAGTTTTGGCTTTATTGATCTTCTATATTTTACATTTTCTATTCTATTTATTCTGTACTTATCTCCATTATTAAGTTCCTCATAATTTCTTTGCATTTATTTTGCTGGATTTCTTTCTAAAATTTCAAGTCAGATTCTTATGTTACCACAGCACTTGTTCCTTCTAATGTAAGTAATTAAGGCTTAGAAAATGTTTTCTAAGAATTATCTCACTTAAACTGTATGTCATATGTTTTGATATGTATTATTTTTATTATTCGGTTAGGATATTTTCTCATTTTGTTTGTGATTTTTTGCTGTTATTATTCTACATTATGAGCTATTTAATAGTGCATATGTAATCTATAAGTAAGTTATTCAGAACTATACCTCAAGAATACATTTGAGATCTTTTTTTTAGTCCTGCCTTCCAGTTCAGTACTATTTAAAACTGTTTCCCATCTGTTATTGTATCCATTCATTGAATATATTTTTAAGCATTATTCGTTGTATTATAATAAGATTTAGTTATTTCTCAATTATACTATGCTAGTCTTTATAGATTTCTTTCCAGCCTTAATTTCTTGGTCTACTTCTGGGGTGTATGTGTGTGTGTGTGTTTGTGTGTGTGTGTGTGTATCTGTGTGTGTTTAATTTCCTGCTGATTCTCAATCACAGTGTTTCATTGACTTGCATTTTGTGGATTTCTACTGCTTGCTGCTCACTTTTTTCCAGACCTTAATCTGTAAGAATACTTTCAGGCTCAGGTCGCAGTTAAGTTTTCCTAGAAAGAATTTATTTTTCTTCTTCCAGTTACCTGAGTCATGATCAGCAAGGGCATTTAAACTCCCCACTCCATTTGAGGTATTTCAGACCCAACAGGTAGAGTGAATCCTGTGAATTCAGACCGATTAATTACGTGGGGCAGTCTTATGTTCAGAGATTTTTTCTCCATTCATTATTTATCCTTGGAACAGGTGAAGTTTCTTGTTCTTCATCTGCCTGGTAGAATTTATTTCTAGTTTACCCTTAGAGTGCATGTAAAGTCCTTTTAAATTCCAGTTTAATGGAGACTTATGCTCAGGTTCCCTAAGCTTCAAGATGTACCCGTTTTGTTACAAGTAACTATCAAAATGGAAATGCTGTAGGACTCTCAGATTTGGCAAAGTCCACGTTAGGCGCCTGCTGTCCTCATTTCCGGAAGCTTAACGTATGGGACGTGTTCTACTTCTTATTAGGTATGTGACATCATACCAGTTGCTGAAACACTTTAGGCTTCAGGTGCCTAACCTAAAATGCAATGAAAGTAGTATGCTATCATTTTATTTTTATTAAATAAACAATTCATGTTAGTCTACATTAACTGGCAATGGACGTTAATAATAAAATTTAAGATTTAATAAGGCACTTGATAAACATTGTTGTTCTAGTTTTTGTGGACTGTGATTATGGTGCTTATGATGACTTTTAGAATGATGATATGGTAATGACTTCCTAGAAATAAAATAGATAGTGTAGAATTGAAGTGTCCCAAATACATACTCTGCTTACTTCATTATTTAGTTCAAGTTGAATTGTGGGTCAGAAAACACATCAGTGATAAAAATCCAGCTTTACTATTGTCATAGAACAAAAGAATCAAAGAAAAATACATTTGAAAAGTATAAAATTAAAGAAGGCTATGTTAGAAATTTCCAGAGAACAATGCCACTTTTATTTCTCCACAATACAAACTTGACACTTCGCTGTGTTTACTTTGAGGTGCTAGTATTTCTTGGTTAGATTTTGAAATGTATGTGCACAAAGCAAAAGCACAGGCATCAAAGTTCTTTCTAATATATGAATTCATCGTGTTAGAAACGCCGAGTATAAATACTTTTAAATGACATTATATTTCTGTTTTAGGGTTCCAAAAAATAGAAATACTTTCCTGGAATAAATTCTTAGGTGCCAAGTATTTCCAAGAGCAAAAAAGGGGACAGTCTGTAGTTGGTTTTTTTTTTTTGGCATGCATTGGTAATTTAGTTTTAGTTAACAAGATAGAATGGTACTTACAAATCCAGAAGTGAAAACCCAATTTACTATATCACAGAACTGCAAAGCAATTACAAAATTGGGACATTTCTCAGGTGGCTCAGCTACAGGCTGAGGTTTCTTTGATTGACATCCATCCATTTATTAATCCCTGCTGTTCTGAAGCTGCTGTAGAGCTCTGGTATTCTGTTTGTTCTCAAACAAACGGTGCTGTATACACTAGGGTAAAAATGGGCACATTGGCTTTGCAATATTGCGTTAACATAAAGTGGAAACACTGGAAAGTCCTGTGACTTTCACATGATGTCATCAAATATACGTGCTGGAGTACGACTTAGACATCAGTTTTTTGTTTTTTTTTTTGATTTTGTCTGTTTGATTCTGATTGAATTTACAGATGTTCTTGGTGCACTAATGATCTGCCAATAGCCCTCTTTTCTTAGAGCCCATGTCTTCCCAACTTCTTCATCTGATCTGCTGCTCATCCAAGGAGTACTGTTTTAATTTTTAAGTGACTCAATGTCAAGTCATGGTTGCTAAGCACCTCCTCACACAGTGAGTCCCAGGTTCCCTCACTTGACTTCTGCTTTATTGCTGAGATCAATCATCTCCCTCAGACATATTTTGCAAATAATTAAGCCCAACCACTGTTTCCTGGTGGCAATAACTCTGCAGCCAATATTTGCTTTAATCCCCCTAATTCTAGGATTCTCTATTGTTCTTACCAGCATCATCACCTAACAGCAGCAGAAGACTAGGTTGTGGTCCTAAAGTGCAGCCCTGATCACGGCTTGGCATAGATGCTTTGGGAGAACCCATATCTGCCCAGCTACCTTGTCAGACATTTCTAGCTCTAGGAGTGAGTATTTCTGTGCTCTGCTTTCCTTCCTATCAGTCCATCCTGGGAGCCTTTTATTAAGCATTTCTTGTGTACTTTCATGCTCAACCTGAAAACAGTTCCTCATCACCTGTACCTGCTCTTTCCCCACTCTCTGTCCTAACCTACATTTATATTGAGGGCCTTACCCAGGACCTTCCCAGTCACCTTCTCTATGGTAAAATGGTTACAAACTCTTGGATGTTATATGACACTATATGCTGTTGATGTTATATGCTATATAACACACCTTTTATTTCAAGATGTGTTAATATATTGGCAGTAGTGACAGATGTCACATTAGAAGAATGATGTTCATACTAAAATTTTTATACTTATTTAAATGTTTAAGATGTAATTTTCTAAAGAGCAGCTTTAGATTTCCAGTCAAACTGATCAAAAGGCACAAAGAGTTCCCATCTACTCCCTGCCCCACTCATGCACAGCCCCACTGATGCACACCCATTATCAACATTCCTCAGCAGAGAGGTGCATTTGTTCGAATCAGTGAATCTCCATTGACACATCGTTGTCAGCAAAGTCCATAGTTCACATGAGGGCTCACTCTTGGTGTTGTGCATTCTGTGGGTTTGGACAAATGTATAATGACATGGATCCACCATTATAGCATCATACAGAAAAGTTTCACTGCCCTAAATATCCTCTGTGCTCCAACTAGTCATCCCTCCCTTTCCCTAAACTCCTTTGCAACCACTCCTTTTTCTGTTTTGATAGTTTTCCTTGTCTGGAACTTCGTGTAGTTGGAATCATAAAGTATGCAGCCTGTCCAAATTGGCTTCTTTCACTTAGTAACATGCATTTAGGTTTCTTCCCTGTCCATTCATGGCGTGGTCACTCATTCCAGCCTTCATTCATTACCTGATTCCAAAGCCATTTCCACATTTGTAGGTGTTTGTTACAGTAGCACCCCACTTCCTGTTTTTCTTTTGAAACAGGATCTCAGTCTGTCTGTCTCGGACTGGAGTGCAGCGGAGCATCATGGTTCACTGTAGCCTTGAATTGCTGTGCTCAAGTGATCCTCCCACCTCAGACTCCTAAGTAGTTGGGACTGCAGGGGTGCACCACCACGCACAGAAATTGAACATCTTACTTTAAGTTTTTGTAGAGACAGGGTCTCACATAGTGCCCAGGCTGGTCTTGAAATGCTGCTAGCAAACTATCCTCCTGCCTAAGCCTCCCAAAGCGCTGGGATTATAGGCCTTGCCAAACCTGTAATCACACACCACCACGGCCGGCAGCACCTAACTTCTGAAAACAAATTTTATATTTGTTTGCAAGGGCTGCAATAACAAAGTACCACAAACTGGGTGGCCGAAACAACAAAACCAACAAAACCTACTGTGCCAAAATTAGGGTATTCATATCACAGAAAAACCTAATGTATAATAATTTCTCTTACAAAACTACAACTTTTTGATTTTAAAATAAATATAAAATATTTAATTTTTTTAATATAAAAAATACAACTATCCCTTAAGACTAATGCTTATTTTAACATGCATGCATTTGCCTCACTTTAATGGTGCCATATTACATTATGCTTCCATACACTCTCTAAGCTTCCTAAATATAAACACTTTGAGAATTAAAGGGTTCAGAGTTTCATAGTCATTATCTGTTTAAATTTGATTCACCATATCTAAAAATATAAAGCTTAAATTTTTTAAGCTCTACATTTTTTTTTGTTATACTTTAGGTTTTAGGGTACATGTGCACAATGTGCAGGTTTGTTACATATGTATCTATGTGCCGTGTTGGTTTGCTGCACCCATTAACTCGTCATTTAGCATTAGGTATATCTCCTAATGCTGTCCCTCCCCTCTTCCCCCTCCCAGCCCACAACAGTCCCCGGAGTGTGATGTTCCCCTTCCTGTGTCCATGTGTTCTCATTGTTCAATTCCCACCTATGAGTGAGAACATGTGGTGTTTGGTTTTTTGTCCTTGCGATAGTTTACTGAGAATGATGTTTTCCAGTTTCATCCATGTCCCTACAAAGGACACGAACTCATCATTTTTTATGGCTGCATAGTATTCCATGGTGTATATGTGCCACATTTTCTTAATCCAGTCTATCGTTGTTGGACATTTGGGTTGGTTCCAACTCTTTGCTATTGTGAATAGTGCCGCAACAAACATACGTGTGCATGTGTCTTTATAGCAGCATGATTTGTAATCCTTTGGGTATATACCCAGTAATGGGATGGCTGGGTCAAATGGTATTTCTAGTTCTAGATCCCTGAGGAATCGCCACACTGACTTCCACAATGGTTGAACTAGTTTACAGTCCCACCAACAGTGTAAAAGTGTTCCTATTTCTCCACATCCTCTCCAGCACCTGTTGTTTCCTGACTTTTTAATGATGGCCATTCTAACTGGTGTGAGATGGTATCTCATTGTGGTTTTGACTTGCATTTCTCTGATAGCCAGTGATGATGAGCATTTTTTCATGTGTTTTTGGCTGCATAAATGGCTTCTTTTGAGAAGTGTCTGTTCATGTCCTTCGCCCACTTTTCAATGCGGTTGTTTGTTTTTTTCTTGTAAATTTGTTTGAGTTCATTGTAGATTCTGGATATTAGCCCTTTGTCAGATGAGTAGGTTGCAAAAATTTTCTCCCATTCTGTAGGTTGCCTGTTCACTCTGATGGTAGTTTCTTTTGCTGTGCAGAAGCTCTTTAGTTTAATTAGATCCCATTTGTCAATTTTGGCTTTTGTTGCCATTGCTTTTGGTGTTTTAGACATGAAGTCCTTGCCCACGCCTATGTCCTGAATGGTATTGCCTAGGTTTTCTTCTAGGGTTTTAATGGTTTTAGGTCTAACATGTAAGTCTTTAATCCATCTTGAATTAATTTTTGTATAAGGTTTAAGGAAGGGATCCAGTTTCAGCTTTCTACATATGGCTAGCCAGTTTTCCCAGCACCATTTATTAAATAGGGAATCCTTTCCCCATTTCTTGTTTTTGTCAGGTTTGTCAAAGATTAGATAGTTGTAGATATGCGGCATTATTTCTGAGGGCTCTGTTCTGTTCCATTGGTCTATGTCTCTGTTTAAGCTCTACATTTCTACATAAACAGCAAAACTTATAATGTGCCTTTTAAAAAATTATATATGTGTGTATGTATTTATGCATATATGTATGTATCTATGTAATACATGCATGTGTACATATAAGACTATGTTGTGTGCAAGTATATGTATATGTATTATGTGACATATGTCAAGACATCCAACATGTTTCAAAAAATTGAACATCCTATTTCTGTGTGGTATGATCTATTTATTTATAGGGTTAGAATAAATGTTTAGAGTAGATTATGTATCTTCAAGTCAGTGTTCTTACAAAAATAACTTCAAAAACAGTAAATGCAAAAAGAGCTACAAATTCTCAATAAAATGTTCTAAAAAATTAACCAGTGCAAATGATTAGCTTAGGAAATGTCTAATTAGGCAAGCACCTAAAATATGAACCAGTTAACAGTCCAGAACATGCTTAATTGTCTATTTCAGTTTAAGACGAATTAGCCATGGATAATTTAACAGTAGTTGTTACCATATGTAAAATTTCAAATTAAATGTAGAGATATACTACCACTCCATTTTGTCTGTGATTTTTCCTTGACTTAATACTGCTTTAAAAGAAATAACTCAATTTTCTAAATACAGCTTTGACATTTTCTGATTTCAATCAATTGTTTAAGTCTACTTGCTATGCATGCTTAATCCAATGAAAATGGAAATCTTTCTCTAGTAATAATGCCTTGGCACCTGACAGTCTATCAGCTAGATATGTATGTTTGTTATCTTCCCTATGAATCTTTAACATTTTTGATGACATGTTATATAGCTATTCTTTAGACGAAAGTCATTTGCACATGCAAATCACTCCTCTTTCATTGTATCCACAAGGGAAGCAAGGATATGTATTATTATAAGTACATTTAAATGTAACTTAACTATAGTTGATTGGCATCTATGATCTTTTTAATATGATGGATCCCAAAATGTTATAGTGAAATAAATTATCAATATTCATGAGTATTGCTTTATTTTGAAGAATTATTATTGAACAAAAATTCATATCTGAAAGAAAAATGAGAGGCCATCTAATTCAATAATAATAATCAAACATTGGTAGTAGGAAAAACCTTTAAATAAAATTAAATCTTACAAACATGATGGGAGAAACTGGCTACTGTCCTCTTCGTGTGCATACATCTACTGCACCCCAGCTTTTATCAGAAGATTTTAAGATCCTTTTTGTGTTCTCCTGATTAATAATGAGAGTAGGCACTAAAAAACAGTGTTACATGTTTGTTGTGTTGGGATGTGTGCATTTGTGTGTGTGTGTAGGAGTATAAGACATGAACTTTCTTCTGGCTGAGAGAGAATGAAGACAGTGCTTTTCAATAGAGTATGAGGCACCCATTATATCTCGAAGGGCAATGTATTAATGTATTGCATGCTGACAGGGGATCTATTCTTCAGTACGAGTTTTATTTGTTATCTGTGACAGAACGAAGTATCTTGAGTTGTATGGTTACTTAAGAGATGACTAAGCTTAATGCACATGTGTTGTGTTAACTTTTCCAACCACTTTGCACTTTCATTTCCCCCGTTTCATTTCATTGAGAAAAGGATACTTTCCCACACCTGTATCTGGTTCTTGTGGGTCTATCAACCCCAGTTATCAATCCTATACCCTATAGAGTTGGGGTTGTCACCTAAACCAAGCCAAAAAAAATGTAGCTTTTTCAACTTTTATAGTCAAATTTGGAGGAAAGATAAATCAAGGTTGATAATCTCCTTTGGAGTGCAGGCTCCAAGGCTGTGAGCTCAGACTCTGCCACTTGGAGAAGTTGGGTGTTGTGAATGTAGGTTCCAGGTAGCACAAGGTGAGTTACTGGACCCAGTGTTCAGAGAAAGCATACCATAACTAGATGCCAAGACAACTGCTTCTGCTGGTAACATCACTCCCAACCCCTTGGGAACGTTGACCACGTTGTAGAGAAGCCCAACGAGCCCTTTAAGCGAATGTAGACGGTTTGAGAAAGCAACCAGGTGGCCTGACATGCCATTAGTGACTTTATTTTTCAACCAAAAGTAACAGAGATCCACCTTGCCTTGCTGCCACCTAAGATTACCTGGTGTGTAAATTCCCCCAAATAAAACTTTGACTCTCTACCAGCCTAGAGTGGTCTGCCTCTTTCTTTGATCTGAACTTGCCCTTCATTTATGGAAAGCAATGTTTCGTTCTAGCAAGGAGGTTTTCCAGCATGGGGAACATTGACTAAAAACAGTGCTCTATGTGTTTTGTATTGTGGGGGGAGGGTGTGTGTGTGTGTGTGTGTGTGTGTGTGTGTGTGTGTGTGTAGGGGTATAAGAAAGCAGAAGAAAAAAGAAATAAAGACATGAAGACAGGATCTAGACTACCTTGAGCAAGCTAATCTTTAGGAATGATTTATCCTTTCCTATTTATGATGGTACATTGCTGTATTTTAGCTCAATCTTTTTAAAATCAGGCTTCTGTCACTTGCATCTAAAAATACTGAATTATGTACCCAGGATAGGAGGTGGGATTTCCGCAGTTCCTGCAAGGGGAAGATAAAACAATTGTTAGATGCCCACTTCCCTCCTTACACATTCTCTACTTAAAGGGCATGAAATATATGGATGAGGACAACTACGTTTATATGGCCGAAGCCCGGGGTACCTCTTTCTTGGCATGACAGAGGAAGGAACTGAGTAAAATCGCCTTGTACAAAAGTCCACAAAGATTTCCTGAGGGAAACGATGAGGTCATGAGGATATAAAACTTTGCCTGAATTATAGTATAGAGTTTCTATTTTTTTTTTAAGGTTAACTGTTTCTTGAGTTAGAAATTGGGTGTAATCATTAGTGGCCAGAGTCTTGTATTTTGCAAGACTTAAAACAAAAACAAGGTGTTAAAGGAAAGACCAAATGCCTTTTCTGCCCAGCTTGGCTTGGGATCCCGAGAAGAATGACACACGGGAATCTTAGATTACACTAAACCTCAGAATCACATGTGGCTGTCAGTGGGAAAAGAGGAGAGACTTGCAGTCCTGGAGAGCAACGGAGGACCTTGCAAGGAGGCAGCAAGATAAAGCATTCAGATGGCCCTTGGAATTTCAGCAAAAATCCACCCTTTAAGACAGGAAAGCAGGTGCAGCAATATTTGGATTACACAGGAAGGTGTCTAGAAAAATTAGATTAAAAACTCAGCTTATCTGTGCATGGAAGAGGCAGATAAGAGGAGTTGAAATCCTTCTCAGAAATTGTACTTCATTCCCCAGGGAAGACCTCAGGTCCTCTGAGGAGCCCCTGAAGCTCCATAGAACAGTTTGGAAAACATGCATCCTATCCAGTAAGAATAATGGAAAAGTGAAAAATCTGCAGCTTTAAAGAAGTTAAGTGAACAGCCAAAGCTTACAACTACATGCGACCCTATAGAGTAGTTGGCATTTCATGGTTCCTATGTGGCAGGCAGCTCATGTTGAGTTTCATTTTAAACTAGTACAGATCATTTTGTTTCCAGTTCACCAAATATACAGGAAAGGGCCAAAGCCATTGAAACAAGCTCTAGAAGCTCAGATTGAAGAAGGACTGCCAAGCACTAAGGACATATTTTGGAGGTCCAGGCTGTGAAGCTGAGTCTTCTCGAAGTAACTAAATTTACCTGGGCATAGCATCAACTGTATCATTCTTATCGAAGTTCCATTTTCTAGCTACCAGTGTTCGCGGCTGTCTGGCAGAGTAGCGTTCTTTGTTTTCTGGGTTCTAGCATTCTGTAGTGGCTGCTGAAATGCCTCTTCAGAACAGAATAGGTTTTTAATGCACTCATTACAAAGAATCCTGGTGGTTTTCTCAATAACCGTGTCTATAAACTCATGTTCATCTTCAAGAAAACCACACAGAGGCTGCTCACTTCTTTGGACTCCAAGAGAATGATGGTCATAACCCTGGCAGAACCTTTACCCGCCCTGTGAAACTGGCCTGTTGATCTGTTTCCCACTCCTCTTTAGACCGTAAGTTCTTTTGGAAAAACAACCTTGTATTTATTTGTGCTTCTTTTCCATTTCCATGTCACTGGGTTGGTGTGTCATAGACAAAACCTAGCTAATTTTTCAAAAGACAGAAGACTACTTGGTTAGACAGAATAATTGAATAATCTAAAATTATATATATATATATATATATGTTTGTGTGTGTATATATGCATATATACTTTATTTATCTATGTGTATATATACATAATGAATTTATATTAATTTTATATATGTATATGTGTGTATATACACATACACATATATATACACACACCTATATATATGTATATATACCTAACATATAAAGAGAAAATAATATGCACTGGTTGGACAAAATAATTGAATAATCTCACTTTTGAGGCCTCTCAAGCAATTATTTAATATCCATTCAAGGAGTGAACACCATCAGTACATTTTATTTTCTCCTTTAA
Source organism: Hylobates moloch (assembly GCF_009828535.3). Classification (NCBI taxonomy): domain Eukaryota; kingdom Metazoa; phylum Chordata; class Mammalia; order Primates; family Hylobatidae; genus Hylobates; species Hylobates moloch. The sequence continues at coordinate 125,364,154 of NW_026652283.1, forward strand.
AATAAAGTTGACAAATATTTATGAGGCCTATTGCATGATGAGTGCCTGCATTGGGGTTTGGAAATCCAGCAGTGAAGAACCCAGAAATTGTCCTACTGTTTCATGAGGAAGAAGCCACCCTCAGCTGACCCCAGGGTCAGCGCTGCCCCTCGGAGGTAGGGCCCTGGCTGTCTCGGAGGTGGGGTCCTGGCTGTCTTAGAGGTGGGGTCCTGGCTAGCTCAGATGTGGGGTCCTGGCTATCTCGGGGGTAGGGTCCTGATTGGCTCTCTGAGGGCCTGTAGGAAAGCAGGGTCCACCCCTCTGGAGGTGCAGATGTGAGCATCGCCAGCCCAGGCTGCCCTGGCCTGGCTCATTCATGACTGACTCTGGAAGGAGCAGAATTTCCACTGGAACTTTGTTGTGAAGAATTTCTTACAACAGAAGTGCTTCTGGCTCTTCCTCTCCTACCCACACCCAGGCACTGGGTAGGTTCTCTTTGTTCTCAAAATGGTGAATTCGTACTTCCAGATTTGCAGACGATAGTTTCACACACTGAAGCAGCTGCTTTTTCTCTGGCCTGCGAAGCCCGATTGTTTCCTAAGGACAGAAAGGAGGTTCGCAGACAATCGCACGCTGGTTTATTCCTTAGAGGACGACTTAAGATGTGAGGATAGATTTTCTAAAGTACAAATCTCAGCCTCTTCATTCTGGTTCAGTCTCCCTCAATTATTGTCTCAGAAAAAATACATAAATAAATAAATAATAACAGCAACGAAAACCCAGGATCTAAAAATCCCAGTTATCTTGAGTTTGTTATTGGTTGTCTGAGGTGTTTACATACCTCATCCCGGAGGGTCTAGAGCGTCTGTGCCCCTCATGCACGGGTTTCCAGTACCCCCTGAAGTTCCCGTTAGCCTGAATAATCACTGTGGATGTCATCCCCATTCGTTTCCTAAGCCAAGTTCACTATTTTATTTGGAAAAGTAAAACCCGGTTCTTATTTCACCTTTTAGTTGATCAAAACTAAGAATAATCTTTCAAAAGAGTAACACATTGCAGATGTGTGGGGAGGACGGTTGCTCACGATGAATCTATTTAATACTCAGCAAACAGTCTTCAATAGTATATTGAATGTATTTAATACCAAGCACTAAAAATGGTTATGATGGTAAATTGTATGTTAGTGTATTCTGACACATGACAAACAAGTGGGGAAAAAAAAGAAGACTAACACAGACGAAAGAATATCTTCACAAATATCCAGGCATAAGCATCATTTATAATTTGCTCACTCTTCTTAGAGGTTTAAAAGCTTCTGTCCGAGATGAGCTGCTGGTCCTAATGATTTTAGCAGAGCAGAATGTGGGAGAAAACACTCCCCCACCAGGGGTCTATTCCCAGGCTCTTTCCTTTGCCGTTTCTACTCCAAGCTCACCTGAAACATCACTGAAAACTGTAGTACATGCTTTCCATTGATGGAGAGTTAATTTTCAGTACACAGAGAGTGAAACGCAGATGTTTCCCTCAGCAAATTATGCAAGGGAACCGGCTCGTGTTTTTAGAATTGGAGCATGTAGCGTGCTAATCATTTAGCCCCCATGATTTGAAAATAAATTGATAACTTTGGGAGGCTGAGGCGGCCGGATCATTTGAGGTCAGGAGTTCAAGACCAGCCTCACCAACGTGGCAAAACCCCGTCTCTACTAAAAATAAAAAAATGAGCTGGGTGTGGTGGCATGCACCTGCAATCCCAGCTACTCAGGAGGCTGAGGTGGGAGAAATGCTCGAACCTGGAAGGCAGAGGATCTACTGAGCCAAGATCACACTACTGCACTCCAGCCTGACTGGACGACAGAGCAATACTCTGTCCCAATAAAAAAAAAAAAAATAGAGGAAAATAAATTACTAAAGTGAATGCAAAACAAACTGAGGTCCAGAAAGCTTAAAGGCCAATCCCAGGGTTAGCCCAATAGGTAGAGCTGTCCTTAACGTCCACACGTGTTCTCGGTGTTTTACATATATAATCCATTATAATCAAATTGGGAAAACCGACTGATTTCTATTGACCAAATATATGCTACATAAGTTACGCAGGCAAGAAGAAACAAAAGTATGCAAAACGAAAACATCTGATATTTCTTCTTTTACCTGTCAGGAATCTGGTTTTCTTTTCCTTTAATATTACAGAACCATTCTCTTTTCACAACAAAGCCCTTTACAAAATAAAGAAAAAGACACTAGAAAGAAACACGCTCCTGTGATCTGCAATCTGTAATTTATTCCCTGCCCCTGGTGATTCAGTTAGGACTTTGTAACCGCACAGTGTGTACAGGATTCGTAGCTCACAAGTTAAGGTCATTTTTAAAGTTGAAATACACTGTATGTGCACGTACTGACACGGTTCCATGGTGGGATTGATGTTTCGGGGACTGTGGACATGACGTGTGGGCACCATGTCATTTATCACTTCAAAAAATGCAGCTCAAGAAAGACTTTATCATATTCCGACGATGTGTGGTTCTGAATAGAATCCTGTTCTGCCAACAAACACCAACTACGCTATCTGTAGTCCTTACTGCAACTCGTTACGTCTTGGAATTGTTTTGCATAACTTCATTCTTTTAAATGATATTATGTAGAAGATATTATAAAAGAAACATTATAGAAGCATATCAGATTATAGCATCACACTTGTATTTCAAATTGTAAAAGGTCATTTTGTTTGTTTGTGGAACACTTTACAGAATGCTTCCCAAATTTATCTAGTAGAATACACATATAAGACCAGCAGAAAAATGACAATAATTCTGAAAGAAGGGATGTAAAAGTAAGTTGATTAATTTGTTTTAGAGGTTAATAATGTATGTTAACAGTGGTTAATAATTTATGTTAATAGTGGTTAATAATTTATGTTAATATGAATACTAAATGCGGTATAGCCCGGCAATGAATACAAGAGAGTAGCGAGGGTCGGGCATAGATAAATTAGTAGGACATATTTTGAAGTTCTGAAATAAACCCGAGCAAAAGTGAATTTCTAGCAGATGATGAAGGTAGCAATTAAAGAGTTCATAATCTGGAATATTAAGTAAATAATGAAGAGCTGTTGACTAGCCACGTGGAAGAATGAAGCTAGGGGAACATATTCCAGCTGCATTAAATATTTAGGTATAAAAACAAAAGCAAGCACAAAAATCTATAAAAACAAGAGAGGGATATACAGAAAATGTATTTATAAACAATTCAAGATTGTGATATCCCCCAAAGCTAGGCTCTCACACATTTTTCTTCCCTTCTTTATCTATTCTCATTCCCTGAGTGTTTTCATCCAATTCCATGGCTTAAAAAGCATACCTTGGCCGGGCGTGGTGGCTCACGCCTGTAATCCCAACACTTTGTGAGGCCGAGGCAGGCTGATCACCTGAGGTCAGGAATTCAAGACCAGCCTGGCCAACGTGGCAAAACCCCATCTCTACTAAATCTACAAAAATTAGCTGGGCGTAGTGGCGGGTGCCTGTAATCCCAGCTACCCGGGAGGCTGAGGCAGGATAATCGCTTGAACTTGAGAGGTGGAGGTTGCTGTGAGCCAAGATCAGGCCATTGCACTCCAGCCTAGGTGACGAGCAAAACTCCGTCTCAAAAAGGAAAAACAAAACAAAACAAAAAACCCATACCTAGTTGGATAGTTGGATGACTCCTAAATTTCTGTATCTAGTTCTTGTGACTCCCTTGAACCTCGAACCACAACTCCCCAGCACACGGTCACTCTCACTTAGATACGTCAGGGATGCCTCACCCTAGGCTCTTCCTGGCACTAGTTCTGCAGGCTGTTGCCCCCTGCCTTCCTCTGGATTTATCTTTTGTAGGCAAAGTTCACAAAGACATCCAAACACACGTTCGCGCAGAGAGGCAGCCTTCATGCATCCTTCATACCCCTTCCCTTTGTGTACCACTTGTATGTGCTCATGATGTCAGAACTTCTCAATGGGAATAGCCTATTTGCACAAGTCATAATATTGTTTCATTTTCAGCAAAACCCATTCTAATTAATATTTCTCCCCAAACCAGTAGCACTCCCAGTCTATTAAAACTTCATAGATGGGCAGCTCCGTTCTCCGAGCTGCTCAGGCGAAAACCTACTTCTTGTTCTTGTTCTCCTCATCAGCCCCAGCCTCAGATCAGGGCATCATCTCCCATCTGAAGGAATGCAGTTGCCTCCATGAGTCTTGCTGCTGTCACCCTACCCTTTATGGTCTTTTCTTTCTATAGCAGCCAAATCCGTGTAATAAAAATGTAAATCTGATTCCATCACTGCTCTGTTCAAAACTCTCAAATGAGTTTCCATTCCATTTGGAGTAAAACCCAAGACTATCTCCACGACTTAGAAGGCATCACATCCTCTGCCCCCGACTTTCTCTCCGAACCGGACTTTTCCCAGCAACCCGGTCATTCTTCACTCTGCTTTTCCACCCCTGCCTCCTTGCTGTTCCTCAGAAACCCAAAATATAATCTGACCTCAGGTTTATTTTGCTGTTCCATCCACCCAGACGTTTGTCTGCCCCTACGTAGCCACATGACTGGCTCACCTCATTCAAGTTTTGCTCAAATGTCATGTCATCAAGCAGGCCTTTCATGACAGCCATGGTCTTGAACTATTTCCTTTCAACTTTGTATAATAAACTGAGATAATAAACCATCATTTTGTTTTAGCCACTCAGCAGGGGTTTCCATTATGATTTGCCAGATGTAATTCTTAATTGGTAGAGTAGATTTATCATAATTAAAAACGTGTTTTGGATTTATTTTCCTGATTTCACCATTTTAAATGCAATTTCAGATGTGAGCAAAATTGATATGTGCTCCTGGATTTGAGAAAGCACCTACGCCACTGGGAACAAAGAGGAATTATTTAATCATCACGCTCTGGAAATAATCAGGATAAACAGCTAAACTGAAGCGAACACAGGAGAAAATAATTCTTCCATCTGCTCCAAGGTGGCTTTTGTTCCTATTGGATGGAGGTATGAACAAGTGCAGTGTGCTCATTCTGCATTCTGGTCTTTTCCCCTTAAAATTCTAAACTTAGAGCATTTCAACAATAACGTGAATCTGGCACTTTTGGCAAGAAGTAACTAGCACAGAACTGTGTGGGGATGCATGACAAGTGTTGTGCATGGTGCCTGCTGCTGGGGACAGCACCTGCCACTGGGGCCTCGTGCGTTCATCGTCAGCTGTTGTGATTGGCCCAGCATCTAGATAGTATCTGGAAAATTGAATCTGACCCTTTTCTGTAAGGACTTTTTGAAATCTTTTAAAACAACAACTTGAGATGGAAATGTGGTTAAAATGCAGGATAACTTTTACATCCACTCTCCAAGATTGTGGGGTGGACTCATGAGGGGCAGCTGGACTTGCATTCAGAGTTCAGGGGCTTCCTGTGGTCCTTTTGGCTCTTTGGCTCATCAGTTGTCAATTCTCAGGGAGTCGTTTTTCCCCAGTCTCCTTCTAGACACTGTTTTAAAGCATCTGATTGGGCTCCTGAGAGAAAGATCATGGGTTTCCATTATTTTATCTTTAACATTTTATACAGTTCCTGGCACACAGATACTCTTTTATTTTTTGAATTAATTACCTGCTGTCCTAGAAGAAACTCCTTCCCTTTGGTTACACATCATGTATATGTGTGTGTGAGTGTGTGTGTTGTGTGTATACATATATGTGTGTGTGTATATATATTACATATATACAGGTTATACCTATAACAAGGGTCTAAATTTACATGTAATTCTAAGCCAATTGGCCTATACCTTACAGTGGCAAAAATATTGCCTTTTAGTATGAGTGCATGTTCTTCGTTAAGTTTTAAACACGTATGCATATTCTTTATATTTCTTTTCTTCTTAAGAAACGAGAAAAGCTGGAGAAAATGAACTTCCAATATGTGAAATACAATTATATTCTATAATTAGTGTTAATACATTTTTATAAGAAAATATATATCCTGCAAAATCAACTTTTTAAAAAAAATGATTAACCCATGAAAAGAATATTTAAGTCTCCAGAAGTGGGTATGATTTGAGGTTGTTTCCAGGTGCTGGGTTTCAAGAGAGTAGGAATCATCTAATCTAATGCCGTACAATCATTCCTGAAGAAAAGGAACAGTTATTGCTTAGAAATAATTCTTTTTTTTTTTGAGACGGAGTCTTGCTCGGTCTCCCAGGCTGGAGTGCAGTGGCGCAATCTCGGCTCACTGCAAGCTCCGCCTCCCGGGTTCACGCCATTCTCCTGCCTCAGCCTCTCCGAGTAGCTGGGACTACAGGCGCCCGCCACCACGCCCGGCTAATTTTTTGTATTTTTAGTAGAGACGGGGTTTCACCCTGGTCTCGATCTCCTGACCTCGTGATCCGCCCGCCTCGGCCTCCCAAAGTGCTGGGATTACAAGCGTGAGCCACCACGCCCGGCCAGAAATAATTCTTAATCATAAACAAAAAGTAAAAGAATAAATTGGTTGGATTTTTCCAACCTTAGGAGTTTGCAGAGCCTTTACTGCCTCAACAGACATGTACCTTTCCATGCGGGCGATGTAATTTGCAGCAATCCCCAAATGGAGAAGACAATGGCATTGTTTATGTTGAGAATACCCCACAGGGCTGGCGTTCAGAGAGAATGCTTTCCAACCCTCCAGTGTGCACAGATCTAATTACTTTATTGATAAGGTAAATAAGGCCCAGAGAGGCATTTGTCACATGTCTAAAGTCACATCCTTAGAATTGGAGAGCGTACAAATTGGCTTCCTTCTGTTTTGTGATCCGTTCACTACAGCAAATAGTACAAAATATCTATTTAGCAATCACTACCTGTAGGTACGTATTTATATTTATATATTTATCATTATAATGTATTATTTTCTTTAGGACAGGCAGCAATCTGAACAATATGGCCATAACAATAATCTTACTGCAATAAAAATATATGTGTAATAGTATAATATCTTTGATCTTCTGCCTTGATTCACAAGTCCACAATATAGTTTGAGGGACAGAATTATCTTTAGTAACTTGCATAGTTACTGCTTTTAAGAATAGATTTCTAAGTCAAGATAAAGGTAATGAGCAGAAACTGAATTTGGGGAAAAGACAAGAGTAAATTTTGATTGTATAAACAATATTTAGCTCTATCACCTAAGCTCCAAGTCTGCCACTAAAGTTCGTCTTTCAGGGGAAGAATATGGTTACTTCTTAGGCAAGTCCATATTGGATATTCTAGAGCAAACACGGGCACAAAAGTCACTATTGTGAGCTCCCCAATTACAGCCGCGCAGGGCTCTGTTCATCATGCTAACATTAATGGAAGTTCCACTCAGGACATCACGATGCTGAAAGCCTATTTGCACCTCTGGACGGGTGGCATTATGCAGCACCATGGCCTGTGAGGCTTGCTGTGATTATGACATGTCATTTTTACCTAACAGGAAACAGTCACACACTGCATTTCATTTAACTCCAGGTGGACTCAGCCTCAGCAGAGGGGCGTGAATTTTCTGAGACAACAGCCCACCAAGAGGTGGCCTCAGAGCCCTTGAAGGATGATGTGTGGAATATCACACTAGCTGCTCCGATTACGGAAGACTCTGTCTCCAATGAAGTTCCAACCTTTCCATGAGAGTCTCACTTTCTATCTCAGAGATTCTCACTTGATTCACAAAAACAAAAGCCCTTAGCTGTGAAATAATACTGTGTTTAGCATTATTAAATAAATCATGTACATTATTGGTAAAATGATCTATAGAAGTCAAATCAATGTATTCTAATGCTTAAGATAGTGAGATAGAAACTTTAATCCTAGGTAGAGTTGTTTCCGGACTATTTACAGACAGGAGGGAAACTATGAAACACAATGCACAAGTCTCTTTCTCTGAATGTTCAGGACTCCATGACAGTGCTCTAAAAGGGCATTGCAAACTTTCAGAACACCCGAGGTCGATGACTCTTTCCTCTGCCTTGCCTCGGGCCACGCCTCCCTGTATTCATGGGCTGAGCTTGACTTTCCAAGTGAATTTTAAAATGTGTTTGCCTGATCTCCCAAAGTGAAATAGCTCATAATTCAAAATGAATTTTTCCTTTTTATGTATTTATTTTTTTTAGATAGGCATCTCCTTTAGCCACCTGATGTTGTTAGGGCGTAGACTCTATCAGCGGACATGACCTTAAAGAGGTATATTAGGGCTAATAAATGTCCTACTTTATAAGGTCTTTGATTTAGTACAATGCTCTATCTAAGGTATTGACCATGTGGAAAGCAACTGCAATATAATCAATGCATCTGGTACATATAATTCCCTAAGTGTCCGTCTCTCTCTCTCTTGTCTTCAGAAACTATCATTCAGGGCAGACTCTGAAAACGTGGGGGAAAAAATAGTCTTCTCATGCTTTGTTTGCACCCAGAGTGTAGAAATATTGTTCAGTCTTAGCCAGGGAAAGTTGACGTGAAGCCTGCTGAAAAGCTTCTGGAAAATGGTGTGACCCTAATAACAAGAAGCACAGAGAGAGATGACTTGAACACCGAGGTCCAGCCCTGATACAAGTCTGATTTTTAGTTTACTTTCAGTAAGAAATACTATTTTAATTCCCATGGGCTGGAATTATTTAATTTAGATTGTCTTTGTTTTGCATTATGATGTTCAAATAAGGGGGAGATTCTGTGCAGTTTTTATATTCACAAGGCTTTGTCTTGAATCTTGAAATTCAGATCCTACCGAAAATATTGCCAGACAGAAATGAAGGGAAGAGGATTTCAGGAAGAGAAAGAAGGCTGAAGCCTGTGCAGGGGGCAGCCAGTGAGAAGTTTGCAGAAGGCAGTCTGCTGGTTCTAGAGCAATGGGGCCATCATTTGAAGTGAGGCAGTAACAGGCAATTTCAAGGTGAGGAGTTGGCTTTCCAGGAGAAATCCACAGGTGGTTCTGAGGTTCGGATGTGTTCTTTATGTGGAAGATTCATCAGAAGCTGGGTGTGGAGGTTAAACGGGAGCAGTTGCTGTTCCCTGTTTCGGAGGTAAGTGACCATGTCTCGATCTGCGCCAGACATGTCAGTCTAATGCCAAGTGTCCGAGAGTTCTGTCAAGCAGGAGTGTGAAAGGAAAATGTCTTTCACTTAGTAACTAGAAAAATCACTAAGCTAAAGGGAAAAGTCAAGCTGGGAACTGCTCAGGGCAAATCTGCCTCCCATTCTATTCTGAGTCATCCCTCTGCACACTGTGATAAATGCACAGCTGATAGCCTCCTTTGGAGAGGCTCATCGGACACTCAAAAGAATGCAGCCATTTGTCTCTCACCTACCTGTGACCTGGAAGTCCCCTCCCCACTACAAGTTGTCCCACCCTTCCAGACTGAACCAATGTTCATCATACATATGTTGATTGATGTCTCATGTCTCCCTAAAATGTATAAAACCAAGCTGTTCCCTGACCACCTTGGGCACATGTCGCCAGGACCTCCTGAGGCTGTGTCACGGGTGCGTGTCCTCAACCTTGGCAAAAATAAGCATTCTAAATTAACTGAGACCTGTCTCAATTTTGGGGGGTTCACAGGATATTCCAGATAAAAGTCTACTGCTCTGCACAGTAATTTATCAGATCATCCTTTTCAGAGGTAAAGAGAATCCTAAAGCTCTGGTTCAAAGATGCCGGACGGCATAGGGTTCCCATGCCCCAGCCCTGATGCCCAGCTCACTTCCTCAGCAGCTGTGGGATGGGGCAGGTTTCCAAACACGTAGTCCGTGATTAATGAGTTCTAGCTGTCGTTATTTGAATCGGGGAGTTGGAAGCAGTTCTGCCAAGAAGGGAACTGAATTTTGTGGGGAAGAAATAACAGCTTACGGAGGAAAAAATCATGTTGGGAGGATGATGGACCAAAATAGAAGAATGAAAGAAGGAGGGAAGGAATGGAGGGAGGGAAACAGGGAGGGGTGAAGGGAGAGAGGGAGGGTGGGGAAAAGAATAAAAAGAGGAAAAGAAGGAGAGAAGGGAAAGTGAAAGAAACAAAGTGTATGGATTACCTTACCAACTCTGGGAAAGAATCAGATGGGAGGAAGGAAAAATCAGGGATTCACAGCTTGACTCTCCCTAAAAGTGGAACTGGTGATGCATCATGTACACATGAAAAGCTAGAAGAAGAAGATGGTTTGGGGGAAATGGGAGAACCTGCGTTAGCAGTCTTTAAAATAATAGTGTTCTTGAAATAGACGTGACTTTAAAGCAGTGCACTGTCATTTTGATCATTCAAAAGCCTCTAGAAGCGTCACAGGGCTGGGCCATGCTGTAGATGTTCCGAAGAGCTGAGTAGAGCTCTGCTTATAAGGAGGTGGTTGTTAGGCCTTCTCTGTGCCTGAATTTCCTTCTCTTTCTGGAAGGTGCAATGTTTAGTGATTGACTTTAAAATTCTCACTGTACGCAGTGTGTTGTGTGTGAAAGCTAACACCTTAGAGATTTAAACTACCATTTGAAGCGTTCTCATTGGGATCCTCCATCTAAAATTTGCCAATTAACATATGAAGTATGTAAATAGGGATTAAGCACCTGAAAGGTTGGTCACTTAGCACATAATGCATCCTTATTGAAATCTAACCAGATGGTAGATTACCACAAAGGTGGTTAGAGTCTTCCTGTTATTCCTGAAATGAGTGATATTTAAGAATGTTGATAAGGGATAATGAATACACCTCCTGAAAAGAACAATTAGGGATCTCTGCCGCCCAGCAGGCTGAGGTCTTTGGCCTAAAGGCCTAGGGCCTTACAGTCTTTTCCTCCACAGATGACCTGCGGGCTGCATCTGACCACAACTTCTTGGCCTTGCAACGATCACATCTGCCTTCCAGGATTGTCAGTTCTCCCTGACAGTCACACAGACAGGCCTGCACAGCTGTCACACAGACAGTCACACAGACAGGCCCGCACGACAGTCACACAGACAGGCCTCCTGACAGTCACACAGATAGGCCCGCCTGACAGTTGCACAGACAGGCCTCCTGACAAGCCTGCATGACAGTCACACAGACAGGCCTGCATGATCGTCACACACACAGGCCTGCATAGCACTCCGGTTACATCAACAAATTTCCACAGCGCTGCCTTAACATTGAGCAAATAATTAAACCTAGGGAAATCGGTGCCCAGACATCAAAGCTAGAAATGAAACGTGGTCAGTAAGAGCCTTGCATGGGCTTCTCCCTAACGTGGAGCAAGTGAAAATAGTAGAGGCAGCCTTACATTCCTAGTGCCATGACCTATCTCGGGTCGACAAAGTCTGAGGTAGGTCAAGGTAGCAGAGCAGCTGTTTGAATAGATTCATTGGAGAGTCTAAGGCAGCTGTCCAGACCAAGCTGTAAATGAGATAAGATAGAAATAATCACTTTGGTACCACAGTCCTCATTAATTAGAATTTAGGAGACAGGCATTGAAGGTACTGGGGTCCTCACAGCTTAATCGGACTTAGAAAGCATTTATTTGGCCTCTGACCCAACTGAAACAAAATTAGTTACCTATACACTTAGGCAAATGCTATACAGCATATAGGCAAATAACCCCAACCTATATAAGCACTAAGAATATTGTAACACTTTAAGTTGGTCTGGTGGAATTTTCTTTAACCTTCTTCCTGTGTCTGGTTACAGGAATACATTCCCTTCTTTTCGAGTTTGTCTGCTTCTCATTATTGTGCTGGAAAACACACACCCAGAACCAGGCTTGGTTCCGGGAACAGCACCATGCTGGAGGTTGCAGTGAGCTGAGATTGTGCCATCTTTAAGATGGTTACAAAAAGAGGATAAATGACTTCCTCACAACCTTACTTGCCTATATCCCCATTAAATGCACACAGTAAACTGCACTGTTCCTCACAGAATGCTCACTGACTACCTGTGAGATGCCAAGCAATTCGGTAGATGTTGATAGGATGTCAGGAAGCATAAAAAACAGACCCTACCTTCAAGAAGTTATCTGCCTTGTAGAGGAGGCCAGAAGTGTAGCTAAATAACCGCAGACTGTTAAATGAACAGAGAATGTTTCCAGTATCATTAGAGAATTTCGGTGGGATGCGGCCAGAGTTCCAGGTAGGATTTCTGCAGCCATTCTGTTCCAGAACTAAGACTTCCAGCGAAGGAGGGGAAAGGGGCTTTCAGGAATCCGCCTAGGAATTTGGCAATAATAATAATTTCTCTGCATGATATCACCCTCTTCAGAGAACGACGAAGTGCTAACTACTATTACTATGTTGCAGCCACCACAGTTATTGACAGGACCCTGGAAAATGGGACCTCCCCGCCAAGCAGGAGGTATAAAGCATATTAAAACCTGCTATATTTCATTTGCAAAACATAGCCCGTGTGTTTTGAGCTGAGTCCTGGTATTCTTTTTCTTATTGGGTGCGTTGGCCATTACCATGATCCCAACACACTTCAGGAGGCAGCTGGGTAGAATAAACCTAAAGACACAGGCTCCTCCATGCGCCAACGTGTTAGCGTCTCTGCACCAGGGAAGAACACCCGCAGATTCATTTAACCTTAATTATCTCTCCGAAGACCTTCTCTCCGAATACAGTCACATTCTAAGGTACTTGGGGTTAGGGCTTCAGCATATGAGCTGGGGGAGAGGCACAATTCCGTCCATTACAATGGTGCCGTCTAATTTTAATCTCGAGGCACTGCAGAAAGGTTCCGTTTCACACTGGTGTTTTGTGCAAGTGTTTATTTCAACAGATTGCCGCTCCTGGGAGTGCCCAACTCTGCAGTGCTGTTCTGAGAGTCATTCCAAGAAGCTCACGCCTTTCTATTTTCTTTTCGCAAGAATTTTATAAGCCTCATGTTTACGGCATGAAATTATATCCCCTTCTTATTACAGTGGAATCTAGTATCTGCATCTGGGCCCTCACTGATATTCCTAATAATGACTTTCCAAGACCAGATTTTTATTGCATAGCCTGGAGCTGGCAACTTCTACACCCTCCATTCTCTGTAGATTCTGCCTCCTTCACTCTCGTCTTGGTTGGTGGCTGCACATTTTTCCTGTATATTTCTATCTCCCTCTCATTAGGCTTTAAATTGTTTTGAGGAGAGGAACTTTATTTATTTCTGTGCTTTTAATTTCTCTAATTCAATGCTTTGTTTATAACAAAGTTTCATAGATGTTAAATAAATAATACAGAGGCATATTATTTATTAGCATACATTATGATTCAGTATTTGGTAACTAATTCATGCAACTATTACAGATTTTTGGCAAACATGACTTAAAAACTAAAATAACCTCTTCATATCAGACACTACGGACACTACAATCAACTTTCATTATTTTTGAGCACAAAGAATTTCTAAATTGTGAGTGGTTTTTCCAAAAGCTTTTGTGTAATTTGAAAAATGAGACAGAGAAAGCCATTTCTCATAGAAATAATGACAAAAAAGTGTGTTGAGGTTTCCAGGGTTAGGTTGAACCCAGTTTCACTAAGCTCAGTCTGCACTGCACTTCCCAGAATGCAGGATCCTGGAATAAGAACCCACAAGGAAGTAAGAAGCAGTTTGCTTATAACAGGAGGGCTCAGGGTTGCCGGATAGAGACCTGAATTCAGGGTGCTTATCACAGGATGGTTCAAGGTAGCTGGATGGAGACCTGAATTCAGGGTCTACTGTGGGCTGTGCTCAGTGGCACATCTGTTTAGTTCTTTGGTTAATTCACTCATAACAGAATGTGATCTTTATTTTTAAAAAATAAGCTCCAATGTTTTGTGATTCTAACTCTGTGTGTGTGTGTGTGTGTGTGTGTGTGGTGTGTGTGAACTAAAACACCAAGCAGTGGTCAAAAGGCTGATTCTAACCATAGCACGTATGACAGTCACGGGCCAAGTCCCCAGCTGCGATAATTCTAGGACTGATGTTCAACTTTTATACAGTGAGATGGGAGAAGATGTTGCCGAAGGGCATTTAGAGTTCCAACAGAAAACGAGGACATCAACAGTATAAACCACAATTTCCATTTTTCAGTTCTCCCTGCAAGGGTGTCGTCATGTCTCAGAAAGGCAGAAACATGGCTGTCATAGAGTCCAGTCTTCCTTTCTTAAATGTAAGACAAAACAAAAACAAAACAAAGCCAGAGGCTATTGTTTCCTGAAGCAGATAATTAAAGTAGTTTATGATTCCTGCTAGGGGAATTTATGATTTTTGAAAAACCAAGGAAGACCTTTTTTTGGTTCTAATGAGAGAGGAACCAGTCTACTCCTGAGAGGGGCTCTTGTTTTTTGTATACTTTGCTAAATTTGCTTTTGAAAACTGAGTACAATGAAAAATTGGGCTATCTAGTTCTAGAATATGCCTATTAATATCAGTTACTGAACAAGAGGTAAAGGTAATGAAGTTCAGAAACAAACACCATCAAAGTGACTTTCTTTCACATGGAACATTATTCCACTTTGTGTAGGCCACTGAATTCATTCAAGTATCTACTATGCAACAGCTAAGTATATGTCACCGAGCAGAGCCTGACTTTTGAGGAGAAAAAATAATTAGGTTTTTCTTCTTTCCTACCATTCAAAGCAGTGGGTTACAGACACCAACATGGGCTGTAAGATGTAAGTACCTACCTCATATATTTAAACCATATATTTAAACACAAAATAACTACATGAGCTTGAACAAGACATTCAACCCCTCTGCGGTTCAGCATTTGCAGAACAATGAGATTGTTGCTTACAGCAGATAATCTCTCATAGCTCATATCTCTAGAATGCTTGAATTAAAATTGAGAAAGAAAGTCTTATATCAAGTAGCATAACACAATATTAATATTGGGGGTTTGACAGTTTGACACCACACTAAAAGTTATTTAACCTTCTCCAAGATTTAAAAGTTTTTTCAGTGACTTGATTTTTAAAAAATTATTCGTTGTTCCATGTAAATAATTTTTTTGTCAAAATCTGTAGCATACACTTGCTCCTCAAATCCTGCACCATTGGTTCAAAATGTATTGCTGTTTTCTTCTTGTTCTGCAGGCATGTCAGTTTCCCAGGGGGGCTTCTGAAATGATTCTCTCAAGAAAGGAGCAAAGATAGTTTTGCATAGCTTTTCCCTAAAGCACATTCATGAGGAATGTTCTAGGACTCGGATACAGAGAAAACCAGAGTATGCAGTCTGCACTAGAAGTGGCGGCATTTATTTCAGGAAACTGCATGGAGGTCTCACCTCCTCAGGTTCAGCCACTCTACCCGTCAAGGATGAGGGGCTACTCAAAGTCAGCGTGTTCTCATGGCCAGGTTACTTTCCTGTTCACACCTGAGCTTCACACAGTTCACATGGGAAATGCATTTGACTTCAGCTCTAAAAGAGAAGAAAACAATGTATTCAGCATATCACACAATATTTAGAGAATAGATTTGCTTTCCATCTGGCTGACTTTGAAGTCAGAAGTATACAAACAAATTGTCAAACATCTAGCTGCCATCAAAAGTTATTTTCTCTGAGGGAAAACATAAGTGTTCTTTTACTAAAACAAGTTAAAGAATGATGTCCAAAGCCCATTTGATAGAAACTGGTCTTTCAACTCTGGGGTATCTTTTTCATCTCTACTGGAAATTGGATTAACTGAAAGTTTTTCTTTATTCTATTCTCTCTTGCTCTTTTTTTTTTTAAATTTATATTTCGAAGACTCTGAGCAAAGTCATCTGAAAATTCATAGACTAACCCCCTTAAAATGCACGGCAGAAGATCTGAATATCTATCTTGGCAGATTTTCCTAAAATTCCCTCTCTTCAGTTTTTTTTTTTAATTCTTCTTCTCAAATAAGTTCAAAGAAGTTTTACAATATACAGTATGCTTATAGTCCCTAAGACTGAACTGGAGTTTTGAAGTCTCATATTCATTAAATGGGCTACATATATGGTGGGTAGAGTATGGGAAGTTTGACCAGGAAGAGTGTGAACTGATTTGAATTTTGCAACTCAAGCCAAAGAATCTTGTTTGATATAGAATATTTTGGAGCTGACTATTATTATATATTTGTCAAGTCTGAAATTGCATTTCTTTTCAATTTTTGAAACCAAATACTGAAATTTCTGGATTCTGATCATCTTTTAGAACTCTAGATGACAACAACAATCTAAAAATATATGTGAGAAAATATTCTGTTGGAATTAGCTTAATTTGTATCATCTGATTCCATTCCATGGAATGGAATAGCTAAGTCAAGCCAAGCCTAGCCTAAGCCTAGCCTAAGCCTAGTGTAAGCCTAGCCTAAGCCTAGCCTAGACTAGCCTACTACCAGCCTAGCCTAGCCTAGCCTAGCATACCCAAGATTAGCCCACTACCAGCCTAGCCTAGCCTGGCCTACCCTACACTAGCCTAGCCTACTGCTAGCCTAACCTAACCTACTGCTACCCTAGCCTAGCCTAGCCTAGCCTAGCCTAGCCTAGCCTAGCCTGCTGCCAGCCTAGCCTAGCCTACCGCCAGCCTAGCCTAGCATACCCCCAGCGTAGCCTAGCCTACTGCTAGCCTTGCCTAACCTACTGCTAGCCTAGCCTAGCCTACTGCTCGCCTAGCGTAGCCTAGCCTAGCCTACTGCTCGCCTAGCCTAGCCTAGCCTACTGCTCGCCTACCCTAGCCTACCCTACTGCTAGCCTAGCCTAGCCTACTGCTCGCCTAGCCTAGTCTAGCCTACTGCTCGCCTAGCCTACTGCTCGCCTAGCCTACGCCTAGCCTAGCCTACTGCTCGCCTAGCCTACTAGCCTACTGCCAGCCCAGCCTAGCCTAGCCTAGCCTACTGCCAGCCTAGCCTACTGCCAGCCTAGCCTACTGCCAGCCTATCCTAGCCTACTGCCAGCCTAGCCTAGCCTACTGCCAGCCTAACCTAGCCTGCCAGCCTAGCCTAGCCTACTGCCAGCCTAGCCTAGCCTAGCCTACTGCCAGCCTAGCCTAGCCTAGCCTACTGCCAGCCTAGCCTAGCCTAGCCTACTGCTCGCCTAGCCTAGCCTAGGTAGAGTACTGCTAGCCCAGCCTAGCCTAGCCTACTGCTAGCCTAGTGTACTCTAGCCTAACCTACCCAAGCCTAGCCTTCTAATAGCCTAGCCTAGCCTAGCCTAGCCTAGCCTACTGCTACCCTATAATACCCTTACCTAGCCTAGCCTAGCCTACTAGGAACCTAGCCTAGCCTACTGCTATCCTACAGTAGCCTAGCCTAGCCTAGCCCAGCCTAGCCTACTGTTTGCTTAGCCTAGCCTAGCCCAGCTTAGCCTACTGCCAGCCCAGCCCACTGCTAGCCTAGCCTAGCCTAGCCTAGCCCAGCCTAGCCTACTGCTAGCCTACTGCTAGCCTAGCCCAGCTTAGCCTAGCCTAGCCTACCCTAGCCTAGCCTAGCCAACCTACTAGCCTAGCCTAGCCTACTAGCCTAGCCTAGCATAACCTAGCCTAGCCTACTAGCCTCGCCTAGCCTAGCCACCTAGCCTAGCCTAGCCTAGCCTACTAGCCTTGCCTAGCCTAGCCACCTAGCCTACCCTAGCCTACTAGCCTAGCCTACTAGTCCAGCCTAGCCTAGCCTAGCCTACTAGCCCAGCCTAGCCTAGCCTAGCCTAGCCTACTAGCCTAGCTGACTTGCCTATCCTAGACTAGCCTAGCCTACTAGCCTAGCCTAGTAGCCTACCCTAACCTAACCTACTAGCCTTGCCTAGCGTAGCCTAGCCTACTAGCCTAGCCTAGCTTAGCCTACTACTAGCCTAGCCTAGCCTCGCCTACTACTAGCCTAGCCTAGCCTCGCCTTGCCTACTACTAGCCTAGCCTAGTCTAGCCTAGTGTACTACTAGCCTAGCCTAATCTAGCCTACTACTAGCCTAACGTAGCCTAGCATAGCCTAGCCTAGGCTAGCCTAGCCTACTACTAGCCTAGCGTAGCCTAGCCTTCCTACTACTAGCGTTGCTTAGCCTAGCCTACTAGCCGATCCTACTAGCCTAGCCTAGCCTACTAGCCTATCCTATCCTAGCCTACTAGCCTAGCCTAGCCTAGCCCAGCTGCCTAGCCTAGCATAGCATAGCCACCTAGCCTAGCGTAGCCTAGCCTAGCCTAGCCTACTAGCCGAGCCTAGTTCCGCCATCAGGTGCTCCAAGTGTTCAGGGCAAAACACTGAAAATTGTTGGAAGCAAAGTAACTGTAATGCTGTCAGAAGGCAATTTAAAAAAGTATATATGCTTCTGCATGGATAGGGCTTTCTGAACAAATTTTACTGGGAGTTGGTTAACTGACAAGTCTTGCAAGATACTAAAGAGGTTTACCTCCAGGAAGGCATGAGTTTGCATTTCCAGGAAGATGTGATTTACAGCTTTGGGAACATTCCAGAGGGTGTAAACTCAGAGGTGCTGATTTCATCTCCACCCATCACCTCCACATTTATTTACATTTTAAAAGATGAGCCCCTTCCCAAGGAATTTCCTTCCACTAGGTAGCACCGGCTTTCCCCCTTTCTCTGCAGGGGACATGTCACAGCTCTAGCCCCATTCCTCACATATTGTATGGGCCCTGATACATGCAGGGCAACATCTTACTCCCATCACTTCACCTCAAGTAGAGGAAAGATTGGGGCCAGGAAAACCAATGCAGTGATTGCTGTAAATAGAAAGCAGCTGTCTCTCCCTGAGTCAGAAGCCTCAAGTCCACTTTCAAAATAATAAAACGTATGACTGACTGGTTCATCCATCAATAGGCCGATGATGGATGGATAGAGATGAAAAATTGTCCCTACTATTGACTTCGGTAAGTTGGCTCTATAATTGGAGAAATAAATATAGCAGAAGGCAAACTGTAAGTGTCTTAAGAAAAACAATAACTAATTGTTGTGGAGAACATTCAAGGGAAGAAAATTCCAAATGTTACAGGCTAATCTGAGAAAATACCTTGAAGTTATTTGTTTTTTCAAATGACCTAAAGTAATAAGAAGACTTCCACAAAGTAAAAACAGAAGTAGCAGAGAAAAATGAGTTATGTCGATGAAGGGAGTAAGATGAACACATTAAGCAAGGTATGCTACAGATAGCTTAATTAGATTGTAGCTTGGTGTCTAGGGAAAAAGGAATTGGAAAGAAAAGGGAATTGGAGACTGTGTTTTGGAGAATAAAAATGAAAATTTGAGAAGCATCAGTAGTTTTAAAAAAATTGGGAGCCATCTGAGATTATTGAAAGAATGACATAACCAGAGCTTTATTTTTGTGTTTTGTATTCTTGAAGAATTATCTGGTGATATCCAAGTGAACCTAGTATTTTATATGCTTTTTTATATTATTTAACAGTAACCTATAATATATATTTCAAATTACCAAATATTAGTATTTGGTCTTTTGTGACTCTTCACTCATCTGTTATTAGAAGAAACCTGGTCAATTGCTGAAAAATGTCGTGAAGGAATATTGACTCATGTCTCAAAATGAGAATCCATTTGAATTGCAAAATTATCAATGTCAGAAATAGATAATAATTAATAACCCATTTCTTCTAATAGTCTTTTTTTGTCCGTTTGTGATGCTTAAACCATATGGTTCCTGAAATCCCAGAGCCTGCTTTTCTTCACAAATACAGTGTTGTTGTTTGTCATCATGATTTTTACACTGGCATGTTCATTTACTCGTAAACCTGATTTGCATTTTGCAGTTTGGACGGAAGGAAAGAAGAAATGCAGTTTGTTCAGGAGGATGATGGGAATCTCCCCTTTTGTCATCTCAATGTTTTATTTTTGTCCCTTTTTCCTGACACACTATCTGAAGCTTGTTGGAAAACCTACAGATGGGTTTCTCATGGCAATTCATGAATTTGTTTTTAAGAGCCTGATATGGTTTGGCTGTGTCCCCACCCAAATCTCATCTTGAATTCCCACATGTTGTGGGAGGGACCCGGTGAGAGACAGTTGAATCATGGGGGTGAGTCTTTCCCATGCTATTCTCGTGACACTAAGTCTCATGAGATCTGATAGCTCCATAAGGGGGAGTTTCCCTGAACAGCTCTTTTCTCTTATGTGCTGCCATGTGAGACATGCCTTTCACATTCCACCATGATTGTGAGGCCTCCCCAGCCATGTGGAAGTGTAAGTCCAATACCCCTCTTTATTTTGTTGTAAATGGCCCAGTCTTGGGTATGTCTTTATAAGCAGCATGAAATGGACTAATAGAGGGACATATAAAAGAAAATAACTCTTTATAACTTTACTTTTTTTTCTTGTGAATAGCAAATATTACGGTTTGAGGACATTTGTTTTAAATTAGTATAAAAGAATTTTTAACTATGATTTTTTCTTTTTCAAAACTTTTGAGTAGGTTGCCTTTACTTTTCAGCTTCTCCATTCATTAAAATAGTATAGTGATTTAAAATTATCTACATTCACTTCTAAATTAAGATATCTTTTGTGTAGATACAAATGTGCATTGTATAAATCAACATATACATATTTCTTATATTTCTAAATTACTTATATTTAAGGTTTTGTATATGTATATTTCTGATATATGAATATGTATATATATATATATCTCATATATAGTGTTTGTATCAACTGTACCCTGTTAGATGAACATGAAGAATAAAATGCTGTGAAATCAGCATGCATACGAATTTATCTTTGCCGTAAGGTAACCTATCACGTACTGGTGTGTGCAAAATAATTTTAAAACCCCCTAATGCAGCAAAAAATATTTGGCAAAGGAGTATTTTTTATTAAATGACTAAGGGCCTCATTACTATGCTGAACAGAAACCTTATGAATTGGAAAATGCAAATGTTTAACTTGGAAGTAAAATGAATCTCTTTTATTTCAGTATGTTTGCAAATCAATGTTTCTTTTATGACATGTGGCTTTATACAACCTAGGAAATATTTACAGCCGAATCTGAGGATGCAGATACATTTGGTGAACTTCATCAGAAAAACAAATGGAATTGACGTACTCTCTATCAGGTGATTGGGAGCTTTCCACCAAGAGCTATTACTGCTAAGAAGTTGGATATTACTGATCATTAGAGAAATGCAAATCAAAACTGTAATGAAATATCATCTGACACCAGTCAGAATGGCTACTATTAAAAAGTCAAAAAATAACAAATAGCAATGAGGTTGCAGAGAAAAGACAACACTTACTGTTGGTGGGAGTGTAAATTAGTTCAACCATTGTGGAAAGCAGTGTGGTGATTCCTCAAAGAGCTAAGAACAGAACTACCATTTGACCCAGCAATCTCATTACTTGGTATAAACCCAGAGGAATATAAATCATTTGACCATGAAGCCACATGCTCATGAATGTTCACTGCAGCACTGTTCACAATAGCAAAGACTTGGAATCAACTCGAATGCCCACCAATGACAGATTGAATAAAGAAAATGTGGTACATGTACATCATGGAATACTATGCAGACATAAAAAAAGAATGAGATCAGGTCTTTTGCAGGAAAATGGATGGAGCTGGAGGCCACTGTCCTTAGCAAACTCACACAGGAAAAGAAAAGCAAATACCACATGTTCTCACTCGTAAGTGGGAGTTAAATGATCAGAACTTAACACAAAGAAAGAAACAACAGACACTAGGGTCTACTTGAGGGTGGAGGGTGGGAGGAGGGAGAGGAGCAGAAAGAAATAACTATTGGATCCTAGGTTTAGTACCTCAGTGACAAAATAATCTGTACAAACCAACCCCTATGACATGAGTCTACCCATACAAGAAACCTGCACATGTCCCGCAAAACCTAAAATGAAAGTTAAAAAAAAAAAATGCCTGAACCTCCAAGTGAAAAAATAGTAAGTTGGTAAGTGTTTTTTTTTGGTAAGTTTTTTTGACATTTATAAATCATATTTTTGTAAATCCCTAGAGAAATAATCTTTTAAGTGTGGAAGAAGAAAAAAATCCAAGAAATAAAATTAGTGTTTTATTTAGGATCTGCTGTAAATAATGTGTGTGTGTGTGTCTCGTGGAAGGATCGCCTAAAACCGCAGAGAGACGTTGGAGTACAACAGTACAGAGATGGACAACGTCTGGACTGAAGCCAGGTTATCCCTGGACTCAGGTTTTCACCTATTTATTTATTTATTTATTTATTTATTTATTTTTGAGATGAAGTTTTACTCTTGTTGCCCAGACTGGAGTGCAGTGGCGCAATCTCGGCTCACCGCAACCTCTGCCTCCTGAGTTCAAGCAATTCTCCTGTCTCAGCCTCCCGAGTAGCTTGGATTACAGGCACCCGCCACCACACCTGGCTAATTTTTGTATTTTTAGTAGAGACGGGGTTTCATCATATTGGTCCAGCTGGTCTCGAACTCCTGACCTCAGGTGATCTACCTGCCTCAGCCTCCCAAAGTGCACCTCTTATTAAGCAATGAGTTTATAGAGAACTTGAAATACAAGGAGGACCACACAAGTCTTCTGTCTCTGGCTACAGTGAAGCAGCCTGTATCAGACTCAGCATCTCGCAGAAGTACCTACAAAACCTGGACACCACTATACAGTGATTGTTTGCAAGCAATGGACAATTCATGCAAACTTGAAAACTTTGGCCAGACGTGGTGGCTCGTGCCTGTAATCCCAGCACTTTGGGAGGCCAAGGCGGGCAGATCACGAGGTCAGGAGATCAAGACCATCCTGGCTAACACAGTGAAACCCCGTCTCTACTAAAAATAAAAAAATGAGCCAAGCGTGGTGGTGGGCACCTGTAGTCCCAGCTACTTGGGAGGCTGAGGCAGGAGAATGCCGTGAACCTGGGAGGCGGAGCTTGCAGTGAGCTGAGATCGCACCACTGCACTCCAGCCTGGGTGACAGAGCAAGTCTCTGTCTCAAAAAAAATAAAAAATAAAAAAATAAAAAAATAAAAGAAAAGAAAAAAAAAGAAAACTTTAAGAGAAGAAAATTACTTGGTAAGCTCACATGGACTACTCTAGTGGCACCTTCTGAGCCGTGGCACCTTCAAAGAGCGCACGGCAGCCGTCTAGCTGGGTGAAGGTCTAACACAGTGAGGCTCTCGGGGAAAGAGTGCTGGAAAAGGGGCAGTCACCCCATATGAAGGGGTGACAAAGTCTGTGTGGGATTCTGCCTCGGTCTCTGGCTGACTCTTGAGTTACATGCACAGGCGGTCAGGCTCTGGAAGACCTGGCAGACAGTAGCTCCTAGATAAAGAAGAAATTTTATAAATCACAGTGTGTTGAAGAGACACGGCAGTTGGTGCCCAATGAGAAGGGAAACAATTGTTGAACATTCTGAGAATTCAGGTGAGACTCCAGTAGGAGCAAATTGTCTGAATGGGTACCACACCCAGCCAATCAGGACAAAATGGAAATTAACTTGTCCTAACAAAGCCTAAAGACGAATACCAGGTCTGAATTGATTGAGGCGTTCCCTGGTGAATTTAACTGTCTGCTAGAACAAAATTCAATACTTTTTCAGAAAAAAATTACATAAATAAATTAAAAGGTGGAATTATATATGATATATAATCATTTTTGTATTTTTATAACTTTATATTTTATATATACTTCATGAAAGATATGTGTGTGTGTGTGTGTACGTGTGTGTGTGTAGGTGTATGTGTGTGGGTGTGGGGTGTGCATAAAGGAAACTTTTCTCAATCCATTTTTAGGGGCCAGTATCATCTTCATCTAAAATATCAAGGACGTTACCAGAAAGGAAGAGCCCAGGCCAACGCTTCGTATAAACCTGCACATAGAAACTCTTAACTAAATACCAGCAAACAGAATCCAGGGTATATAAAAAGGATACGCTATCACAACAAATTCAGATGAATTTTAGTAACACAAGGTTGATTCAACATCAAAAACTTATTCCCTTAATTCATCAGATTAACACAATGAAGAGATACAGATATGAAAACCTCCTAATAAGATGCAGAATAGGATATGATACTATGTTTAACACCCATACCTGGTGAAAACCCTCCAGCAAAGTCACAACAATAGGAAACTTCAGTAGTGAGAGGCAAATTTGAGGAATTTCTACAGCTGATATCACACTTACTTTTGGAAATATTGGCCACTTTGCCACTGGTGTCTGGAACAAGGATGTCTAATTTCACTGTGTCTATGCCATATTGTCTTATATTTCTTTGATAGTGAAATAGGGCAATTAAAATTATAAAGTTTACAAAGAAAATTCCATAATTGTATACATGGAAAATCTAAACTCTACAAACAAATCATTGCTTAAATAAGGACAGATAAAAAAGGCACAGGACTCAAGGGCAAGATAGAGAAACTAACTGTATCTCTGCATCACAGGAGCTTAAGAAGTAAAGATCTAAAATTAAGTCCAACAAATAACTGCTAGTTCTCTACCCTGAAAACTTCAAAATATTTCTGGTAAAGTAGATTTAAAACCTAAATGGTGGAAAGATATTCCATTTTCATGGATTGGGGAATATGTAATATTGCTAATACATTCATTTTATTCAAATTGATTCATAGTTAACTTATTCTCAGTCCCAATTTAAGCAGCTTTTTCTCCCTCAAAGGTATTTAACATGCTGATTTTAAAATTTATAAGGAAATTCAAAAATTATAAAATAGCCAAAATAATTTTACAGAAAAATAATGATCGAAGTACTTATATTTCTTTGTCTATAGCTGTATATTTTCCTGTTAATATAGTTGCACCAGATTTTTGTAATTTATTGTTTTTAACATACATTCGTTAAGTCAAGTTTAGCCTAAAGCTGCCTCCTTACATATTTTAAGTTTGGCCTGAAGTTCTCTGTAAATCGTGAACTATAACAAGAGAGGTATTTCAAGAACAATAAAGTTCTTTATCCAAAATAAAAATATTATATTTTAAATCTGTATGCATCCAGTGATATAGTTTCAAAGATACATAACATAAATATTGACAGCACCAAAAAGAGACATGCAAAGATCCATAATTACAGATGGAAATGTTAACATGAACTCCTCGAAATCTACAGAAAAGTAGATACAAAATATATTAAGATAGAGGAGACTTGAACAACACCATTAGCAAACAAGCTTGTTGATATGATATGATACATATATGCATATACAAACATGCATATATTACTGTATCTAATAATGGAATTAAAATTATTTTTAAATAGAACATGTACCAGTATTTTCCACATGCTGGTTTATAGAGCATTTCTTAACAAAGTTTTAAAAATTGAAATCATTTAGGCCATGGGTTTTGACTAGAGTAGATTATGCTAGAAATCAATAACAAAGATAAGCCAAAATTCCTCACAGATTAGAAATAAAGCAATACACTTTTAAATAAACCCTGATTAAAAATTCAAATGAAAACATTGAAAATATTTTAAATGAATCATAAATTTCAAAATATCAATATATGTGGATGAAAATTAATGCTCAGTGGGAAATTTATAACTCTAAATAAATATATTTAGAAGAAAAGAATACTTAAATATCTTACCTTCTATTTAAAGAATATTAAAAAATGGCAGCAAAATAAAATATAAAGCATCTGTACAATGAAGAAAATAAGGATAAGAGCAGAAATCAATGAAATGAAAAACAAAGTGAATGTTTTCTGCCCTAATAATATCTAGTGTTTATGTTAATGTAGATTATTTAGCCACTTACTACTTTTTAAGTAGTGGCATGTAAGTGTTTGAGAAATATTGATCATCAAGACAGCAGCATGGCATACTTGAAATAAACTTTTTTTAAAAAAATATAGCATGTAAGTTATATATTTGTAATCTATACACAGATTTTTTTCAACCAAATGCATGCATCAAAAATATGGTATTGGAGATCAAACTTCTCATATACGCAGGCTCCGCAGGGCTAAGTTACTCAAGTATCCACCAATCTGGGTATACATGAGAGTCCTTGAACCAATCCCCAACCCCCCTTTAGATCCATTGCTGGATTTAATGAGAAGAACAGTCCAGTGGTTTACGTATCAAATCATGCTCATCAACAAAAGACACATTTTATTGATTGTGTCAATATTGATGCATTTATTGACATGCTTTATTGATCAACTAGGTTTTCAATAAATCAACAACCTTCATATCCCTTCCCACAAAGATCCAAAAATGTCATTCAAAAGATTAAATACAATTTTGAGTTTTATTCTCACTCAACTAAGCATTTAAATTCCCCTGTGGTAAGCAAGAGTCAACGAACTGGGTCACAGCCTGTTTGAATACAGACAGAGAATGCCAATTATAATTCTGTCCATCTTCCAAAGGATCACGGTGGAGGTTAATAGAATCACACAGAATAATGAAGGAGAATGTCCAGATACATTTTATTAAGGAAACATGACCTCTTAAAATTCAATTATATATGTTCTCAATAAAGAAGTTTAACTCAATTATAATGATTTGTCGAAACTCTGCATAATTAATCATTGCAGAACTCCAAATTCATGATGGCATTATTCTGAAATCTGCTCACTTTAAAAATGCTATTGGAAAACAAATCCTTATTTTCTAATTTGTGAACCCTTTAGAATATCTATCAATTAAAACTTTTGCAAAGTCCTTGTTAACTCATTTTACATTGTAATATTCCATTAATGAAATATGTAAAATTATGATGGTTTTTCTGTAATTGTGGGTGCACGGAAAAGAGGTGATTCCTAGTGATGTGCGATTATACCTTGTGCACCCCTTTTCCTAATTTTTCTCTATTTTTCCATAATAATAGTATTCACCACCCTCCCATTGCCACCTTTTTTTTTTTAACATAATGGTTATTCTTGTCATCAACATACTATAGGTTTTATTTACACCTGTAATTATCTGCTGCAAAATTATGCTATCTCTAAATCACCCTATGCTGCAGGGATGAGTTTTCTTGCCTTCTGGCATTTGCGTGGATTCTGGTTCTGACTGAAAACGTCTTTCCCTCCTCTGAACTGGTGGGAATCCCGTCATCATTCAGGATTCAGTTATGAGGCCACCTGTTTCTCAAGAGAGCATATTCCCAGCCTCTTTTATGTGAGTCTCTGTGCTTAGTCAGATGATATCATTTTCATATAAAATCCCATTATTTCTGCAATTTGAATTCCCCGTGTTCTTGCCGATATCTACCGCCAGGTTGTAAGGCAATTGTGCAGGCGGGCTCCCTGTGCTCTGACTCAGTTCCATCCCCAGTGGTTCGCTGAACATCCAGCACACAGGATGGTGTCAATAATGTCTGCTGAATAGAAAACTACGACATCTATGAACTTTCCTAGCAAAAGTCTGGATGTGGCTGTGATGCTTTTTCTGTGACTGGATCACATAAGTCTCCTCTGTGACCTGAATTTCCAGTCCTGTTTAAGATGATTAAACCTTAAGAATATGAAAATCTCTATTTTGGATTGTTTCATTTTGTTCTAGATTAAAATGAAGCAGCACCTCCTTCAGAATTCATCCAGTAGCCCATGTACCTAATATATTCAACTTCAAAACAGTTATAAATTTGCTATATTTTTGACAAATTATTGCTATTATAATAAAAAGTTATTTTTCCTTGATTTTTTTAAATTGCAGTTTGTACCGATTGTGCTTTTATTTCTAAATGCCTTAATGAAAGAAATATGCAAAACATCAACAGCTATGAAACAGTAAGCCTGTATAGATACCTTGGGGAATTTATTGTGTTATAACTTTATTATAAGTATAAATATGTTTTTGTAGCTGTAGCATTTGAAGCCCTCTGGCTGGAAGAGGCAAAATGCTTTCTTTTTAAGTATTATTTATAAGGGGCAATTTTCTTTAAAGATCTTTTAAAAAATGTGCTTTCTTACTGACATTTCACTCCAAGCATTAATTTTTTTTTACAAATTCACATTTTAAAATTGTTATCTAGTGATTAATGATTCTTCTGTTTCTCCTCTAATGTCATTTTCCTCATGGTATTCATCCATATGTAAAGTTCCTCAGCTCTGCAATCAGCTCTCCCCCCACTACAGGCAAGCACTTTACATTCTTTGTATATTGTTTTCTGGTTGTTTCCAACATGCCAGTCAAGAAACTGAGAGCCACTCAGGAGGCTGAGGCGGGAGGATTGATTGAGTCCAGGAGTTGGAGGTTGCAGTGAGCTACGTTTGCACCACTGCACTCCAGCTCGGGAGACACAGCAATAGAGCAAGACCCCATCTCTAACAATAACAACAACAAAAACCAACAGGCCGGGAGCAGTGGCTCACGCCTGTAATCCTAGCACTGTGGGAGGCCGAGGCAGGTGGATCACAAGGTCACGAGATTGACCATCCTGGCCAACATGGTGAAACCCATCTCTACTAAAAAAAATACAAAAAATTAGTTGGGTGTGGTGGCGTTCGCCTGTAGTCCCAACTACTTGGGAGGCTGAGGCAGGAGAATGGCTTGAACCTGGGACGCAGAGGTTGCAGTGAGCCAAGGTCATGCCACTGTACTCAAGCCTGAGTGACACAGCAAGACTCCACCTCAAATAATAATAATAATTATTATTATATCGTTATATCATGATTCACAATTGCACTTTGGACTGCATGCACCTGCTTACTGTAATAATAAAGCTATCCATTATAAAACACATACATTGTATTTTATATTGCTATTTTTAGGAAGAAGGAAGTCTAAGATAAGAATCATTCACAAGTAGGCCGGGCGCGGTGGCTCACGCTTGTAATCCCAGCACTTTGGGAGGCCGAGGCGGGCGGATCACGAGGTCAGGAGATCGAGACCACAGTGAAACCCCGTCTCTACTAAAAAAAAAAATACAAAAAATTAGCCGGGCGTGGTGGCGGGCGCCTGTAGTCCCAGCTACTCGGAGAGGCTGAGGAAGGAGAATGGCGTGAACCCGGGAGGCGCAGCTTGCAGTGAGCCAAGATAGCGCCACTGCACTCCAGCCTGGGTGACAGAGCGAGACTCCGTCTCCAAAAAAAAATTAATTAATTTAAAAAAAAGAATCATTCAAAAGTTGATAACTTGAGGATCCACCTTTATTTGTCATTATCATCTCCTGTGCTCAAATAATCTTCAGGGGAAACCCCAGTCATAATTTAATAGCTTTGCATCTTTGGGGCATTTTATAAACTCTGCTAATCTCAGGGTCCCATGCAATTGTGTTTAGGATATCCACCCCAAGCAAGGTTTTTATTACATGAGGGCATGTGAAGTGGAATGACCCAGCCCTGGTCTGGGCACATACAGACATGCTCAGTACCCAGGTGTTACCTGCCCATCCACTCACTTTCCTCAAGTGAAGCAATCATGCTGTGTTTTCAGGCTCCTAAGGCATCTTATCACTCAGTAAATTCAACAGAGAAGTGTAATGCTTTCGAAGGGGTCTTCGCAGGATATCAGAGTCTGAAAAAAGTGAAGTCCAAATTAATGAATCCATAATCGTAGAAAGAATAGATAACACTTATTTGGAGACAGGGAGCCTGGCATCGTGGTCCCTAAACCATTGCAAATGCGATCACCCCCAGAATTCTGTAGAATATCAGAAAATAAACCCAAACACTGCTTATATTTCTGTCACAGGCTTTCAAAATGTGATTTTTTATCCTAAAGGTAAAATCCACAGAGGCAACAAAGTAGCAAATATGCCTAAGCTGCTTTCAAACTCTATTCCTTCAGGGAAGATGTGGAAGTACAGAATTAAAACGCTTAGCTTGTTTGTAAAGAAATTTAAGACCTCATAAAGGTACCATGTTTTACTTTTAGAGAGGAAAACAGGTGTTTCATTTCTAACTGGGACAAGTCACCCAGACTTCAAAGGGGGTCTGAAAATACTTCCAACAGCAGGCAGCTGCCTTAAGCAGTTTCCACCTGCAAGCCGCTCCTGCCATTCCGTTTCCGCCAGCAGGATTGGGAGTCAGGCGCTGGGGCGACAAAGCAGCGGGAAGATTCCTGCGGATGATGGAACCAGCTTGTGGAGAGGCAGCGGGAAGGGCTCACTCCACTCTTGAAAGTGCCCCACGCTTTTCTGCAGCTAGGATCAAGTCATATGCAGATTACCCCTTAGTCCCTTAGTGAACTATGCATCCACTCCAAACATCCAAACCCACCATGCCTCCTGGAGATATTTATCAGGTAAATTAGGAAATATCATCATTCTGTGTATCCGGGGGCTATGGAAATTACATGTAAATACGCCAAACTGAAAATCACAGCTCTTCTGTGCTAGTTTGTAAGTTGGAATCAAATCTAGCTTCCAAAAGAATGCAAGAACTGCAAAATATAAAATCGGAAAACATCCAGTTTTATTCTGCCAAATGTGCTGGTTCGTTGGTGGTAGGATCTATTATTGTAAAATAAGGGGCAGGTGTGTGGCACATTTTCTTCTTGTACCCGTATCTGAAGAAACATTTAAATCAGGAAACCTAAGCAGATGAAGAAACAAACAAAAAACCTGTGCTCTCTTTCAGCTCAGAAATGAATCTCTGCATATGCATGTTATTTAAAAATATTTAATTCATAAAGATTGTATATACTCAAGGTGTGCAATACCCTTTGATACATATTGTGTAGGATTTTTACAATCCAGTTAATTACTGCATCCACTGTCATCCATGCTATGCATTACAGCTCCGGGACTTGTCCATTTTATAACTCAAGTTTTATACCCTTCAAGCATCATCTCCCAGTTCTTCCTCACTCCCTGCAGCCTTGGTATCCCCCCCTTCTGCTCTCTATTTCTATGAGTACAACTGGAATGAGAACACCACTTCTCCTGTTGTCTTTCCCAGCTTCTCTCCCACCTCCCCTTTCCCCTAGTTTATAAGACAGGAGAAAAGGGAGAAAGCAAAAAGTTGGAAAGAAACAGAAGTAAGAGAAATAGCTAGACGGCCTTGGCGCCACCACCTGGCCCTGGTGGTTAAAATAATAATAATAATATTAACCCCTGACCAAAACTACTGGTGTTATCTGTAAATTCCAGACATTGTATGAGAAGGCACTGTAAAACTTTTTGTTCTGTGAGCTGATGCAGGTAGCCCCCAGTCACGTTCCTCGCGCTTACTTGATCTATCATGACCCTCTCACGTGGACCCCTTAGAGTTGTAAGCCCTTAACAGGGCTGGGAATTTCTTTTTCAAGGAGTTCGGCTCTTAAGATGCGAGTCTGCCGACGCTCCAGGCTGAATAAAAACCTCTTCCTTCTTTAATCCGGTGTCTGAGGAGTTTTGTCTGCGACTCGTCCTGCTACACAACAATTTTAGATTCTACATGTAAGTGTGATCATGCAGTATTCATCTTTCTGTGCCTGGCCTGTTTCACTTGACCTAATGTCCTCCAAGTTAATCTATGTTGTTGCAAATGGCAGGATTTCCTTGCATTTTTAATGGCTGAATAATATTCCATTGCATGTGTATACATATTTTAAATTATCTTGTGGAAAATGTAAAATATGGAACCAAAGGTGGAGATGGGATCTTAATATGCTAAAATCGACACATCACTATTGTTCAGAAGAATATAACAGAATTCTGACAACATAACATTCACTATGTGTAGGATATAATTAACTCAGAGATTCACTGCTACCAGACCACACAACAAGAAATGCTAAGGGAAGTTGTCCAGGCTGGGAAACATAGATCTGGAGAAACAAGATCTATGAGTATTGAAATGATGAGTACTGAAAATGGTAACAATTTTTATAACCTGAAGATGCCTTTATTTCATGTGTATTAGTCAACGATTTTTTGTTAAATATAAAATTCTGATTTGACCGTTTTTTTCTACTATTTGTATTTTTTTCTTTTTGTTGGGTATTTTGTTCAGAATTTCTACTTGTTCTACTTGTTGGTTTGCTAAAAGATCACTCCTCCATGGCCAGGTGAGGCGGCTCATGCCTGTAATCCTAGTATTTTGGGAGGTCAAGACCGGTGGATCACCTGAGGTCAGGAGTTTGAGAACAGCCTGGCCAACGTTGCGAAACCTTGTCTCTACTAAAAATAAAAAATTAGCTGGGCATGGTGGTGCACGCCTGTAGTCCCAGCTGCTTGGGAGCCTAAGGCAGGAGAATCACTTGAACCTGGAAGGCAGAGATCGCAGTGAACCGCGATCAGGCCACTGCACTCCAGCCTGGGCGACAGAGCAAGACTCCATCTCACGAAAAAAAAAAAAAAATCACTCCTCCTCTATATCTGAAATATAACTTCAAATACTGGCACCTGACAAAAAGCATAAAATTGTTCACTGAATATTACATATATAAAACTGTTAAAGGGCCAGCCTAAGCAAGAAGACAGGCACAGTTACCCTTGTTAAAACAGCTACTCGAAGCAGTTACATAACAAAACTCAAAATGACAAAACGGTGTGTACAACTTAGGATTTGTAAGGAAGAATGAGAATACAATGATATGAAGAACCTGCAGAAACAAGCAGGAGTCCCAGGAAGAAAGAGATGCCACCCTGAAATGGAGCAATTGTTGGGGGGCTGGAGAACCAGTGAGAGGTGTAAAATATCCCAGGGTTAGCAAAAGAGAGGGACTGTTGCCTTCCTGATGGGTGAAGACAAGACGAGGGAGCAGTTACTGGAGCCCAGGAAGGTCTGTATCTGCAGCGACAGCTCTAGGAGAGGGGTCTCCTGCAGATGACCACAGCTGCCATGGACCACACTGCTCTGCAGCTCCACCTGCTGGTGCCTCCCATTCCTTGAACATGACCACACGCTGCAGGGAACACAGCCTCGCCCACCCTGCCCACCTCATCAGCCCCCCAGGCCAGGGCAGACGAAAGAAGGGTGCACCGTTGATCCAGCCGGCTCAACAAAGAACACCCAGAACAAACTATGAGCATGCCGTAGTTTCCAGAACTAGAGTAAAATACTAAAGCCCAGAAGAACTTAGTTTCTCAATTTCCATAAGGAAAGAACAGTAAAATTTACATTATTTTCTTCGTTGTGTCTATTCAGCAAATAGATAGCTCTTTTTCCTTATTTTCCCTGTTTCTGGAGGTCTGGAGTGGTATCCCATTGTATCAGCTATATATGCAAGATTCCACCGAATAATATATATGTTTTAAATCTCTGCAGACCTAGATACTCAGCAAATATTTATCGACTAAATTAATGAATAAGTAGAAAGAAATGCAACACATTTATAACTATTATAATGCAATAGGATTATCTAGCAAATTACATATGTAATCACATAAAAATATAATATTTCTGGCTAGGTGTGGTGGCTCACGCCTGTAATCCCAGCACTTTGGGAGGCCGAGGCAGGCAGATCACC